>NC_045434.1:129431181-129543946 GCF_002776525.5 Piliocolobus tephrosceles | reverse complement strand
TTGTGGTTTTGATTTGCATTTCTCTGATGGCCAGTGATGATGAGCATTTTTTCATGTGTCTGTTGGCTGTATGAATGTCTTCTTTTGAGAAATGTCTGTTCATATCCTTTGCCCACTTTTGGATGGGGTTGTTTGTTTTTTTCTTGTAAATTTGTTTGAGTTCTTTGTAGATTCTGGATATTAGCCCTTTGTCAGATGAGTAGATTGCAAAAATTTTCTCCCATTCTGTAGGTTGCCTGTTCACTCTGATGGTAGTTTCTTTTGCTGTGCAGAAGCTCTTTAGTTTAATCATATCCCATTTGTCAGCTTTGGCTTTTGTTGCCGTTGCTTTTGGTGTTTTAGACATGAAGTCCTTGCCCATGCCTGTGTCCTGAATGGTACCACCTAGGTTTTCTTCTAGGGTTTTTATGGTATTAGGTCTAACATTTAAGTCTCTAATCCATCTTGAATTAATTTTCGTATAAGGAGTAAGGAAAGGATCCAGTTTCAGCTTTCTACTTATGGCTAGCCAATTTTCCCAGCACCATTTATTCAATAGGGAATCCTTTCCCCATTTCTTGTTTCTCTCAGGTTTGTCAAAGATCAGATGGCTGTAGATGTGTGGTATTATTTCTGAGGACTCTGTTCTGTTCCATTGGTCTAGATCTCTGTTTTGGTACCAGTACCATGCTGTTTTGGTTACTGTAGCCTTGTAGTATAGTTTGAAGTCAGGTAGCGTGATGAGAGGCCCCATCTCTAAATATGACCACACTGGGGGTTAGGGCTTTGCCATATGAATTTGGAGGGAACACAGACATTTCAGTTCATAACAGGTAGTTTTCTAAATTTTTTTTCTTTATTTTTTTTTGAGATGGGATCTAGCTATGTTGCCCAGGCTAGAGTGCTGTGACATAGTCGTGGCTCAGGAGTTCGAGGCTGCAGTGAGCCATGATCACACCACTGCGTTCCAACCTAGGTAACAGAGCCAAACCCTGTCTCCAAAAAAAAAAAATATATATATATATATATGTACACACACATATACACACACACACACATATATACACATGCATATGTTTTATATAACTTAAAGTATCTCCAGTTATCTCAAAGGGATCTGAATTGTTTAAACTATTAATATGCAAAGCAAATATTTCCATTCAATGTCTTTTTGTTTGTTTGTTTTTTGAGATGTAGTCTCATTCGGTCACCCAGGCTGGAGTCAAGTGGTGGGATCTCAGCTCACTGCAACCTCCACTGGTATCCCAGGTTCAAGTGATTTTCCTGCCTCAGCCTTCTGAGTAGCTGGGATTACAGGCATGCACCACCACGCCTGGCTAATTTTTGTAGTTTTAGTAGAAATGGGGTTTTGCCATGTTGGCCAGGCTGGCCTTGAACTCCTGACCTCAAGTAATTCACCTTGCCTTGGCATCCCAAAGTGTTGGAATTACAGGCATGAGCCACTGCACCTGGCCTACATTCAAGTTTTTAAATACTAATATAACACTTTTAGGAAAGGGGTATTAGAAAATCAAATTAATAGCAGTTCATAAATAAAGACTTGGAAATCACTGACCTTACCAGAAGGACTATGCTGGAGACCTTTCCAAAGAAGGTTTTGCTCTTGTCTGAGAGCAGACATCTTCAGAAATACACATTTAGATACTAGATGTACAATTTGGCTGTTTGATGGTCTTTATTAAGTGTATAAAGAGAAATTAAACTCTTCAACCTAACCGAGAAATAAATGTGCTTAGAAACGTCCAGAACATGAAAATACATGGCATGGGCAATACATAGCAAAGATATGTAACAACAGAAGTGAGTTGTTTTCACTACTTGTATCTACCTTTTATTTGTTTTCATTTATTATTTCTGTATATGTGCTTTTAAAAAATACATTATGTAGGCCAGGCGCGGTGGCTCCCACCTGTAATCCCAGTACTTCGGGAGGCCAGGGCGGGGGGATCACGAGGCTGGGAGTTCAAGACCAGCCTGACCAACATGGTTGAAACCACGTCTCTACTAAAAATACAAAAACTAGCTGGGCGTGATGGCATGTGCCTGTAATCCCAGCTACTCAGGAGGCTGAGGCAGGAGAATCTCTTGAACTGGGGAGGCAGAGGTTGCAGTGAGCTGAGATCGTGCCACTGCACTCCAGCCTGGGTGACAGAGCAAGACTCTGTCTCAAAAAAAAACACAAAACAAAACAAAAAAAACACGTTATGTAATGATGATCTAATTAAATTCTTTTTATCTGAGGTCAATATAGGGCTTCAAGTGATCCTCCTGCCTCAGCCTCCTAAGTAGCTGGGATTATAGATGTGTACTCCTACACCTTGCTAGTTTTTATAATTTTTAGTAGAGATGAGGTCTCATCGTGTTGCCCAGGCCGGTCTCAAACTCTTGATCTCAAGCAATCCTCCCACCTTGGCCTCCCAAAGTGCTGGGATTATAGGTGTAAGCCACCGCACCCAGCTTAAATCACATTTGTCAATTCATAATTCAGAGTTCATTCCACACAGTCACTGAAGAAATTTAAAAGTTTTTCCCATTGTTATGTGTTCTTGAGCTAGCTCAGACTGCTCTTCTTCTCCACTGTGTAAATCTTTGTCCCACAGAACCCTAATGTTCCTAGTAGGCACATTAAGGAGAAACGCATGGCATAGGATTGGGATCTTAGGGGAAAGCCATTTGCAAAGGGATGCCCCTTCAACTTTTATCTGTTTTATATAGTTCAAGTGACCTCTGAGTTTAGCTATAGGAATAAAGGCAAGGGGGAGTCTTTTGTTTTTGGGGAGTCTTTTGTTTTTCAGTCTTCTTTAATCACCCCTCATGAGCTGATGAGATTAAACATTCAAACACTCAGGCTTTTAAAGATGAGGTCTATTTATTAATAGACCAGTGGGCGGAGGTCAGTGGGCAAGAAATAAATAATGACATCAATTACTCATCTCTACTCTTTCACCTGTAATTTTCTGTCTTTAATTTACAATGGAAGTAATGGATAAATAACCCCTTTTGCAGTGTGGCTTGACTCCTGCTGACCAACTTTAGTAGCTTGTTCAAGGGAAAGCCGAAGAGAAGTTGCCCAGTTAGTTTCAAAATGTCATCTGAATAAGTAGACCATACATTGTATTAGTGCCAGCCATGACCAGGCTCACCCCTCTTACAGTATTTTCACTTCACTTTTACTGTAAGCAAGGCTTTGCTTCTCACTGGTTCATTTTACCTAGAGCTGCTTTACTAACAGTGAAGGCTCACCTCTAATTGGCTTATTGACTCCTAATGTTTTTTTTCTTTCTGAATTTATATTGCTTTATTTTAATTTTATTATTCTTATATAGTTGTCCTTTCTTGTATTGACTTTGGTTAAAATCCCTTTTATCTTAAATTGTTAAGTCCATATATTCCTAAAATACTGTTAACATAATTTTATATTTTACTATACATTTTACTTCACATCATGTTATTCCCCAACAGAAAAATGTATAAGAGTAAACCCAGAAGAAAGGAGTGCTATGCAATGGTGAACAAAGCAATTGTAAAAACATTAGCAACATTAAATAATTGACTCCTAATGTTGATGCATTGAAAATGAAGGTACTGTTGTTGTTGTTCAACTGCTTTATCTTATTTGATAAAGCAAGGTTCTATAACACTAAAAGAAGAAAGTATCACGTGGTGGATACATGGCTTCATCTATACCCTTATTGTTATTATCACACAGTGCTGTGATATATTTTGCCTTTCCCTGTTATGTCATGTGTCAAATTGATTGTCTCAAATTGCTACTTACAATTTTATTAGCATTGTGGCATATAAAGGGGATTAAGGAATTTTACTTTAAAAAATTACGTATTTTAGGAATTCGTATATTGAAACAATACACAAAACACATTCCAGTTTCCCATTAGCTTACATTGTAAACCTAGGCAGATGTTTCCATGAAGAGTGTGGTGTCATAAAAGGATCATAAACCTTGGTGTCCTTACAGGCAGTAGTATATCCAATCCTAACTTCTTATATGACTTTGGGGACATTCCTTAGCTTTCCTGAGCTTCCTGAGGTTGTTGAAAGGATTAAATGGTACAGTAAGGAAATAAACTGGCGTGGTATGTAGTGCTCATTAATATTGACTGTTCTTTCTTTCTCTAAATTAGATTATTCTCATTTTCTAGAGAGAAAAGCGTTCAAGAGAGGGCCTTTCCCAATACCAGGACAGCAATGCTTACTTTGCATAATCAGCAGCTTCTTTTGGAACTGTGCTACTGTTGCATGTCTGCAGGATGTTTTCTGTCAGTACATTCTAAGACAATCCTGTCTGTCCTTACAGAAGGAACCACCATATTTTTAATGAGTTAGTAATTCACCAGATACTGAGAACATAATGCACATAGTATTTTTCAAGAGGAACTGCCTTCAATAATTTGAGTGTGGGGACAGCAGAATTCTATAATCCTAGTTCCATCCATGCCCCAGAGTTGGGGAGTGGAAGGATATAGTTGGAGGGAAATTTTCCTGCTCTAGTAGACAGAAAGGGAAAATTTTCCACATACTGTAATGTAAATTGAACCACAGCCAACACTTCTGTGAAGGAGTTCCACTTGTTTCATTTTATTAATTAGAAGTCTTCCAGTGGTGCCTGGGCTTTGGAGCATAAATTTGGATTTTCCTGTCTCCCTTGGGAGATTCCTGGGATTGCCCTGGTCTTCAATATAAGTTTTGAAATATAAATGAGATGTATTTCTGTCCTGACTAAAATCCTTCATTGTCTTCTCATTACAATTAGAATTAAACCCAAACTCTTTACCATGACCTACAAGACCCTCCATGATCTGACCCCTGGCCTCCCTCTCGTTTTATACCATTCTTGCCTGCATTTGTGGCTCTTTCCTCCAGTAAGTTCATTCCTGCATCAGGGCCTTTGTTCTTCTGGCTTCCTCTGCCTAAGAGTTTTTCACCTAGTATTTTGCATGGCTGGCTTCTTCTCATGCTTGAAATCTCAGATCAAGCATCACCTTCCCAGACTGTTACACCTATTATAGCTACAGACCAACTCCTCGGTTGCTCTCTCTTACATTATCCTATTGTGTTGTCTTCATGGCACTTTGACTATCAAAAATTTTAATATTGTCCATGTCCTTCCACTAGAATGTAAACTTCTTATATCCACAAAGTTTAGAATGAGCCTGTCATTCACAAATATTAATTATGAATGAACAAAGAATGAATGAATGAATGGAGTCTCTGTGTCCCATTAGCCCACACACAGGGCTCCACAAAGGAGCCTGAAACTTTAGAAAGTACACATGAAACAGGTATTTTATTTTATTTACTTATTTTTTTATTTTTTTAGACAGAGTTTCACTCTTGTTGCCCAGGCTGGAGTACAATGGCGTGATCTCAGCTCACTGCAGCCTCCGCCTCCCAGGTTCAAGTGATTCTCCTGCCTCAGCCTCCTGAGTAGCTGGGATTACAGGCATGTGCCACCACACCTAGCTAATTTTGTATTTTTAGTAGAGACGGGTTTCTCCATGTTGATCAGGCTGGTCTCGACCTCCCGACCTCAGGTGATCCACCCATTTCAGCCTCCCAAAGTGCTGGGAGTACAGGCGTGAGCCACTTTGCCCGGCCTTATTTATTTATTTATTTTTTGAGCCAGAGTCTTGCTCTGTCGCCTGGGCTGGAGTGCAATGGCACGAACTTGGCTCACTGCAGTTTCTACTTCCTGGGTTCAAACGATTCCCCTGCCTCAGCCTCCTGAGTAGCTGGGATTACAGGCATGTGCCACCTCTCCCAGATAGTTTTGTATTTTTAGTAGAGACAGGTTTTCACCATGTTGGCCAGGCTGGTAACACAGAGGTTTTAGTAGTCTAGGTTCATATTTAGTCTCTAATCTTAGATCTTTGTCCTGAAATCGGTTTTTCTTTTTTCTGAATACATGTAATGTTTTCTTCTCCTGTAAGCTTTTATTCGGATTACATTTTAATGGGAATAGTGCTTTAAGTCTTTCCATTTGAACTATGGGCTATTGGAACAATTTGTTGCTTTTCTGGGTCAGTTGATCATGTCTTTATAAACATTTTTGGTAAAAAATATAATACAAATGACTTAAAATATAATGAGATTGCAGCTTAGTAAAACATCTCTCAAGACAGCAGGAAAACTATTTCTTACCAATTTTATAGTATCATATATATTGATATATAGGTTCAAATGTCTAGATTTTGCTGTTTATTATAATATGACTTATTTTTATTTAGTCATTAACTTTTGTTTAACGTATCAAGAATTTTTTAAGAAGCTATTATTTCAACATAAATAGCCAATTCTTATTAATGTTGATAAGAATGGTTCTTGAAAATCTGAGGAAAAGTATATGGAGTATTACACATTCAAGTAATTATGCTAGTGTTTTAGCAAACTACAGATAATATGCTTAATTATTCTGAGATTAAATCTTGTCATATCTGTAGTACATAAATGAGAACATTTAGATATTTGACCTTATTTCCTAAGTATTAAAGGTGCAGAATTTTGAATCAGCAGAAACTACTACTTAGCCATGGTAGGGGTCAGTAAATATTTATTTAATTAATGGAAAAGTATTTCTGTATTTTCAATTTAGTCTCCCTCTGAAGGTTTGAGAAGATGCTGTAAGTTCCCTAATAAGCCATTTGTTAAACATTTATCAAACATTTATTGAACATATATTATTTAAGGCCATAGAGTCAAAGAAAACACCTTTCTGATTCCTGCTTTCTGGGACTCCATTTATTTTCTTCTTTTTTTTTTTTTTTTCCTTTTTATGAACCTGCCATTGAGAACGTAGCCATTTATTTTCTTCTTGCCTTCCTTGTTTTGTTTCTTTAGCAGATATTAGGTACTGTGCTTAACAAACTGTAGGGATCTTGCCAGCACTGTCCAGATCATGATTCTACTGCAGAGGTCCAGTATTATGTGGGGAAAGGAAATTCTTCTTTTTTTTTTTTTTTTTTTTTTTGAGACAGAGTCTTGCTCTGTCGCCCAGGCTGGAGTGCAGTGGCCGGATCTCAGCTCACTGCAAGTGTTTACGCCATTCTCCTGCCTCAGCCTCCCGAGTAGCTGGGGCTACAGGCGCCCGCCACCTCGCCCGGCTAGTTTTTTTTTATTTTTTAGTAAAGACGGGGTTTCACAGTGTTAGCCAGGATGGTCTTGATCTCCTGACCTCGTGATCCGCCCGTCTCAGCCTCCCAAAGTGCTGGGATTACAGGCTTGAGCCACCGCGCCCGGCGGAAATTCTTCTGATCCTGGGGGTATTGAATCATTGCTGACACTCTGCTGGTATCAGAGATACAAGGATAGGTGGCATGACCCTGCCTTTGCAGAACACAGTTTAGAAGGAGAGACAAATATGTAAACAAAAATACTGCAAGTCAGTTTGATAAATGTGGTAATGGAAGTGTGTGTAGTATACTTCTTCAGAGCCCAGGCTTTGGATTCAGTCTGCCTGGATTTAAATTCCAGTGCATTTTGATCTTGGGCAATTTACTTAATTTCAGTTTCTTCATGTATGAAATGAGATGGATAGCAGTATCTACTATAGAGTTGGTATGGTGATTAAATGAGCCAATAGCATTCAAAATGCTTATTAGCTCAGGGACTGCCTCATAAGTGCTCAACAGATGATAGTTGTTGTTTTTAACATTCAGTAATTTTTTTTCACCTTGAGTACATTAGGAAACAATCGGATAAAAAGCCACATGTCTTGTATCTGAAAGATAAAATAAGTGGAGAGGGAAAGCATTTTAAGCATAGTGAACAGTATGTGCTAAGACGTGGATGTATAAGGAAATGTAAGTAGCTCAGGTATAGAAAATGAGTAAGTTCAGTTATCTTAGAACAGCTGCTAGAGACGTAGAACTGGAGGTCAGATGATAAAGGAATTTGAACTTTCTTTTATGGGCTTTGGAGAATAATTGAAGGGTTTTATTAGAGTTTAAAATAGAATAATTGAAGAGTTTAAGCAGGATACTGTATCGTATATTCATTTTAGCTAAGTCACTCTAATAGCAATGTGGGAAATGGGATGCAAGTGGAAGATTCCAGGCAGGAAACCTGTATGAGAGGATACTGTCATAGTACAGATGGGAGAAAATAAGAGGCTGAACCAGGGCAGTGAAAGAGGAAATAGAGAGCAGAGGCTGAACTCAATAAATTCTGGAAGGTACAAATGATTGACAGGATATAATGAGGGAGAGGACTAAGATGAACCTCAGGTTCTGACTTAGGCATATGGATGAATAATGTCTGTTGGAGTCTTCGGGGGGCCTAATAAATAGCATACTTCCTTCCTGTTCAGAACAAGACAAAATAATCAGTAAGTGAAGTAAGAAAACATTTCCTTTATTACCGATAAAAACTGTTAAAGCAGTACAGGTTGAGTATCCCTTATCTGAAATGCTTGGGATCAGAGTGTTTCAGATTTTTTCAGATCTTGGAATCTTTGCACATGTATAATGAGAAAACTTGGGGATGGGGATGATGCATAAGTCTAAACACAAAATTTATTTATGTTTTGTATACATTGTCAAATTCAAAATAAAATATAGAGACAAACCTCTAAATGTTTTATTTGAGAATCATAGAATTACAATTCAGAGCCTACTCACAGACTGCTGTGATCTTCCATATGTCTGAAGAACAATGAGAGGTTGGGGGTTTTACTGGAGAAACATGTATTGTTTGGAAAGGAAGCTCGTTGGCACTAGAGAAGCTTTTGGAAGCTGGCAAGCTCTGATTTTAGTGAAGGCGGTAGGTAATACTGGTCAAGGCAGGTTGTTTCAGCAGCTACTAGGTAAAACAGTTCTTAGGGTTACAGCAGGCTGTCTCTGCAGCTGGCTCTGTGGAAAATTCAATTCTTGAAGCAGATGCTATGTGCCTCAATTGCTTTTGCCCCCTACTCCTTGACTCTGATTTAGTTGAGTATGAAAAGAATGATCCAATTTGGCTAATCAACTTACACAACACCTTATAGCCTGAAGGCAATTTTATACAATATTTTAAATAATTTTGTGAATGAAACAAATTTTGTGTATATTGAACCATCAGAAAGCAAAGTTGTCACTATCTCTCATAAAATGCTAAAATTTTGTAGCATTTTAGATTTCTTATTTTCAGGTTAGCAATGCTCAGCCTGTAGAATGTGCTCTAATGCAAGAGCCAAAGTTGGCTTGCTTACTGTATCCCTCTAAAACAGTCCACCCGAGAGAAAGTTTGAATCTGCATGGCAGATATACTTCTTCTCCATCACCTTTTCCCACTGGTTCAGCAGAGAAGAAAGGAGAACATATATCAGATTACCTCTTATCTGGAGTTCCTCCCAACTGATAGCCAGTAGTTGTCCACCAACCACATAATTCATCCGCCTTAGTACAGAGGAATAGAAGCTGGGGTAAGATGCAAGACGCTATGTAGCAGTGCTCTCAACAAGATAGGAATAACAGAAAGAGACTAAGTTTGGTGTGGGGAGTAAGAGGAAGGTCATGAATTCAGAGTTTGAGATATGGTACTCAATTGGACATAAAGGTTATCATTCCATACTACCTCTTAAATCATGCCTTTTCTTTTTCATCTGTATAGTGAGTACATTGGGCAAGCTTAGAACCACTGATAGGTGTTACAAATTAAGAAATCTGTGCAGCATAACAAGAATCTTCCTAGTGAATAGATTTGTGCATTTGAGGCTTTAAGCAAGACCAGAGGGCATTTGTTGAAGGTGCTGAGAAGAGGATTTCTTAATGAGCCAGAGGTTGGACAGTGACTAGAAGTGTTTTCTAACTTTAAAAGTCTATGGTAGAGGATGCTCAATAAATAATGATTTGATAACATACTAATAACACTGTATAACTTATATAAAAATCTATTGTTGTCGTTCTGTTTAAATTAATGGTGTACCTGCATGGATGTTATTTGAAGAGTATATTCTTCAGGTAAAAGGAAGATTAGAACATTATCTTGGCTGGAAGTTTATGGGAAAATTGAATCATTGATATCGATTAAACCTTAATTATTTCTGGATTTGAGTTTTCTTTTATTTTTCAGTATAAGCCATGTAGAACTGAATGTTATGATGCATTTTATATATGGAGGAACTCTGGACATTCCAGACAAAACTAATGTTGGGTATGTATTCCTTTTTAATAATTTAAAATATAAAAGAGTTAGGTTCTACTTTGTTGAGCTATGTTGCAAAGTGTTAATGAAGTAGAAACTGCTTTTTATAATCTATTTTACTGTATATTCAGTATGTTTTGAGAACATCTAAAAATAAGCAGGTCACCTTATTTAGAAGAAAAGGTGACTTATCAACTCACAGTAATAAGATTGAAAACAGTCTTTATTAGACTTAAATTTAGAAGAAGCTATAAATTATGGTTTATAGATTAATAAATTGATTAAACTTTTATCAAACTTTGAAAATTATTTTACTGCTTTTTGAATTTTAGTATATCTTTTCTAAACAGCAAAAGAAAAGGAAAAACACACTTAAGAATATGGGGGCTGGGCACGGTGGCTCTCGCCTGTAATCCCAGCACTTTGGGAGGCTGAGGCGGGCGGATCTCGAGGTCAAGAGGTCGAGACCATCCTGGCTAGCATGGTGAAACCTCGTCTCTACTAAAAATACCAAAAAAAAAAAAAAAAAATTAGCTGGGCATTGTGGTATGCACCTGTAGTCCTAGCTACTTGGGAGGTTGAGGCAGGAGAATCACTTGAACCCGGGAGGTGGAGGTTGCCATGAGCCAAGATCGCACCACTGCACTCCAGTCTGGTGATAGAGCGAGACTACATCTAAAATATATATATATATATATGGCATTTGCCAGGTGCAGTGGCTCACACCTGTAATCCCAGCACTTAGGGAGGCAGAGGCAGGAGGATAGCCTGAGCCCAGGAGATCAAGACCTGCCTGGGACTATAGTGAGACCCCGTTCTTGGAAAAAAAAAAAAAAAGAATATAGGGCATCCTAAGGACCAACAACTGTGATTTTTAAATGCGCTATAGTGAAATACCATCTAAAATCCTACTTGGGAGTGAAAGTTCACCTTGCTCTTCTAATTTTCTGGATGTCTTCCATTTTCTTGGTATTCTAACATCAGACAAATGAAAGCTACTTTTTAATTTTAAAAATTATTTGGTTCCTTTAATTTTAAACTGAATAAATATGTTTTTCAGGAGAACATACCGTGAGTCCCAGGATTTACTACTAAGTTTTTATCCCCTGGCAACCTATACAAAATTTTGTCATTCTTTCAAAGCTTGTAGGCTTCTTAAGTACCTAAAGTATGTGTAGGTGTTCAGAAATACTTGCCAAATGAAAGAAGCAAAAGAAATTCTGGTTGTTGGATGCTGTCTCCAATCTTAGGGTTATTTGTAGGCATTTTCAGTAGGATAAGACATTAGTGAATTGCCCCTCCACCTGCCAAGAAACTTATTATACAAATTTGATGCAGAGAGTTTTGTAACTTTTACAGGCTTTATAGCAGTTTCTTGGATTTTGTTCTGTATATCACTTAGTATATGAAGGGAATTTGAGGCATCTCCAAATTTATTTCTTGTTTTCTACTAATCAAATCAAGTGTCAGTGCTTTCAACATTTGGCCTATGCTGTGTTTATAATCCATAAAGGGTATATATTATGTAAGGCAGAAAATTAGAATCAAAATATTTCAGATTATTTTTTTCTAAACAGACTATATATTATCGATAAATTAGTATGTATTGTGCCTTGAGTTTTAAATTGGAGAATTAACAGTACATCTATTTTTATTTTAGTCAGATACTCAATATGGCTGATATGTATGGACTAGAAGGATTAAAAGAAGTAGCAATCTATATTTTAAGAAGAGATTACTGTAATTTCTTTCAGAAGGTAATTATTGAGCCTCAGAAATCTTTTATCCAGTGCATTGTCATCCATTATTACCTACTAGATTTTTAACTCTGATAGTAATAGTGCTTTAAATATTTAAAATATTAAGTAAATTTAACTAATGAGAACTCCAGTTGAGAAATAATACATACGGTCTGCTTGCAAAAATCAGAAACTAATTCAAATAATTTTAAGTAAAACAAAATTGATGGGAGGGCAGGTATTGAGAGGACGTAGGAGTATCCTGTATAATTCAAAGGTGCTCAGAGTTTGTAAGTAGGAGAAAGGAAGTTAAGAACTAAGGTTACTTTCCCCATTTATCAAAGGGCTACACAGTGCTTTATTTGTTCTTACTCCTGAAAGTATACTCCTTCCTTCTACCACTTATCTTTATAGCAGGGACTTGGGGTGGAATGTAGTTTTTTTATGCCAGTCTCTTCAGGTGACCTATGGATACTAACTAATTTTATTTTTAGTTACTGCAAAGGTAAGTTAAGTGTCTAAAGAAAGATCTCATGCTATGCATTTCGAAGCCATTCATACATTATTCTTAGATTATCCATTGTTTTAATACATTCTGCGATTGTAGGTTATTTTTATTTTCTTATATATGCTTTTCTGTGTTTTTAAAATTTTCTACAAAGAACAAGTATTTTATAATCAACTAAAACAAATCTAACTTTTTACATCATATTTCTCTTTTACTGGTGTTTGAAGCAATAATATGCATTGTATGAATTCTAATTAGGTGGTTTTAATAATGCTTAAATTTAGATTTTTGTTTTGGGTAGGTCTTTTTCTACCTCCCTACAAGTTGTAGCTGCGGAAGCAGCCCATGTGCTAAACGAAAGCCATGAACAACTGGGTCTAGTACCACCACTACTACCAACCCCACAAGGTTTACTGAGAAATAGTTAACCCCTCAGCTTCCTTTAACAAACCATTCACTTCAGCCTCTGTAAGTAAGGGCCTTGGAAGAAGGAGGGCAGCTGGTGGTGTCCTCAGCTTTGTAGAAAGTGAGGAATTCTGGTGAAAGATTCTTCCTTCTTCATATGTCCCGCTCATATTTCCAGTCAAGTGAAAGTTAGGGGGATCCAAGTAAATCACAAAGATTAAAGCTAGAGAATATCTGCAATAAGGAGTTGATGTCTTTTTATCCCCTAGATGAACATTAACTATATCTGTAAAACCATCCCACCCTGGAGCTTCTATGAAAGACAAAGAGAAAGTGGTAATAAATTTCTTAGGAGAGCTTGGAATATGTCTGAGAAGCCAATGAGAATGTAGTTGAGTGAGGAGATTTCTAAAGAGAGAAGACTTGCTGGAGAACCCAAAACTAGCCTTGGTGTCAGGGACGTCAGTTACTGTCATACAGAGAAAAAAATATGAGGACTCCACTCTGCACCCCGGTTACACACGGTCCACAGGGAAGGAGGAGGACCTTAATGGTTTCATGAAAGTTAGAGAAGACTGATAACAGGGCTAGATGACACCGTGTCCCACTTGGGGAGGTATTGTGCATCATGAGCCACTTGAAGAGTTCTTATCCACAGAGAGCCCAGGTTGAAGCTTGATCTGCCACTAAAAGAGCCATTATATCAATAAAGGCCTCCAATATCTGAATTAGAACAAAGCCAAGGACATCTCCCTACTACCATCTTGGTCTCTGCTTAATTACGTAAGGTGACCAGAGCCATCTATAGTCTTCCGTACGAATTTGACCCAGAAAATGGAGGAGCAGGAGATCAGACCATGCACTACTCCCTATTTCACATTTCAACCATAAATCTAGTCGGCAATGGGGAGGGAAATATTTATATCAGATACGATGAAGAGATAGGTGTTAAAATAGTACTGTGCTGCATTTCAATAACAATAGTATCCAGAAAGTGTTGGAATCTGCCTATAGTTTCATTAAAGGATGGGAAAAAGGGGAGATTTGACATAGCATGGTTAAAAGCATTAGTTGGGAAAATGAAAAGTCTCATGTTAGTATCTTTGAGCTGAGATTCTTCAGTAAGCCAGTTAAAGCTTATTTAAGAGCTTTAAAAGTTGTAAAAATAATATTTTATGAGTAGTCTTTGGATCATTGCCTCTATTTTTTTTTAATATGTGGATGAGTGTATTGGGTTATATGCAGCTTCTTGTATTTTACTTTCAATAATTCACTTTATTTTAAAAACACAAAAGACATACTTGTTTATATTATTAATAAAACAGAAAATGAAGTTTATTTTAAATTATCAGTATGCTGTTTTGTTGAAAACTTTTTTTGCTTTTATTTATTTATTTGTTTGTTTATTTATTGAGACAGAGTTTTGCTCGTTGCCTAGGCTGGAGTGCAATGACACGATCTCGGCTCACTGCAACCTCCTCCTCCCAGGTTCAAGCGATTCTTTTGCCTCAGCCTCCCGAGTAGCTGGGATTACAGGTGCGTGCCACCCCGCCCAGCTAATTTTTTGTATTTTTAGTAGAGATGGGGTTTCATCATGTTGGTCAGGCTGGTCTTGAACTCCTGACCTCAGGTGATCCACCTGCCTCGGCGTCCCAAAGTGGTGGGATTACAGGTGTGAGCCCACCATGCCCAGCCACTTATTTTAATATTGTCTATTTTGCTGTGGTAACAGATATTTGAGAGAACAATTTCTGGTTTTGTTGACCTAATCTTTAAAATTTTTGCTTTATATTTCTTAATGTATATTTTTATAAATATACTTTTGAATATATATAATTTTGAACTTTTAGTCCTTTTTTTTTTTTTTTTTTTTTTTTTGCAGTAGAGTCTCACTCTGTCACCCAGGCTGGAGTGCAGTGGTATGATCTCAGCTCACTGTAACCTCCGCCTCCCAGGTTCAAGCGATTCTCCTGCCTCAGCCTCCCCAGTAGCTGAGACTACAGATGCATGCCACCACGCCTGGCTAATTTTTGTATTTTTAGTAGAGACGGGGTTTCACCATGTGAGTCTCGAACTCCTGACCTCAGGTGATGCACCCGCCTTGGCCTCCCAAAGTGCTGAGATTACAGGAGTGAGCCACTGCGCCCAGCCTTAGTTCTTAGTTATGCATATTTTTGGCTGTGACTTAAATATCATGAACTTACAATAATGTTATACAGTAATACAAATATGGGTATAATATGATGGACAACTGGTCCCAGAACTCCTAGCAAGCTAGCTTCAATAATTTCATTAGCTTCACAATCCTGTCTTTTACACAAGTAAACATTTTTGACTTCATTTATAGGATTTTGGTAGGCCTTACTTTTTTTTTTTTTGTCACCAATTAAAAATATACTTTAGGCCAGGTGTGGAGGCTCATGTCTCTAATCCCAGCACTTTGGGAGGCCAAGGTAGGAGGATTGCTTGAGCCCAAGAGTTTATGACTAGCATGGGCAACAGAGGGAGATCTTGTCTCTACAAAAAAATTTTTAAAAATTAGCCAGGCATGGTGGGATGTGCCTGTGGTCCCAGCTACTCAGGAGGCTGAGGTGGGAGGATCACTTGAGCCCAGGAGTTCGAGGCTGCAGTGAGCCATGGTCACACCACTGCATTCCAGTCTGGGTGACAGAGCCAAACCCTATCTCAAAAAAAAAACAAACAAAAACAAACAAACAAAATATATGTATACACACACACACACACACACACACAGATATTTTATATAACTTAAAGTATCTCTAGTTATCTCAAAGGTATCTTAATTGTTTAAATTGTTAATATGCAAAGCTAAAGATTTGCATTCAATTTCTTTTTTTTGTTGTTTTTTTTTTTTTTGAGATGAGTCTCACTCATTCAGTCACCCAGGCTGGAGTCAAGTGATGGGATCTCAGCTCACTGCAGCCTCCACCTGCCTCCCAGGTTCAAGTGATTTTCCTGCCTCAGCCTCCTAAGTAGCTGGGATTACGGGCATGCACCACCACACCTAGCTAATTTTTGTATTTTTGGTAGATTTGGGGTTTTGTCATGTTGGCCAGGCTGGCCTCGAACTCCTGATCTCATGTAATCCGCCTTGCCTCGATATTCCATAGTGTTGGGATTACAGGTATGAGCCACTGCACCTGGCCTATGTTCAATTTTTTTAATACTAATATAATACTTTTAGTAGAGGGGTATTAGAAAATCAAATTAATAGTAATTCATAAATAAAGAGTTGGAAATCACTGACCTTATCAGAAGGACTATGCTGGAGACATTTCCAAAGAAGATTTTGCTCTTCTCTCAGAGAGCAGATCTTCAGAAGTACACATTTAGAGACTAGATATACAGATTGGCTGTTTGGTGTTCTTTATAAGTGTACAAAAAGAAATTAAACTCTTCAACCTAATTGAGAAATAAATGTTCTTAGAAACGTCCAAAACATGAAAATACATGGCATGGGCAATACATAGCAAAGATATGTAACAACTGGAGAAGTGAGTTGTTTTTACTACTTGTATCTACATTTTATTTGTTCTCATTTATTATTTCTGTATATGTGCTTTTAAAAAATACATTATGTGGCCGGGCGCAGTGGCTCCCACCTGTAATCCCAGCACTTTGGGAGGCTGAAATGGGTGGATCACCTGAGGTCGGGAGGTCGAGACCAGCCTGATCAACATGGAGAAACCCGTCTCTACTAAAAATGCAAAATTAGCCAGGTGTGGTGGCACATGCCTGTAATCCCAGCTACTCAGGAGACTGAGGCAGGAGAATCTCTTGAACCCCGGGGAGGTTGCAGTGAGTTGAGATCACGCCACCTCACTCCAGCCTGGGCAACAGAGTGAGACTCTGTCTCAAAAAAAAAATATATATATATATGTAACTATGATCTAACTAAATTCTTTTTATCTGAGATCAATATAGGGCCTCTCATTGCACAATTACTTTAATTTGTATTTATACGTTAGGAAGCAGATTAGACCATGTTGTTGTATTGCAATGTGATGTGATAGAAATTATTATACCACTTTTGCTTTAAAAAAGATATTTAACCTAAAATAAATTAGAATAAAAATTGTGTGCATTCTGGCAGCCAAAAGAGTTCAAATGATATGCCATAAAATTGAAAGTTGTTAGTGACACTTAGTTTTAAAGTAATTACAGACTTTTTAACAAAAAAAACCTTAGAGCATTTTTAGGTTCATAGCAGAATTGAGAGGAAGGTACAGAGATATCCTACATACCCACTTCCTTCTACACATGCATAGCTTCCCCCACTGTCAACATCCCCCACTGGAGCAGTACCTTTGTTACAACTGATGAGCATGCAGTTACACATTATTGTCCAAAATTCATGGTTTGCAATAGAGTTCGCTATTGGTGTTGTACATTTTATGGGTTTATACACGTGTATAATGGCATGTATCTACCATTATAGTATCATAAGGAATGTTTTCAGTGCCCGAAAATCCTCTATGCTCTGACTGCTCATCCTTCCCTCCCCATTAACCCCCAGCAACCACTGACCTTTTTACTGTCTCTGTAGTTTTGTTTTTTCCAGGGTGTAATATAGTTGCAATCATATAGTATATATAGCATTTTCAGATTGGCTTCTTCCACTTAGTAATATGCATTTAAGATTCTCCCATGTCTTTTCATGGCTTGATAGCACATTTCTTTTTAGAGCTGAATATTTCATTGCACAGATGTACTACAGTTTATTTATCCATTCATCTAGTAAAGGACAACATGGTTACTTCCAAGTTTGGGCAGTTATGAAGAAAGCTGCTATAAACATTCATGTTTAAGTTTTTGTATAGAAAGGTGTTTTTAAGGAAAAAAATAAAGACTCTGACTAGTGCTTATTTGTAGCCTCAGTACTAGCAGAAGTTAATTTCAGATAAAGGTTTAAATATAGAAAATAAATTTTGAATTTATCAGATTTTGAGTTGTATGTGTTCTGTAGTTTAGGTATATAAATTGGATTATCTTTATGAACCAAATATTTTTAGCCTCTGTAAATTGAAAAAGAATAAATGTTGTGTTTTCCATCAATTTTAGCCTGTTCCCAGAACACTGACATCTGTACTAGAATGCCTGATTATTGCTCATTCGGTTGGAGTGGAAAGTCTTTTTGCTGACTGCATGAAGTAAGTTATGTTAAGTAGTGCTGATACTATTAATTTAGGGATTTTGTTTTTCTATTCTTCTAATTTTGTGGGAAACTTTAGCATTGGCCTGTTTTCTTGGACACAATGTAAGTAAGTAGCTTAGTGCTGTACTAGTTTCACCACTAAGTAGAGTAATAATTTAGATATTACTGAAGATACTTAGGATCATTTTATCTTAGCTGAACCATGGTTAATTATGTTAAAATCTCTGCACATGGGTTTAAAGTACTTGTTTATAGGAAAGAGAATATAAAGTCCATTTTAGAGTTCATAAAATCAATAGTATTAGGTCATATATATGTACAGTTATGTAATTGAAACCAAAATATTGACTATTATAATGAAAAACATTTTAATTTCTTTAACTTGATATTCTTTGATTTTAACAGGTGGATTGTAAAGCATTTTGCAAGGTTTTGGTCTGAGAGAAGCTTTGCAAATATACCTCCTGAGATTCAGAAAAGTTGTCTTAATATGTTGATTCAGTCCTTAGTAAGTATAACCTGAATACTCTTTTGTGTGTGCGCCATTAAAAAGTTTATTCAATTTTGTATAGTACTTTCAGTGATTGAAATACAAATGTAAAATATTATAAAAGCAAAAGGCGTGAACCAATTCAGGTAACCTAATCCTAAGATTCAGTTCCTTTGAAACCACTCTCCATACCCAATTCATCTGTCAGGGTTCACACTGAGAAGCAGAACCACCAGGATGTGTATATTGATTCATGAACAAAGCAGACATGGTGCCACAGAGAAAGGCTTATGCATTGGTTCAGCAATATCGACCCACTCACCCAGGTGGATCTGGGTACAACAGTGAACCTCTCAGTGGTACCATTCTTCTAGGGAATCAGCCATCTACCTGGTGGCAGGTTGAGTACATTGGATCAGTTCCATCCTGTAAAAGGCAGTGCTTTGTTCTCACTGGAAAAAACATTTGCTCTGGATAGTGATTTGCCTCCCTTGCTCATAATGTTTCTGCTGAAACCGCTATCCATGAACTTACAGAATGCCTTATCCATTACCATGATATTCCACAAGCATCACTTCTGAATAAGGAGCTCACTTACCAGCTAATGAAGTATGGAAACTGGGCCTTGCTCATGGAATTCACTGGTCTTAGAAAGATCCCAGTCATCCTGAAGCAGCTGGATTGATAGTAGGTAGGAAAGGCCTTTAAAGACTCAGTTACAGTGCCAGCTAGGTGGCAATGCCCTGTGGGGCTGGGGCAGTATCCTCCAGGATGTAATACATGCTCTAAATCAGATTTTGATTTATGCTGCTATTTCTCCTCTAGCCAGGATTCATGGACCTAAAAACCACAGTTTGGAAATAGGTGTGGCACCACACACAATTACTGCTAGTGATTCAGTAGCAAAATTTTTGCTTCCTTTCCTCCCAACTTTAGGCTCTGCTGATTTATAAGTCTTAATCCCCAAAAGAAGAATGCTTCCATATGGGGACACAAGTAATGATTCTGTTGAACTGGAAGTTGAGACTGCCCTCCTATAGCCACTGTAAACCCACAGGCAAAGAAGGGGAATTATTGATAGATTGAGCCTATCAAGAGAAAATTGAGTTGCTGCTATACAGTGTGGGTAATGTAGAGTACGTCTGGAATGCAGTGCTCCCAGGTTCTATGAGTAAAATCAATAGAAAGCTGTAAGAACCCAAGTTAGGCAGTGCTGATGATGGCCCCGATTTTTCGGGAATAAAGTTTGGGCCACCCTTCCAGATAAGAAACTATGAACAGTGAAGTACTTGCTGAGGGCAAAGGGAATATGGAGTGGTTAGTAGAAAAAGGTATGTAAAAATAACAGCTACAGCTACGTGAGGAATTAAAGAAGTGAACACTACTGATACAAATGTTCATATTCCTTCTTAATATATATTTGTCTATATATTAATCAAATATTTTTGTTTTTCTCCTACTGTCTCATTCTGCATCATCTAATATAAGACATGTTAATAATAGTTAATTTTGTGGCCGGGCGCGGTGGCTCAAGTCGGTAATCCCAGCACTTTAGGAGGCCGAGATGGGCGGATCACAAGGTCAGGCGATCGAGACCATCCTGGCTAACACGGTGAAACCCCGTCTCTACTAAGAAAAAATACAAAAAAAAAAAAAACAACTAGCTGGGCAAGGTGGCGGGTGCCTGTAGTCCCAGCTACTTGGGAGGCTGAGGCAGGAGAATGGCGTGAACCCAGGAGGCCGAGCTTGCAGTGAGCTGAGATCCGGCCACTGCACTCCAGCCTGGGCGACAGAGTGAGACTCCGCCTCAAAAAAAAAAAAAAAATACTTAACTTTGTATCTACATATTTAAGTTACAAGATATCAAAGAAAACTGTGAATCAGATTGAAGAAGAATGAACATCCCCTGAAAACAAAAAAAAGGAACTCATATCCTGTCTTTTAGAAGGAAGGGGTTAGCATGCTTGTTGTGTGGAGGGATAGTTGTATCATGTTAGGTGGAAGCATGACTGTTACTTTCTCCATTTGAGAACTAAGTATGGTTTTAAGAGATGTGTATGGTTTTAAGAGATGCCAGGTTGACAAGATGTTGACTCTGTAACATGTTAGTTTCACTAGATACTTCACAGAATTTCCTTCTTGTATGTTTCTAATTAGAGTGGCCAAAAGAGACAATTTTGTGTGAAATTTGAAGGATGGGAGTGAAACAGCAGCTGTTTTTGGCATTTACACTAGGAAGGTTGGAACACTACTGCAGTGTTCATTTACGCTAGGAAAGTTATTTACTGGCTCACTGCAGCCAGGTCTGTAACTGTTCTTCCTTGCCCTGTGTCTCCTTCAGCTTCTCTTACCCCGTGCCAGGTGTATGTCTAACTCCATAATGAAGGCACCAGCATCTCCTGCAGGATACCCATTGCATCCAGGTTGGAGGCAGTAAGACTGATGTGAGTCCATCCTTGTCAATTCTAGCTGATGCTCTTGGTGTCAGTTTGTTCTCACTCTCCCCAACATTACATCTTTCCTCTTTTCAACTGCCTGCCCTGTAGAATTCAAACTGCACCATCAGATACAAAGGCTGTTTAAGCAGCTCCTACAATTGTGTAAGGTCAACTCCCAGTAACAAATGTCTTTATTCAATAAGTCTGCACTTGATGTCATTGATGGGTCCTTGGAATCTTAGAATCTTGGAATCTAATTTAACTTTAAGCAAAACAATGTATAGCAAAACTAATTTTACTGTATATAGACTAATGGATATGAACAAGAATTAAGTTCCTATGGCATATTTCTGGTCACAAAAAGATCATCAGCCTTCTAGTAAAGACCCAAGACACTTCTTATATTGAACACTGAAGTAAATGTGAGCTATACATACATTTCAGAAATATTAATAAAAACAAGGTAATTATTTACCCAGTTTTTGGTGAAACCGTGAGTGGCAGTAGTAGCAATGGTGGGTTAAATCAAGGAATAAATGTTTACAAAGCAAAAATTGTAAAGAACACCTCCTACTATATGCAGTTCCAAAGTAGTCACAAATATGGCAGGCTCACTGAGTGTTTTTATCCTGCATCGCTTATTGTCATATATTTGTATGATCACCATATACTTTATGAATTCTTACTTTACAATAATTTGTATTCATTCATTTTCCAACATGCTTTTTCTGGTTTCAGTTGTGGGTGGCTGGAACCTGTCCTTGCAGCTATAAAGGCCCAAGGTTGGAACCAAACCTGGGCAGGATGCCATTCCAGCGCAGGGTGCACTCACTGCACAGAACACTCACTTATACTGGGACATTGTAGAGGTGCCAGTTCAGCTAATGTACACATCTTTGGGATGTGGGAGGAAACTGGAGTGTCCAGAGAAAACTCATGCAGACATGGTTAAAACATGAAAACTCTACACAGACAATGGCCTGGCACGGAATCCTTTTTTCCCTCATCAACATTATAATGAAACAACAGTAAACAAAATGACATTATTCACGGACCTCTTATGTATATCTAAATACCTGCTAGTGGTCCCGTGAACCCTGAAGGATAACATCAGACTGGGTTACATAGAAGATACGTCAAAATCTAACTGACAAAACAAGTGTAGGATATCAGCTGTTGAGATACCACTACAAAAAGTAAATGTAAGGCTGGGCGCAGTGGCTCATGCCTGTAATCCCAGCACTTTAGGAGGACAAGGCAGGTGGATCACCTGAGGTCAGGAGTTTGAGACCACCCTGGCCAACATGGTGAAATCCAGTCTCTACTAAAAATACAAAACATTAGCTGGGCATGGTGGTACATGCCTGTAATCCCACCTACTCAGGAGGCTGAGGCAGGAGAATCACCTGAATCCAGGAGGCAGAGGTTGCAGTAAGCTGGGATCATGCCATTGCACTCCAGCCTAGGCAACAAGAGCGAAACTGTCTTAAAAAAAAAAAAAAGTAAATGTAAGTCTGTGTTTTAGCCAATGAAGGACTGTGTTGTATTGTTGCTTACTGTTTTACATTAGTTTGTTGGTCAGTGAATAGTTAACAAATTATTGGCCCAGCCATAGTTCAGTTCAATAGAAGAGGCAGGTTCATTTACTAATGTAGTAATAGTACTGGTATTTTTTTTGATGATTTTTTTTTTCCGCTAGTTTTTGGAGTACATGCAGTTTTTGGTTACATAGGTGAGTTCTTTAGAGGTGAAGTCTGAGATTTTAGTGTACCTGTCACCTGAACAATGTACACTGTACCCAATATATAATCTATGCCTCACACTTTTTCCAACCTTCTCCCCTCCCTAAATCCCCAAAGTTCATTTTTTCACTGTGTGTTTTTGCATTCTCATGACTTAGCTCCCACTTATAATTGAATGGAATATATACAGTATTTGGTTTTCCATTTGTGAATTATTTAGAATAATGGCCTCCAGCTCCATCCAATGTCTTGCTGCAAAAGACATTATTTCATTCCTTTTTATGACTCAGTAGTATTACATGTAGTACATATGTACCACATTTTCTTTATCTGCTCAGTACCAATATTTAGTGGATTTTTTTAGACTTATAGAGCTCCACAAAATACTTTTTTTCGTGAAATTTAGCATAAGACAGGTACTGTTGTCTCTACTTCACATATGAGAATAGAGAATCAAAGAGTTAAGTGCCTTGTTCAAGTTCCCAAGACAATAAAAGACAAAACCTAGTCTTAAAACCAATTGCTACCATTCTAAATATAATACGATAAGTGCTCCATGTGAGCAAATTTTTTTTTTTTTTTTAATGTGTGGGACTTGACTTCAAGAAACTCACAAATTCGTGGAAAAATAGACATTTAAACAACTAAGAAAAATACAGGTTAGACTATGATGAGTACAAGCATTAAGTTACATGTCAAATCTTTACCATTGTAGCCTCAGCCTTAGAACAGTGCCTAGCACATGTTAGCACTCAGTATATATTGTCAAATAGGTAAGCAAGTGAATTGTATAACTTAGAATTCAGGTGTATACATAGGATCACACAGGTTAAATCTGACTGAAATAATGAGAGAATTAATTTGAAATGAAACTGGTTAGAGGACAATTTTAAAATAAGTAGGTTAGGGCATTCCTGAAAGACTAAAAATGTGACCAGGGATGTGGAGTCTAGGTAGTGTCAGTATTCTGCTGTAACTAGAATGAGAGAAGATGAGTCTAGGGACAGGCTAAAGATAGATTGGGAGAGATTTTAGCTGAGTATCTTTTTAACGAGTTTGATTTTTTTTTTTAAACGAGTGGTAGGTATATGATTTTAATTGAAGAATAAGCCCATCAAACTATGCCTCTCCCAATGCTATACTCTTTTTTTTAATTTTATGGCTCTAATTAGGTCCTTGTAAGCTTTGTGGTGAATACTTGACTTTTTCTTTCAAGAAAGATGAAAAACATCAGAACAGCCAAATATCCAGTTTCATCAATAGCCTCTGGCATCATGGTGATTATTCTCAAAATTTGTCTTTCTTTGTGGATAATCAGGTTTTAAGAAATACTAATTTAACATATTCGTCATATTCTATTATATAAGTAAAATATGTTTAGCTTTATTGATGGAAAATAGAGTATTTTAATTTTCTCAAAATTTGAAGTATGTTACCCAGAAAGAGCAAGCAGTCTTTTTCTTTTTAGCAATAACCCCAGATTGACCTTTTAGGAAATCTTATAATATGTACATGCAATATTAATAGTGTTATTTTTAAACATAGTTCCAAATTGTTATGTTTTTACACATTTGATACTAACTTAAAAAATGAATTGCACTTTAAAAATTTCTTGTGTGTTTGCAGATCTCACAAAGCATTACTTCTGACCAATTCTTATTAATGTGACTTTTACTTGTGGGAAGTAATTTACATATGAATTATATCTGGCAATTCTAGTTCATTAATATTACTTTCTATATATTTTCTTATTCATCCTTATTTTATTTTGGAAAGAATACTTAACATGGTATCTATGCTCTTAACAAATTTTTAAGCATACAGTACAGCATTGTCAATTATAGGCACACAGTTGAACATCAGATCTCTCATCTTTTGTAACTGAAACTTAATGCCCAATGATAGCAACTCCCTATTTTCCCGTTCCCCAGCTCCTGGCAACCACCATTCCGTTCTCTGATTCTATGAGTTTGACTTGTAATGAAATCATACAGTATTTGCCTTTTCTGTGACTGGCCTATTTCACTTAGGATAATGTCCTCAACATTCATCCATGTGGTCACATATTACAGAATTTCCTTCTTTTTAAAGAATGAGTAATATTCTGCTATATGTACACACCACATTTTCTTTATCCATTCATCCACTGGTGGACATTTAGATTGCTTTCACATGTTGACTAATGTAAATAGTGCTGCAGTGAACATGGTAGTGCTAATATTTCTTTGGAATCCTGATTTTAGTTCTTTTGAATGAATGCTGATGTGTTTTGAATGTTTGTCCTCTCCAAATCTCATGTTGAAATGTAATCTCCAGTGTTGGAGATGGGGCTTGGGAGGGATTTGAGTCATGGGGGCAGATCCCTTATGAATGGTTTGGTGCCATCCCCATGGTGATGAGTGAGTTCTCACTCTGGTAGTTCAGGTGAGACCTGGTTGTTTAAAAAGGAGCCTGGTATCTCCCCACTCTGTCTCTTGCTCCCTCTCTCACCATGTGATGTGCCTGCTCCCCCATTACCTTACAACATGATTGTAAGCTTCCTGAGGCCCTCATCAGGAGCTGAACAGAAGTGGATGCCATGCTTGTACAACCTGCAGGACCATGAGCTAATAAACCTCTTTTCCTTATAAATTGCTCAGCCTGCAGTATTCCTTTCGTAGCGATGCAAACAGGCCAACACAAATACCCAGAAGTAGGATTTTTAGATCATATAGTAGTTCTATTTTTAAGTTTTTGAGGAACCTCCATACTGTTCTACATAGCAGCTGCACCATTTTGCATTCCTGCCAGTGGTGTACAAGTGCTCCCTATTCTCCACATCCTTACCAAGACTTGTTATCTTTTATTTTTTTGATAATAGCCATCTAAACAGATGTGTGGTGACATCCCCTTGTGGTTTTAATTTGCCTTTTCCTGATGATTAATGACACAGTACATCTTTTCATATACCTGTTGGCCATTTGTATGTCATCTTTGGAGAAATGTGTATTCAAGTCTTCAGCCAGTTTTTAATTGTGTTACCAGATTTTTGCTATTAAATTGTAGGAGTTCTTATATATTTTGGAATTAGCCCCTTATGACATGTGTGGTTTGCAGTATTTTTCCCCATTCTGTAGATTTTTTCAATGTCTTGTTTTCTTTGCTGTATGGAGACTTTTTAATTTGATACAGTTTCACTAGTTTATGTTTGCTTTCGTTGCTTGTCCTTTTGGTATCATATCTGTGAAATCGTTACCAAGACCAATGTCATGAAGCTTTCCCCTGTGTTTTCTTCTAGGAGTTTTAGAGTTTCAGGTCTCAAGTTAGAAGTCTTAAATCCATTTTGAGTTGATTTTTGTGTATGTTGTACGATAAGGATCAAATTGTATTCTTTTGCTTATGGATATCCAGTTTTCCCAGCACCATTTGTTGAAGAGACTTTCTTGACCCATTGTGTATTCTTGGCACCTTTACTAAAGAGAAGTTGTATGTATGCGGATGTATTTCTGGGCTCTCTGTTCTGTTCCATTGATCTCTATGTCTGTCTATAGGCCAGTATCACACTGTTTTAGTTACTACAGCTTTGTTATATATTTTGAAATCAGAAACTCAAAGTCACTCCAACTTTTTCCTTCTTTCTTAAGATTAATTTGGCTATTTGGGGTGTTTTGTGGTTCCATATGAATTTTAGATTTGTGTTTTCTATTTCTATAAAAAAAGCAATAAAGATTTTGACAGAGATTGCATTGTATTCATAGATCACTTTGTGTAGTATGGACTTTTTAGCAACATTAAGTCTTCCAATCCATATGTACTAGATGTCTTTCTGTTTGTCTTCTTTAATTACTTTTTAACATGTCTATCTGTCTATCTGTTTATTTATGAGATAGGGTCTTGCCCTGTTGCCCAGGCTGGAATGCAGTGGCATGATCATAGCTCACTGTAACTTTGAACTCCTGGTCTCAAGTGATCCTCCTGCTTCAGCCTCCCAAGTAGCTGGGATTACAGGCACAAGCCACTGTGCCCAGCTGTGCCTTCTTTAATTTCTTTCATCAATGTTTTGTAGTTTTTAGCATACAAGTCTTTCACCTTCTTAGATAAGTTTATTCTTAACTATTTCACTCTTTGGTGCTATTGCAAATGGGATTGTTTTTCTAATTTCCTTTTCAATCGTAAAAATTGAAATGCAACTGATTATTGTATGTTCATTTTTTATCTTTCATCTTTACTGAATTTAACAGTTTTTTGGTGGAGTGTTTAGAGTTTTCTATATATAAGATTATGTTATCTGCAAGCAGGGACAATTTTACTTCTTCCTTTACAGTTTGGATGCCATATTATTTCTTCTTCATACCTGATTGTTCTGGTTAGGACTTCCAGTACTATGTTGTGGAGAGAATAGAAGTGGAGAGAATGAGCATCCTTGCCTTGCTCCAGATATTAACTTAAAGGAAAAGTTTTCTGGGTAAACCTTGGGTATGATGTTAGGGTGGGCTTGTGGCCTGTATTATGTGGAGATAATTTACTTCTATTCCTAACTTGTTGAGAGTTTTCAATCACAAAAAGCAAATTGAATCTTGTCAAATACTGTTTCTGCATTTACCTCAGTCAGTTACCTCAGTCATTTACCAAAGTCATTTGACTTTTATCCATTCTGTTAATGATGTGGGTTGCATTAATTGATTTACATATGTTGAATCATCCTTGTATCATAGGAATAAATACCACTAGTTCATGGTGAATTATCTTTTTAAAGTACTGTTGAATTCAGTTTGCCAGTGCTTTGTTGAGGATTTTAACATCTATGTTCATCAGGGATATTGGCATATAATTTTTCTTTTCTTGTAGTATTCTTATGTGGCTTTGGTGTCAGAGTAATGCTGGCCTTGTAAAATGAGGGAAATATTCCCTCCTCTTCAGTTTTTTGGAAGGGTGTGAGAAGGATTGGTATTAGGTCTTTCCTTTAACTAGCAGAATTCAGTAATGAAGCCATCAGTAGAATTCAGCAATGAAGCCATCAGTTCCTGGACTTTTCTTTGATGGGAGACTTTTTATTACAGCTCAATCTCCTACTCATTATGAGTCTGTTCAGATTTTCTATTTCTTCATGATTCAGCCTTAATAGGTTGTATGTGTCTAGGAATATATTCATTTCTTCTAGGTTACCTTTTTTATTGGCTTATAATTGTTTGTAACAGTCCGTCATGATCATTTTAATTTGTGTGGCATCTATTGTAATGCCTCATTCATTTTGGATTGTATAATATTTATTTGCATCTTCTCTGCTTTTTTTCTTAGTATAGTTAAAAGATTGTCAATTTTGTTTATCTTTTCAAAAAAGCAACTCTTAGTTTTGTTAATTTTTTAAAAATCGTTTTTCTATCCTCTATTTATTTCTGCTCTAATCTTCATTTTTTCTCTTGGTTTGCTAACTTCAGGCTTAGTTTCTTCTTTTTTTAGTTCCTTGAGGTATAATGTAAAGTTTTTGTTTTTTTTTTCAGATCTTTTTGTTTTTAATGTAGGCATTTATCGCTGTAAACTTTCCTCTTAGTTCTGCTTTTGCTACATCCCATAAGTTTTGGTATTTTGCGTTGTTGTTTCTGTTTGTTTCAAGATACCTTCTAATTTATCCTTTGATTTCTTCTTTGGTCCATTGGTTGTTCAAAAGCATGTTAATTTCTACAATTTGTGTATTTTCCAGTTTTTCTTCTGCTGTTGATTTCTACTTTTATTCCATTGTGTTCAGAAAAGATGCTTGGTATGATTTCAGTTGTCTTAATTGTGTGAAGACTTATTTTGTGGCTGAATGTGATATATTCTTGAGAACATTTTGTTTATGTTTAAGAAGACTGTATATTCTGCCCCCGTTGGTTGGAATGTTCTGTATAGCTATGTTAGGTCCATTTGGTCGATAGTGTTTTTGAAGTCCAATATTTCTTTATTGATTTTTCTGTCTGATGTATTCATTATTCTTTTTAGTTAGTTAGTTTAGAGATGGAGTCTCACTTTGTCTCCCAAACTGGAGTTCAGTGGCATGATTATAGCTCACTACAGCCTCAAACTCCTCGGCTTAAGTGATCCTTCTGCCTCAGCCTCCCGAGTAACTGGAACTACAGGCATGTGCCACCATAGCTGGCGTTTTTTTTTTCTTGGTAGGGATAGGGTCTTGCTGTATTGCTCGGGTTGGTCTTAAAATCCTGGCCACTTTCTTCCAAAGTGATCCTCCCATCTCAGCCTTCTGAGTTTCTGGGATTACAGGCATGAGCCACTGTGCCCAACATGCTGTATTCACTATTGAAAAGTTGTGTATTGAAAGTTCCTACTATCTTTGTATTGCTCTCTCTCTCTCTCTTCAGATCTATTAATACTTGCTTTATATATTTAGATACTGTGATGCGGGATGCATATATATTTATAATTTTTATATCTTCCTATCTTCCTTTTATCATTTCTTTTAGCATATCCTTTTATCATTACATAATGTCTGTCTCTTGTGACAAGTTTTGACTTAAAGTCTATTTTGTTTGGTAAGGTATAGCCACTCTTACTCTTTTTATTACCATTTGTATGGAATATCTTTTTTTATTCCTTCACTTCCAGCCTAAATGTGTTGTTAAATCTAAAGTGAGTCTCTTGTAGACAGTATATCATTGGATCTTGCTTTTGAATCCACTTAGCCACTCTGTTTTTTGATTGGATAGTTTAATCTATTTATATTTTAAGTAATTATTGAGAGGAAATGATTTACTATTGCCATTTTATTATTTTCTGTTGTCCTATAGTTCTTTGGTCCCTCTTTTTATCTCCTGCTGTCTTCCTTTGTGCTTTATTTTCTTAATATTGATATACTAAAAGTTTTTTTTCTCTTTTTTGGTATAACTTCTATATGTATTTTATTTATAATTACCATGGGGCCTACATAAATATCTCATAGATACAACAGTCTATTTTAAGCTCAATCACATACACAGAAATTCTCTACTTTTACTTCTCCCCCCACACATACACTCTGTTACTGATTTCACCTATAGTACATATTCGTTAATATACTTTTTAGTTATAGTTATTTTTAATACATTTATCTTTTAACTTATATGCAAAAATTAAAAGTGATTAATTCAGTTGTAACAAATATACCACTCTGGTGTTGAATGTCAATAATGGGAGAGGCTGTGTATTGTGTGAGATCAGGGGGCTTATGGGAAATCTCTGTACTTTCCTCTCAGTTTTGCTGTGAACCTAACACCATGCTTAAAAAATGAAAAAAAAAAATTTAAGACAGGGTCTCACTCTGTCACCCAAGCTGTAGTGCAGTGGCGTGATCACAGCTCACTGCAGCCTTGACCTCCTGCCTCAGCCTCCCGAGTAGCTGAAACTACAGACACGTGCCATCACACCTGGCTGATTTTTGTATTTTTTGTAGAAATGGTTTTGCCATGTTGCCAGGCTTGCCTCAGACTCCTGGGGTCAAGCGATCTGCCTAGATCAGCCTCTGAAAGTGTTGGAATTACAGGCATGAGACACTGTGCCCAGCCAAAATCTTTTTTTTTTTTTTAAGTGATTTATTCACTACCATAAGTGATACAGTACTCATTACTCTTTGTTTGTTTATATGTATTTTTCTTTTCTTTTCTTTTTTTCCTGGAGATGAGGTCTTGCTCTGTCACCTAGGCTGCAGTGCAGTGGCTCACTGCAGTCTCAGCTTCCTAGGCTCAACCAATCCTCTCACCCCACAGCCTCCCAAGTAGCTGGGACTGCAGGTGCATGCCACCACAACCAGCTAATTTTTTGTATTTTTTTGTAGAGACAGGGTTTTGCCATATTGCTCAGGCTGGTCTCGAACTCCTGAGCTCAAGTGATCTGCCCACCTTGGCCTCCCAAAGTGCCTGGATTACAGGCATGAGCCACCATGCCTGGCCTTACATATTTTCCTTCACCAATGAGTTTTATACTTTCTTATGCTCTCATGTTGCTTTTTAATGTACTTTTGTTTCAACTTGAATTCCTATTAGCACTCCTTATAAGGCAGATCAACTGGTGATTAATTTTCTCAGCTTTTGTCTTTTTCTTGTCCTCATTTTTGAAGGACAATTTTGCCAGGTTTAGTATTCTTGGTCAGAAGGGTTTGTTTTTAAAAAGCACTTTGAATATATCATTGCACTCCCTTATTGCCTGTAAGCTTTCTGCTGGAAAATCTGCCTTTAGTCTTATAAACATTCCCGTGTGCATAAGTTGCTTTTTTCTTGCTGCTTTCAAATTTGCTTTTACTTTGGCAGTTTGATTTTATGTCTCACTGTGGATTTCTTTGGATTCATCTTATTTGGGAGTACTTTGGGCTTCCTGGATCTGGGTGTCTATTTCCTTCTCCAGATTTGGGAAGTTTTCAGCCATTATTTCTTTCAGTAAGTTTTCTGACCCTTTTTCTCCTTTCTTCTTTGGAACTTTAGTAATGTGTGTATTGTCCCACAGTGCCTTAAACTTTCTTTACTATTTTTCATTCTTTTTGCTCTTCTGACTGAATAATAATTTCAATGACCTGTCTTTGAATTTGCTTATTCTTTCTTCTCTTTGATCTAGTCTGCTGTTGAACACCTTTAAAGAATTTTTCAATTCAGTAATTGTATTCTTCAGCTCCATGATTTCTGTTTGGCACTTTAAAAATATTGTATATCTCTTTACTGAAATTATTACTTTGTCATGCATTATTTTCCTGACCTTGGTGTGAACATCTTTATGATGATGATTTTGAATTCTCTGTGAGCTAAATCATATATCTCAATTTCATTTAGGCCAGTTTCTGGAGATTTATTTTGTTCTTTGGAACATATTTCTTTGTTCATTTTCCTTGACTCTGTTTGTATCTGCACATTAGATTAACAGCTACCTCTTCCAGTTCTCATGGACAGGATGAAGACCCTTAATAATCAGCCAGCCAGAGGTTCAGGGCCTCTCAAACCTTCTTGCTAGTCAAACTCACTTTCTTTCTAGTGGCTTCCAAGCATCTAGAGTATACTGGGTCCTATTAGTGCTCTGAGTCAAGTTTCTTGGGTAGCCCCCAGAAAAGTTAGGTCATTGGATATTCCTCTGCACTGCTTCCTGCCCCAAGTAGAAGGTGGGATTTGGGGCTTTTCCAGCTGTTCTCTCTCTACTGAGACAAGTGAAGGGGCTCTGGCAACTGGTCGCATGCACCATCATCTGCCTTCTTTGTTCTCATTGGCTCTCGGATGGCTAAGACATGCCACGTCCCATTAGCACTCCAAAAGAGCAAGACAGAAACCTGTTCTTTGGACAGCCCTCATAAAAGTTGGGGCTTTGGATACACATTTGAATTCTTTGTCTCCCTAGGGAGATGTTGGGAACTGGAAGCTATCGTCTGCTCACTGTATGCTGAGCAAGAGTGAAAGACTGTGCTGACTCTCAGTCAGAATCACCATCTCTGTTCTCACTAGTCCCCAGGTGGCTAGATTAGACCAGATATTATCCGTGCTCTGAGACAGGTAAGACAGAACCAGTCCTTTGGGCAGCCCTCCAGAAAGTGGGAGTATTGGACATGCAAACTAACTCTTTCCCTCCCCAGGTAGATGACTGGAAACAAGGAATTTTTTCATTCACTTGCTCTGTACTGAGCTGGGGAAGGAGATAATGGTGACTACCAGCCCAAATCACCATTTGTGTTCTTTCTCAGGTAGCTAGAATTTGCTGGGTCCCATCAGCACTCCAAGACTGCAAGACAGAATCAGTCATGCAGGCAACTCCTGGAAAAGTTGTATGTTTGATACATGGTCTAACTCTTTGCGTCCCCAGGGAGAAGCTGGGTGCTTATGATTTTCTTCCCAGTTGTACAGCTCTGTGCCAGGGGTAGGATTCTGGTGAGAGTGTGTCTCAAATTTCCCTGTCAGCTTCAAAGTGTCTGGTTTCATGCTCATCCTCAGTGCAGGAGCCTTTCAACTAGCTTCTCAATTTCTCACAAAGAGAATTTGTTAATTGTTGAATCACTGTGTTCATGGGGGAAGGAGGGTTCAGGGCTTCCTATTCTGCCATCTTGCTGATGTCACTTCTCAGACAGTCTTCTTAAGCCTTCTTTAGTTCTAATTCAGTTCAACCACATGTGCCATGAAAGGTGCTCTGATCCATCAAATATTTCTTTGTCATCAAGGGAGATTTGTAAGTGCTACTACATTAGCATATAACATGGAGAATTTTTAAGTATGTTTTAGTTTGAGGAACTTTAAATTTTTATCTTTCTTTGTCACCAAGTCAAAAGACAGGTAACAGTTCATATGATATTTATAACACTAATTTTCCTGGTATATGGAGAGTTTCTACAAATTGATTTTTAAAATCAAAGTGAAACATAGGATAGAATTAGATAGTTCACTAAGGAAATACAGATACCTCTTAATTTGATGAGCAGATCCTGAGCTTCATTAGAGAAGACATGAGAACTACCATGTCAGACCATTTTCTATCTTTCAGAATGATGAAAAGAAATTTTCACTGTGTTAGTAAGAATATATGGGATAAATATTCTGATTTATTCTTAGGAAGGTCATAAATTAGCACAACTTTTTCTGTGTTTCCTAAGCTTTTTATTTGTGACCCAGAATAAAAAGATATTTTTTGTTTGTTTGTTTTGTTGTTTTCGGTGTAACCCAATACACTAACACATATAGGACAGAAACACAAGTTTCACAAAAGATCTCTTAGCCTTATTTCATATGATGTACTGGTGTTTTCTATGTTTCTCCTTTCTTTCTCTGTCTTTCTCACCCACCCACCCCCTTCTTTCTTTTGTTTTCTAGTGCTGATTGTGAACCACTAAATACATTTCTGTAGGTTGCAATGGAGGAATCTACCACTTGAAAAACAGTGCTCCATTGATTATATATTGGCAGTGTTTTGGATACCCCTGGTGTCCCACCTTATAGCCTCTTGGCCCATGTTTGTACTCAAACTATTGCTGCAGCATCTAGCTGCCCGTGGATGTGATTCTGACAGCACTTTTCCCTCAGCCACATCACATACACATCTTTCTCACCTTCTGTCCTGAGGCTTCACTGCTACTCTACATGAGATATCTATAGCTCAGCAATTCTGAACCTGTGTAAACCTGGAGGTGAAAGAGAGTTAACATCCCTGAGGGAAACCCTTGACCAGTGGGAGATGAGAGCCAGTGGTTAATGTTTCCTTGTTCTGTCTGGTGGATGGATAATTCAAAGTGTGTCCTTCATAGCTCTTCAGAGGGTCCCCAACAAGATTGAGTCCCAGTTGCCTACAATAGTGAATTCTGTATTAGTGCTTTTCGAACTTTAATGTATCTGCAAAACACTTGGGGATCTTGTTTAAATGCAGATTCTAATTCAGTAAGTCAAGGGAGGATACAGAGATTGTGTATTTCTAACAGGCTCTGGCTAGCTGACCCCACTTTGAGTAGTAGAGAGCTAGAAAATACACCCATGAATTGGCTTTCCTTCCTTTCTTCCCTGTTGCACTCTTCCAGCACCTCAGATCCCCCAGGATCACTTCACAAATAAACTGTCTGCATATAAGCCTGTTTCTCAGGCTCAATTTTTAGGCAGAATCCAGGTTAAGAGAAGTAGTATTGACCAGCAATTCTATTTCTAGAAATTTATCTTGTAGATATTTTCACATATATGTGAAATAATGTTATATACAAGGTAAGTCATTACGACATAATAGCAAAACTGAAAGCAATGTAAATATCTTTAAGCAGAGGACTGGTTAAATGACTTGTGATATATCTATATTATGAACGATTACATGGCTATTAAAACAGAAGAAATATATATTCTGGTAAGAAGAATATTCAAAATGTGTGCTAAGTGTAAAAGGGAAGGTACAGAGTACTGTGCATATTAATGCCTTCATTTGGATAAATAAGCAGAAAATTACATATATGTTTTGTTTGTATATGCATAAAATAACTGGAAAGATAAGGGAAAAAATAATATTGGTCGTAAAATGGATGGTTTGGGGACAGGAAGGAGAGGAAGACTTTTTGTAGAATGTCCTTTATACATTTTGAATTTTTTTTTTTTTTTTTTAACAGTAGCAAGGTTTATTGTGAAGAGTGAAAGGACAAAGCTTCCACAACATGGAAGGGGACCCGAGCGGGTGGCCCTATATTTGAAATTTTAAAATTATGTGATTGTATTAACTGTTGAATTAAAATTTAAGTGTTTGGTCTAAAAGTATGACTTTTTTTTTCTTTGAATCTCAAGATACTCTAGCATTTAATGTTTATCATATATTCAGATGAGTATGGAATAAGATCATGTATCACCTATGTTATTTAACTGTGTCCATATTGTAGTTTTTCAAGCTAAATTATGACAGTTATACTCTATATCTGTGGTTTTTAAAAAAATGCTACTGTCAGAGCACATCACATTATGTATATAGTAAGCACTTTGGAGATACCTGCCAAATTTATTTAAATACCTTACATTTGGCTTCCTTACCAGAGCAGTGCCTGCAGTAGAGCTGATTGAGCTTATTGTCTAAAACTTTTAGTAATTGCACAGTTATTCAGGAAGTCACTCGAAGAGGAAACGACAATGGTTCTAAAAATGAGACGAATTATAGCAAAATATAACGTTTTTTCTTTTACTCAAAGCAGTGGAAGAATATAATACATTTTTAAAGGATTATTGGCTGGGTGCAGTGGCTCACACTTACAATCCCGGCACTTTGGGAGGCTGAGGTGGGAGGATCACTTGAAGCCAAGAGTTCAAGACCGGCCTGGACAGCATGGCAAGACTCCAGCCCTACAAAAATTTTTTTAGAGCTGGGCATGGTAGCTCACACCTGTAATCCCAGCATTTTGGGAGGCTGAGGCGGATGGATCACTTGAAGCCAGGAGTTTCAGACCAACCTGACCAACGTGGTGAAACCCCGTCTCTACTAAAAATACAAAAAATTAGCTGGGCATGGTGGCGTGCACCTGTAATCCAAGCTATTCACATGACTGAGGCACAAAAACTGCTTAAACTGGGGAGGTGGAGGTTGCAGTGAGCCGCGATCGCACCTCTGCGCTCCAGCCTGGGTGACACAGCAAGACCCCGTTGCAGTGAGTTGAGATCGCACCACTGCATTCCAGCCACAGGGTCTCGCTCTCTCGTCCAGGCTGGAATGCAGTGGTGCGATATTGGCTCACTGCAAGCTCTGCCTCCCAGGTTCACACCAGTCTTCTCCCTCAGCCTCCCAAGTAGCTGGGACTACAGGTGCCTGCCCCCACACCCAGCTAATTTTTTTGTATTTTTAGTAAGGATGCCATGTTAGCCAGGATGGTCACAATCTCCTGACCTCGTGATCTGCCCGCCTCGGCCTCCCAAAGTGCTGGAATTACAGGTGTGAGCCACCGCGCCTGGCCAATACTTTTTTAAAAAATAAGCATGCACCTATGGTTTTGGCTACTTGAAAGGCTGAGGCAGGAGGATCACTTGATCTCAGGAGTTTGAGGCTGCAGTGAGCCATGTTCAAGCCACTACATTCCAACCTGGGTGACAGAGCAAGACTTGTGTCAAAGAAAAAAAAAGAATTATTAGTAAATGGTTAAAATTTTTAGTTTTGAAGTTGAAAGATTAAACTTGTTATCTTAGAGATTGATTGATAGACTCTGTCTCCAATCATGTTAAAAGATCAGCAAATAAATTTTAGTGTCTACTATAACCCAGTTTTATACTAGGCCCTGAGGATACATTGGTGAGCTAAAACAGAGGTAGTTTTACACTCATTGAACATACAGCCTAGTAAGGGAGACAGACATTAATCATATAGTAATGTTCATGTTTGATTAATTACAAATGAACTAAGTGCTCTAACAAAAAGCGACACATTTTCTTATAGTGTGTATAAAAGGAATCTGATGTAGATGTATGGTATCAGGGAAGATGTAGTGCTTCTGGACCTAAAAAAAAACAAACAAACAAAAAAAAAAAAACAGAGGCTGTGTAAAGTCCACATGATGCTGTCCATGTTAGGTATTTCAGTCATTTCCAGATTTATCAATGATCTATTGCTGTGTAACAAACCACGCCCGAACTAAGCGGCTTAAAAAGACTTCTCACAGTTCTGTGAATTCACTGGGTGATTCTTCTGCTGGTCTTGTCTATGGCGGCTGCATTCAGCTGGGGACTGACCTGGGGGTCTGGTCCTCCTGCACCAAATGGTCTTCCTTACCGGGCTTCTTTTGGCCTGGCGGTCCCAGCATTCTCAGAAGGTAAAGACTGAAGCTGCAAGCCTTCTTGAGGCCTAGGCTTTAGAACTTGCACATCAACACTGTTGGTTAAGGCAAGTGAAAAGGCTAGTAGTCTAGATTCAAGACTGAGGAAATAGATTCCACCTCTTGGTGGATGGAATTTGTGGCCATGTTTTTCAATTACCAGTCTATCAAGTAACTAATTAGTAAATAGTTGTTTGCTAAGTATTGCTTTAAGAACTGGAAATAAAACATGAATAAGATACAGTAATCTATAAGTTGCCTTTTTTTCCTTTTCCTTGGAGTACATGGTATTTGTGCATTGTCATTCCATTTTCCATAGAGATCAATATTTGTGAATGTTTTTTTCCATAGTATAATAATGAATCATGAAATGAATAAAATATAAACCGTAGAGTCTTACCTAATTAGAGAAGAGGAGGAAAATCCCTGGGAATTATAAGTAATTTTTAGCCTTTCCAAATTTGCATAAAGAACACATATTTTGTAGTCAGAAAAGAGTGAATGCTATGCTGGTGGAGCCATGCAGTTATGAATGATATCTATAAGCACAGAAATTACCTTAGTAGTGATAATCTTAGGGAACACAAATTTTTCTTTCTAGTTATTATCACTTTGCTCTCAGGTTTATTTTAGCTACTTGTTTTTTCTTTCTTTTTTTTTTTTTTCTGAGGCGGAGTCTCGCTCTGTCACTCAGGCCGGAGTGCAGTGGTCTGATCTTGGCTCACTGCAACCTCCGCCTCCTGGGTTCAAGCATCTCTCCTGCCTCAGCCTCCCGAGTACTGGGATTACAGCTGTGCACCACCATGCCTGGCTAATTTTTGTATTTTTAGTAAAGGTGGGGTTTCACCATGTTGGCCAGGCTGATCTTGAACTCCTGACCTCAAGTGATCCACCCTCCTCAGCCTCCCAAAGTTCTGGGATTATAGGAATGAGCCACCATGCCCCACCTGTTTTAGCTACCTTTTAAAGCTGGTTTCTTCCTAGCTCAAACTTTACCCTTTTGAATAATTCTGAATGAATGAATAAATAAACATTATATGTAAAACTAATGACAAAGACATTAGCTACCTGGAATTTTGTTTTTGCAGGAAACATCCCACAACAACAAAAGTATTTGATTTGCTTAGAGAGTTACTTTATGGGCAGTAATACCATCTAACTTTTTCCAATTTTTTTTTTTAAATCTAAGAATGATAAGAATGCTGCTTTTCTTCTGATGGAAAGTGACAGGCTAATCATCAGTTTACCCAGAGTGAAGTGGACAGAAGTGGCACTGACCATGGCGTCTCAGCTTCAAGAAAAATGTATTGCATTTATTGTAGAAAACTTCTCCAAGATTATTCAGAGTGAAAATTTTGCTCTTCTCTTACAGGTACTATGTCTAAAATTGTATCCTATATTTAGTTCCATCTTTGTGTTCTGATTTCAATTATGTAAGTGCTTTTAAATGCAGGTTGCTTTTGATTAAATTAATGTGATTTAAATAAACTCCATGGCAGATGGCATGTTTACATAGGATTTAAGACAGTGATGGACAGGATTTTTGGCTCACAAGATGAGAAAGGTGAGAGGAACAGGTTTGAGTGCCCTGGCAAGGCACAGTGTAATTCTGGCCAACTCTAGCCCTCCCTCAGCAAGCCACATTTTAGAAACCAAAGTCATAAAGATACTGTTCTGGCCAGTAATACAATTATGGTCCATGCAGAATTCTATGTCTTATTGGGAAGCTACTTTCTCTAAAATTATTCACGGAATAAATAACTCCTATTGTTTATTTCTAGATTCTGTATTTAGGGCTATGTTGGCTTTTAAAAACTGTGTATATGCATATATGTGGATTTTTTTAACAAAAGAAAGGGAAAAGACAAATATTTCTGGTTGACTTCATACAGCTAGTTATAATGATCTGTTAACGCCAGACTTTCACATATCTTGTGCATTTTGTATGTATTCCTCTTAAATATTAATTTCTGTGTTTTATAGTCACAAGCAATGAGTAGCACAGCTGATCTGTTGGACACAATTTTCAAAGCAATTGAAGAAAATATCACCACTGAAAATAGTTGCTCTCTTCTTATGGCTCTGGACACATTGCTGAACTCTGACAGTACAAAGGAAATGGTACTGAATGTAATGAAATTTATTAAAATAATGCAATATTTGAACTAAGATTTTTAAATGAATGTGCATTTTAAATGTTGCATGGGTCATTGAAGCTAGGCAGTGGATACCTAGGGGTGGATTAAGATCTCTACTTTTGTATATGTTTGGAATTTTTTATAATACTAAATTTTAAAAATTCCATTTGTCTCCAAATGGAGTTTTTATAAAAGTTTAGAAATTGGCACTTTGGCTGGGTAATTTTAAATGTAGTGTGACACTTAGCAATATTATTTGGCACAGCATAACTCTAGTATTTCTCCCTGGTCCTACAGTAAATTTTCTCGGTATAAAATGTATATTTTAGAGTTTTTAATCATCAGTGTCTTTTATTTTTATAATCTTAATTTTTCTTTTCAAAAAATCATATTTTAAAATTAGGTGGTGAAACAAAATTAAAATATTTATTTTTAAGTACAATTAATCAGTGGCCATTAATTAGGTCATTACAAATTATTGGCATTCTGTATTTGTTCAACAAAAATGGTTTTTAAAATATATCATATTTATTACTATTCCATAGAGCATTTGACCTTGTAATGTCATAGTTGATATGAAAAGGCTGCAGAAGGTGTTCATATCAAGGGCATTGGTATTTTAAAATAACGTTTGGTTGAAAAGATGAGATTTTTTAGCTTTGTGTTCATTTATAAAATTTTGTTATTAATGAGTAAGCCTTCATAAATAACATGTACCCAACGATCTTAAAAATCTAAATGATGACATCATTGATCTAGCTTAGGAGTAAGTAGATTCTGAAAGGAATAATGACTGGTTGCTATGACAATGTGGCTCTCACCAGCTGCTGATTTGTTGCTTGAACACAGGGTTTTACGTGCAAGATCCAGGCTCTGCGTGATAAGCTGTGGATCTTCCTGGTTCAGTCTTTCTATGCTGTTCGTCACACAGAAAGCTGGAAGCTGATGAGCACAGATGATCAGCAGAAAATCCAAGCAGGTACGTTAGCCTTGAGATATTTCAATTCTTATGTAATGATCGTTGTGACAGCAGATATTTTGAGGGCATTCTGATAAGTGGAAAGGTTAACATTTGTGTGCTTCTGTTGGATAATAGGATGCTAACTGAAACTGGTGCTCATATGTTTAGGCAGTTTTAATAAATCATGCTTTTTAGCTGTTCTTAGAAAATGAAACTAATTTCCTTTATATATATATATATATATATATATCAATTTTTAATCTTACTATACATTAGCAAGAATGTTCTAGGCAAATTTGCTTGGAGGCATTCTTGTGAAGAGATTAAAAGTGTAAGAAAATGTAGCCCACATAGAACAGAGTATCAACATACTTTTTCCTCCTTTTTAAATATGTTTTGTCATAAAGCTTTTCCATCTTTTTCGTAAGACACGCTTTCTTGTGGTTTTGCCTGGAATAGACGGCTTTATTTCACAACTGATTGGTTCGGTGATGTGCAGTGTGCTATTGCGGACTGTCCCTCAGGAGCTGCACAGTGGTCCGTGACATTTAATACGTATCATCTGAAACATTAGCATTAAACAAAAGATGTATATTTTTCAGAACATGTGTTTAAAAATATATATCAAAATAAAAATTCGAGGGTGTGGAACTAAAAATGGTTTCATGAGTATTCTTGGGTTAAAGCAGGTGCCTTAGAAAAAATATTGGCGTATTCAGTGTGTATAGTTTTTACAACATTTTAAGAGACTAAATTTTATGAAGCAAACATTTTAGTACTGTAAAACATGGAAGCCATATCTGTTAAAATATATTTTGAGAATGCATAAATATGTTAAATTCTTTAGTGGTATCATCAGCATAGGATCTGCTTTTACATTATGAGCATTACATGATAGTGTAGCTAGATGTGGTATGAAGAGCACTTTTCAAAAAAATTCCATTATTTTAAACAAAAATTATGAGAAGGTCTTAGAAATTGGACATTTTTTTCCTTGTGACTCTTTCTCTGCTGATTTTTAAATGTTTTATTTTTACAAAATGTATGTAATGTGAAGTAACAAGATAAGATCAGCATTCCTTCAGTAGGTGTCTTTCAGCGCACTCCTGATTAGTAGGAAACTTTGTGTTTCTCTATTTTAGAGGATTTCATTGTTAAGTTGAGCTTCAGTGTTCTTTAATTCTTCAAAGTGCTAATTAAAAATACCTGTAAATACCCATATTTAAATAAAATGTTATTGGTAATCCAACTATCCAACTAATCCAACAATCCTTTTTGAATTGTCAAAAAGGACTTTTCATTCTATTACATTGAGTCATTGTAATAATAATGTTTTAATCTTAAATAAGTTGAATTATAATGAGTCCTGACTTATGCATAATTACTTCCTCGGGAAACCCAGATAAAGGAATAGTTCTGGGTTGTCTGTTACTACATTTCGTATGTCATAGTTGAGTTACTGACCTTGGGGTGAGATTTTTTATTTTAATTTCTTCCTGTGTATTATTGTGCAGAGTTATTTGCTTAGTGCAAATCAGTCCTGTAGTGCCATTTTCAGGATCCTGCTTTGTCTTATAGCACATATCCTATAGAACAGAGATCATGGAAGATGCATGGTAGTTACAGATAATTTAATGTATTTTTTATTAGCTGATTTTTTAATAAAAATCAAATAATTTTTGGAGATTACATACATTTCTTCAAAATAATCTTAAAGCCCAGTAACCGTCAAAAGAAAGAAATACATTTGCTAAACTATATTTGTAGCTCTCATATCATTATTCCAGCCTACATATTTTCCTGACATCATTCACATTCTTATTTGAATAGCGTAGACATAAGTTCTGCAATAAATTCCCATATAAACCTAACTTATAAAATGAATTTTTATTTAATTATAAAAAGAATGATATTTTGAAGATTGTTTCTTGTTTTATTTTCAATAGAACCTTATTTTTTTCTTTTCTCTTTCCTCTTTCCTCATTATATATATCTGCAAAACCAGAAAATATTTTTAACTTCAGAGTATTTTTACATTTAGTATAAACATTTTCTCATATTTAATAGCTTGTAGAATGTTACCTTTGCCATAATCTGTAATTTTTTCTAATTTGGAAAACTAAATGAAACCAATTATCTAAAATGTCACGGTTTGAGAAAATTCTCATGTTTTTGTAAATGTATGAATCTTCTCTGTGAGATTGTACAGTTCTTATTTATTAATTTTAATAACATAAAACCTAGGGGCCAGAGAGTCAGATAGAAAATGAGGTTCTTTTTAAAAAAATCTAAAATATAATAGGGAGTTGTTTTGTATACTAGATTGGTTTCAGGTTTATTAAGTTATTTCCATTAAAATATGACTTTTTTTCTGCTGACATACTATTTTTCCTTTACTTCTAAGGTGTAATAATGTTCCCTATAAAAATAAATTGCTGTTTCTTTCTACAGCTGCATTTGACAAAGGTGATGATCGAAGACTTGGCAAAAAGCCTATATTCAGTAGTTCACAGGTAAACTTTCTAAATTTTATAGGTACAAATGAAAAAGATAACAAATTATTTAAAGTTTATTTTATATTTCAGAAAAAGTTTTAAAAATCTGTTCATTAATTGAAGCTATTTCTTAATGGAAAATTTTTCTAAATCAAGTGAACATTTAATAAATGTTTTAAAGTGAATTTTTTATATCCAACTGGCACTGGAAGTATGTACCTTTTTCATTTCCTTGAAAACCTTTTTGGCAGCTAACAGAGCTATTTCAGTCTATTGGCAGTTGTTTAGAACTCTAGACCTAAATTCAATGTCTTTTTTTCTAATTAGCCTACTTCTTAAAAAAGAAGATTTTAGGCCGGGCGTGGTTGCTCACGCCTGTAATTCCAATACTTTGGGAGGCCGAGGTGGGTAGATCACCTGAGGTCAGGAGTTCGAGACCAGCCTGGCCAACATGGTGAAGCCCCATCCCTACTAAATATACAAAAATTAGCTGGGCATGGCAGTGCACACCTGTAATCTCAGCTACTCAGGAGGCTGAGGAAGGAGAATCGCTTGAACCTGGGAGGCAGAGGTTGCAGTGAGCCAAGATTGTGCCATTGCACTCCAGCCTGGGTGACAAGAGCAAAACTCCATCTCGAAAATAAAGTTTTTTATTCACATAATATATTTTTGGTGTTTTTGAAAAAAGCAATTAGTACTAAGAGTACAACTGTGTTTTACTTTAAAAGTTACTTGTTATATGAGGTATCTAAAGTAGTTGAACTCTTAGAAGGTAGTATTGTGGTTGCTGAAAACTAGGGGGAGGGAGAAAGGGGGAGTTGTTCAGTGAGTACAGAGTTTCCATTTTGCAAGTTGAAAAGTTATCTGTTGTGCAACAAAGTGCATGCAGCTAATGTTACTACACTGTTACTGAAGTGTGTTAAAGAGTACTTAAGTATATTAAATGGTTAAGATGGTAGATGTCATGTTTTATGTGTTTTTTGTTTGTTTGTTTGTTTTACCATCCACAAAGTTACTTGTTGTTTTCCTTATAACCTGAAATAAATTTTTCTTCCCAAAAATGTTATTAATGACGGTTAGGGTTCCAAACTAACTTACAGATGTTCACTTAAGCAATAATATATTCAAAGTACAAAATTATTCTAACCTTCTCTGTGTGGTACAATGATAGACATACATTGAGAGTTCCAGTTTGGAATGCAATGAACATATTGCCCTAGCAGAGTGGAATAGGAAATCCTTTTTTCTCCCTCATCAGCCAGTTGATACGAACTAATGCAGCTCCAAGCCACAACCGAGAGTTCTCATGGCTTGAGGAAGAAGTCAAGCTCCAAATGTCTTGAGTGAGAAACCGGGAAACTAGAGTTTTTGCCAGTTAACCTCTTAGGATTGTTTCCAAAGTGCATTTCACAAGATACGAGCTCCATCTAACATCAACTATAAGTTGGAGAGTTGCTACATACACCATAGTTCCTCTTTTTTTTTTTTTTTTTTTTTTTTTTTTGAGACAGAGTTTCGCTCTTGTTGCCCAGGCTGGAGTGCAATGGCACGTTCTTGGCTCACCACAACCTCAGCCTCCTGGGTTCAAGCAGTTCTCCTCCCTCAGCTTTCTGAGTAGCTGGGATTACAGGCATGTCCCACCACGCCCGGCTAATTTTGTATTTTTAGTAGAGACAGGGTTTCTCCATGTTGGTCAGGCTGGTCTCGAACACCCAACCTCAGGTGATCTGCCCGTCTCGGCCTCCCAAAGTGCTGGGATTACAGGCGTGAGCCACCACGCCCGGCCCCATAGCTCCTCTTATAGACCGATGATGCATATTACACCTTGAAAGTGCTGAGAAACACTAAAGAACTACTTTTGAATTATTGCATCCAAAATTTCCCCCAATGTTATAGCTATGGAATATGACTAGGGTTCCCTCAACCCTTTTTTTTTTTTTTTTTTGAGACAGAGTCTCGCTCTGTCACCCAGGCTGAAGTGCAGTGGCGCGATCTCGGCTCACTGCAAGGTCCACCTCCCGGGTTCGTGCCATTCTCCTGCCTCAGCCTCCCGAGCAGCTGGGACTACAGGCACCCACCACCCACCAGGACGCCCGGCTAATTTTTTGTATTTTTAGTAGAGATTGGGTTTCACCGTGGTAGCCAGGATGGTTTTGATCTCCTAACCTTGTGATCCACCAGCCTCAGCCTCCTAAAGTGCTGGGATTACAGGTGTAAGCCACTGCACCCGGCCCCCTCAACCCTTTTAAAGCATATTATATGATTCCACAGAACATACTCTAGGAAATGGTGCACTAGGACATTTTTTTCTGTGTTCCCTGTTATCCCCGTGTTTTTTAAAGGCCCCGAGGAATTAATCTACTTGCCTTCCTTTCCCCTGCTACCAACCAGGCTTTTCCTCCTTCCTTGCCTTATTGCAAAATAGAACAACGTTTCATTATTTTTCCTCATCCTCCTGACTTTGTGGTTGTCTAAGTCTTTTTTCTGTTAAGAACAGTTGGAAGGAAACAGTTTCCTTCCCAATGGGAAGGAAGTAAGTTTCCCCCAGAAAGACAGTGATATGCTGAAATGGATGCTGGACATAAAATTAAGAGTTCAGATTTTGGTTTTACATTTATTATGTGTCATCTGTGAGTCTCAGTTTGCTTATTTATAAAATGGAATAATAAAACCTTGCAGGATTATTGTGAAAATTACGTGAAATAATTTATGTGCAATTACCTGGTATGTAGTAAGTGCTCAATAAATGTGGAGCAAATAAATGTGTTTTCCAAACAGGGATGAGCTATCTAGGAGGTGGGAGAAAGTTTATCAGATAAGACAGGGAAGAGGTTTTTTGTTTGTTTGTTTTGTTGTGGTGGTTGTTGTTGCCTGCTTCATTTTTCCGTCATAGAGCAATTTAAGAAGAATGCTTAGTACCGAAGTACTTAAGAATCAAATATATGATATCTGGGATTTGCTTCAAAATAAAATAGGGGTAGGTGTGTATGAAACAAAATGGGAATTAATAATAATTTTTAGAGCTGGCTATTAGGTATGTGAGGATTCATTATACTCTTCTGTCTTCTTTTGATTATGTTTAATTTTTCCCATTTTTTGAGACAAGGTCTCACTCTGTCATCCAGGCTGGAGTGGCGTGGCATAATCAAGGCTCACTGCAGCCTTGACCTTCTGGGCTCAAGGGATCCTTCCACCTCAGCTTCCTTAATAGCTGGCATAGGCCCAAATTACCATGCCTGGCTAATGTTTATGGTTTTTTTTTTGTGGAGGCAGAGTTTTGCCATGTTGCCTAGGCTGGTCTCAGGCTCCTGGGCTCAAGCAATCTACACCTGGCCTATTGTGAAATATTTCAAGGCATACAGCTATACCGTATACTATATAGATTTCACCCATACTTCAAGATGCATAAATTCAAAGATAGAATAAATTAAGTAGAGTTAGTGTTAAGGGTGGGAAGGAGTTCTAAAAGCAGAAGTCAGCCTGGTTTTAGGTATTAAAAATAGAGAAATGTTATTTTTTGAGCTAAGATTTGAGCAAGAAAACAAAAAATGAGGACTAAGTCTATATGAACTTTTTAATGGAATCCTGGAAGACTGCTGTGAATAGGACCAGTCTCTACCCTGTGGACAGGCATAAGCTGAGACCCAAAGCTGTTAATAATTTCTGAAATGTCCCAGGTTGGTTAGAGGCAAGACTAGGACAAGAATCTAGTGGTTGCTTTATCACCATGCTTTCCTTTTTTCTAAATTTAACCAAATTATTTATTGTGTATTTTTTTGTGTGCACACATATTCATGTATGTTATTTTATCTTTGACAACTTTTAATGTAATTGGAAGCTTTTCGTATTTAAAAATAGACCTTAAACTGCATATCAAAATATGCAATATATGCCCAGTGTTAACAACATTACGTTTTTTGTTTGTTTGTTTGTTTTTTTGATTATCCGATATGTGATATGGTGCCGAGGGATACGAAAGATGAAGAGAGCACAGGCTCTGCCTCAGACCTCTACAATCTCATACAGCTTCCAAAGGGGGGAAAAAAAGAACCATTTGCATACTTACATAAAGAATGACAATAGGACCTGCACGGTGGCTTATGCCTATAATCCCAGCACTTTGGGAGGCCCAGGTGGGCAGATCACGAGGTCAAGAGATCAAGACCATCCTGGCCAACATGGTGAAACCCTGTCTCTACTAAAAATACAAAAATTAACTGGGCGTGGTGGCGCATGCCTGTAGTCCCAGCTACTCGGGAGGCTGAGGCAGGAGAATTGCTTGAACCCAGGAAGCAGAGGTTGCAGTGAGCCGAGATTATACCACTGTACTCCAGCCTGGTGACAGAGCAAGACTCCATCTCAAAAAAAAAAATGACAATATTGGCTGGGCACAGTGGCTCATACCTGTAATCCTAGCACTTTGGGAGGCCGAGGCAGGCGGATTGCCTGAGCTCAGGTGTTCAGGATCAGCCTGGGCAACACGGTGAAACCCTATCTCTCCTGAAATACAAAAAAAATTAGCCAAGTGTGGCAGCATAGTCCCAGCTACTTGGGAGGCTGAGGCAGGAGAATTGCTTGAACCTGGGAGGCGGAGGTTGCAGTGAGCTGAGATTGGGCCACTGCACTCCAGCCTGGGTGACAGAGCAAGACTCTGTCTCAAAAAAAAAAAAAAAAAAAAAAAAAGGAAGAAAAAAAAGAATGACAATATAATCTTAAAATATTATCCTAGAATTTCTACCAACTTAAAAATTTTCTTTGTTCCCTTTCATATCAGGGTTGGTTCTAAGGAAAATAATGAAGTAGGTACATTTATCTTCAGTGCCATTTTATTTGTCCCTTTTTAGGCTATTTCACCGATTTTTAGGATCCCTTTTCCTTCACTTCCTATAGCCAGCCAGTGCTGTACTAGTATCTTATTTGTCCAAAAACCAAGCTTTGCAGATGTAGTGTATTGATGTGCTGTGCTTCCTAGGAGCTTTAAAAAAAATTTTTTTTTTTAAATAAGGACTCCAAGAAGTAAAGTATTCTTCCCACAGAGGATTAAGTCTTTAATGATAAAATTTCTGGCACTTGGGATAAGGTTGAAGAGAGAATTTTTATTGAAAATCTTTATAATATCCCTCAAATTATGCCATATAGATGACTTCGGTGTGAGGTTAAATCATGAGTTCAAGTCCTGGTTCCATCCCTCACCAACCTGAGACCTGGGGTAAATCACATACCTACTTTAATCCTCAATTTCTTGTCTAAGAAATAGAAACAGCCACAGGAGCTATTTCATGGGACTGTTGTGAGGATTAAGTGGGATGATATATACAAAAGATGTAGTATAAAACATGGGAGTAAGTCTTCTAAAAAATCTTGGATATTATCATTACTCAAGGCATCCTGAATCTTTATAGACATTAATTTATACCAAAACTTCATACATTAAAAAAGCATTCCTGTTATTTATTTATTTATTTAATTTAATAGAATAGCATGCCTTTAAAATAAACACTTACGCTGTATTTCAGATTTGATTAAGGTAGTCTGAGACAAAGTTTTGATCCAAATGATCAAAGACAGTTTAAGCTTTGACCTTAAATCAAAAATTGAACTTTTCTATTTTTTTCTTCTTTGAAAGACTGGCTTTTGGAAACATATAATATTATATGTTAAAGATTTCAGTCAAATTACAAAGTATTTTTTTTCTTCTTTATAGCAAAAGAAACAAGTTTCTGACTCTGGTGATATAAAAATCAAATCTTGGAGGGGAAATAACAAGAAAGAGTGTTGGAGTTATCTCTCTACTAATAAAAAGATGAAATCCGATGGATTAGGAGCATCTGGACATTCATCAAGTACCAATAGAAATAGTATAAATAAAACTCTGAAGCAAGATGATGTAAAGGAAAAAGATGGTACAAAAATAGCATCTAAGATTACAAAACAACTAAAAACTGGGGGGAAAAATATTTCTGGAAAGCCCAAAACTATAATAAAATCCAAAACAGGAAATGGTGATAATGCACGGTTGGAAAACATGTCACCTAGACAAGTTGTAGAAAGATCAGCAACAGCAGCAGCAGCAGCAGCAACTGGACAGAAGAATTTACTAAATGGAAAAGGAGTGAGAAATGAGGAAGGGCAAATTACAGGTGCCAGACCCAAGGTACTCACCGGAAACTTAAATGTGCAAGCCAAAGCAAAGCCTTTGAAGAAAGCGACAGGGAAGGATTCTCCATGCCTCAGCATCGCAGGACCCTCCAGCAGATCCACAGATTCAAGTATGGAATTCTCAATTTCGACTGAATGTCTGGATGAACCAAAAGAAAATGGATCAATAGGAGAAGAAAAGCCTTCTGGACATAAACTATTCTTTTGTGATTCTCCAGCACAGATGGTGAAAAACAGTGTAGATAGTGTCAAAAATTCCACTGTAGGTGGGTTTTAGCACTGTAATTTTTAATATCTCCTGACAGTTAAAGTTCCTTAAAAAAACAAAAACCTAAACCTGTATTTGGGCTTTTATTTAGTTTCAAATGCCAACAGAATACTTATTTATATGTACTTATGCAAATTGAGAGAAAATGTAGTCCTTCCCACTTTAATATTTCATTTTGTTGATAGTGTCTAACCAGTAAACTTATACATATTTGTTACATATTTAATGTATTCTATCTTATGACTCACTTTTTCTTAATTTTTAGCCATAAAATCTCGACCTGTTTCAAAAGCTACCAATGGAACTTCCAATAAAAAAAGTATTCATGAACAAGACACTAATATAAATAACAGGTAGGTCTTCATTCGGTGTTTTAACCTATCTGTTAGCTTTCTCTCAAAGTTAATTCTATACTAACTGCTAGCTAAATATTTTTAAAATATCTTTTATTTTTTGTTAAAAAATTTTAGTGTGTTTGCATAATTTAACACAGTTTATTAAAAGAAATTAGTATATGCAAAATGAGGCACAATATTTAAAAGAATATCTTAATGTGTACTATGGTATATGATTACGCATTGCTTTATTATACTTGATCTACAGTTTCATAAACTTAAAAGACTTATGAGCATATGATTTTTCTATTTTCAGGAGAGATGTATTTTTTATTTCTTGAAAAAAAACTGTTTCAGGTATCGGTCTTTTAAAAAGTTCATGTTTTGGAATCTCAGTGTAATACTGAATGCAAATAATTTTTCTTAGTGTACTAAAGAAGGTCAGTGGCAAAGGATGTAGTGAGCCAGTACCACAGGCAATTTTGAAGAAAAGAGGAACTAGCAATGGATATGGTGCAGTTCAGCAGAGGACAAAGAGTGCCCCATCTAATCTTACTAAAACTCAAGGTAAAGCTGAAATAGTACTGGATATCTTGAAATTATTTCCTTATGTAAACTGGATAAGCCAAACTCTGATTTGGAACTTCAGTAGCAAATAAGCAAAATGTGGTTTTACTCATTTTGTGTTTGTTTCACACCATAGAGCTGAGATTGTATACTTTTCAGACAGGTGTTTTGGGATGTAGGTTTGGTTTTGTTGTTTTGTTGTTGTTATTGTTGAGACAGGGTCTTGCTCTGTCACCCAGGCTAGAGTACAGTGGCGTGATCACACTGCAATCCTCCTTCGTCTGCCTCCCAAAGTGTTGGGATTACAGGCATGAGTCAACACACCTGGCCTCTGTTTGGTTTTATTGTCTCTTGTGAGAGAAATAATTAAGGGAGTCACTAGTTTAGCTGCATTTCTGGTCCTTTTAAATATTATGCCCATGTTTCTTGAAAGTTCCATTGTTAATTATAGGAATTTCATTTGTAAAACTGGTACTAAAGAGCTCTTTAAAAAGTAATAGTGTAGGCTGGGCGCAGTGGCTCACGCCTGTAATCCAAGCACTCTGGGAGGCCAAGGCGGGTGAATCACCTGAGGTCAGGAGTTCAAGACCAGCCTGACCAATATAGTGAAACCCCATCTCTACTAAAAACACAAAAATTAGCCAGGTGTGATGGTGTGTGCCTGTTGTCCCAGCTACTTGGGAGGCTGAGACAGGAGAATTGCTTGAACCTAGGAGGTGGAGGTTGCAGGGAGCCGAGATCGTGCCTCTGCACTCCAGGCTGGGCGACACAGCGACACTCTTATCTCAAAAAAAAGATAATAATAATAATAATAGTGCAGTACAAACAACTATGATCCATAAGGAGGAAGAATTTCCCTTCCAGAATCTGTATGAGTCCATTGTTTTTCAGTGTTCTGACAAGGAAAAGAGTACTGATCAGATCGCATAATTTGCTAACATAATAACTGTTTTTCAAAATTGCTTTTCTGTATCAAGCTTTCACATATGTAAAAGCAGTTTGTAAAATCCTAAAAACAGTTTTGATTTGGATTATGAATTATTACTGAAAATCAATTAAAAATAAGGCAGAGAAAATATTTTCATATCCTAGTAATAGCTAAATATTAAACATTTAAAAATATTTGATAATTCTGTTTGACAGATTTGAATGTCCAAAATATCATCTCTAAGACTTTCACCAGTGTAAACAAATGGATTCCCCAAATTAATCCCCTTCTTTCCAGTCAGCAGTTCTAGTTTCCACTGGAGATCTAAGTTGTTAACCCTAATGAGCTACAGTAGTAATAATCTGGTTATGACAAGTAAATTGGTTTTATTCATGTTTGAAGAAAACAGCTGCAACAATTTTAACAGTTCTATTTATTTTATATTTAGCTTGATTCTCCTTTTCAACTATGTAGAACACACTATTTTTTTTTCTCCAGAAACTTCAAAGGGAAGACCTTTCTTGCTCCTTTGATAAAAGAAAATCCAATTTTTTTACCCTCATATATTTTTGCAAATCCAGTTTTGGCATAAAAATCAAGTCTCTTTATTTGAGGAAGAGAGATCCTATTTTAGTAATTTTTACTGGGACCCTGGAGTAGTCCCTCTATATTTCTAATTGAGATTTTTTTTCTTTGTTTTATCATGTAACTGATTCCTAATCTGTGCTTGTCCATTTGATCATAGATATGTTACCTTTCCATTGTGGTCTTGATTTTATTTTTTCTGAAGTAATTTTAAAACAAATATTAAATTTTACTCACAAATTGGAGGTGATAATACATTTCTGAATATACCCTCTTACTTTTCTTAGGATCCCAAGGAGAGTCACCAAACTCAGTAAAATCTTCAGTCTCTTCAAGGCAGTCTGATGAAAATGTGGCAAAGTTGGACCATAATACAACTACAGAGAAACAAGCACCTAAGAGAAAAATCGTCAAGCAAGTACACACAGCTTTGCCTAAAGTTAATGCAAAAATAGTGGCAATGCCTAAAAATCTAAATCAGTCAAAGAAAGGTGAAACTTTGAATAATAAAGATTCAAAACAGAAAATGCTTCCTGGACAGGTTATATCAAAAACTCATCCTTCCTCCCAAAGACCTTTAAAAAGTGAAACTTCTATTGTCCAAAAAAGTATGTTTCATGATGTGCGTGAAAATAACAACAAGGACAGTGTTTCTGAGCAGAAGCCTCACAAACCTCTCATTAATCTTGCGTCTGAAATCAGTGATGCAGAAGCACTCCAGTCATCCTGCAGGCTTGACCTACAAAAGCCATTACATGATCAAGAAAAAGAAAAGTTGGCGTTAGAATGTCAAAATATTTCAAAGCTGGATAAATCATTAAAACACAAACTGGAATCCAAACAGATTTGTTTAGATAAAAATGAAACAAAATTTCCCAATCACAAAGAAATAGATCATTGCAATGCAGCTAACATATGTTGTCATTCTGATGGGAGTGATAATGTAAATTCAAAATTTTACAGCACCACAGCCCTAAAATACATGGTTCCAAATTCAAATGAAAATTCCTTGAACTCTAATCCAGTTTGTGATTTAGACTCAACAAGTGCAGGGCAAATCCATTTGATATCAGATAGGGAGAACCAAGTAGGGAGAAAAGATACAAACAAACAATCAAGTATTAAATGTGTGGAAGATGTTTCACTGTGTATTCCTGAAAGGGCAAATGGTACCTTAAATTCTGCTCAAGAAGACAAAAAATTGAAAGTTCCTTTGGAAGGACTGACAATTTCTAGTAAGTTGTCTGATGCCTCTGCTATGGATGAAGACAAACATGCTACAGCAGACTCAGATGTTTCCTCCAAGTGTTTTTCAGGACAGCTATCAGAAAAAAATTCTCCTAAAAATATGGAAACATCAGAATCTCCAGAGAGCCGTGAAACTCCAGAAACTCCATTTGTGGGTCACTGGAATTTGAGTACTGGTGTTCTGCATCAGAGAGAGAGTCCTGAATCTGACACTGGCAGTGCTACCACATCCTCCGATGACATAAAGCCCAGATCTGAAGACTATGATGCCGGAGGGTCTCAGGATGATGATGGGTCAAATGACAGAGGTATCTCTAAATGTGGCACTATGCTGTGCCATGATTTTCTTGGAAGAAGTAGCAGTGATACCAGTACTCCTGAAGAATTAAAAATTTATGATAGTAATTTAAGAATTGAAGTAAAAATGAAAAAGCAAAGTAGTAATGATCTTTTCCAAGTTAATTCAACAAGTGATGATGAAATCCCTAGGAAAAGGCCAGAAATTTGGTCTCGATCTGCAATAGTTCACCCTAGGGAAAAAGAAAATATTCCACGAGGCAGTGTCCAGTTTGCTCAGGAAATAGACCAAGTATCTTCTTCAGCAGATGAAACAGAGGATGAAAGATCTGAAGCTGAAAATGTTGCAGAAAATTTCTCTGTATCTAACCCAGCTCCTCAGCAGTTTCAGGGAATAATTAATTTAGCTTTTGAAGATGCAACTGAAAATGAAAGTCGTGAATTTTCTGCAAATAAAAAGTTTAAAAGGTCAGTTTTACTTTCAGTTGATGAATGTGAAGAGCTGGGATCAGATGAAGGAGAAGTCCATACTCCCTTTCAGCCTTCTCTAGATTCTTTTTCACCTTCTGATGTTTTTGATGGCATTTCTCATGAACATCATGGAAGGACCTGCTATTCCAGATTCTCACGAGAAAGTGAAGATAATATTTTAGAATGTAAACAAAATAAAGGCAATAGTGTATGTAAAAATGAAAGCACTCTCTTGGATCTTAGTAGCATTGACTCTTCAAGAAAAAATAAACAGAGTGTTTCAGCCACAGAAAAAAAGAACACAATAGATGTCCTATCCAGTAGAGGCAGACAGCTTCTTCCAGAAGATAAAAAAGTAAACAATGGAAGCAATGTAGATAATGACATTCAGCAACACAGCAAATTCTTGGATAGTGATGTAAAATCTCAAGAAAGACCGTGTCACTTGGAGCTTCATCAAAGAGAACCCAATTCTGACATACCAAAGAACAGCTCTACAAAATCTCTAGACTCCTTTCGGAGTCAAGTTCTGCCTCAGGAAGGTCCAGTGAAAGAGAGCCATTCTGCCACTACTGAAAAAGCTAATATTGCTTTATCTGCAGGTAATGTACAGAAATAGAAATGCTAAATGCATAAGAAAAGAAGTTTATAAAATTTTAAAGTTGTATGAAGCCCTTAATGTTATATTTTAGTCAGATAGAATAATTACTTAAGCAACAGATTAAAATTTTAAATGAAAAATTTCTTAATATGAAAATTAGCTAGTTACTCATTCTTTATTGTTCACTTAAAAATCCTAATGAAGAAGTAATATATAGTAAACATTTTGATTGTTATATAGAGCTAACCTACTAAGAGATTTTACATGAAAGAATAAAAGGAAAACCTTAGTTTGCTGCTATTTAGTTATTTATGTATAATTTAACACAATAATTCTTGACTAATAGAAATTTTATTATACATTGGATATGATTTATAGACTTGATAGTATATAAAAGGCCTGTGCAATAACTCTAGTAATATGTAACTAAAAGTACTGAACTATTTTGACAACTAGATTGATTTACAATTTATATACATTTTGCAGAGATTAAAATTTTCAGGATCTCTCTATTCTAAAATTTTCAAATAAAAAGATAAATTTCCTAAAAGAGATTATATTTAGAAGCAATGATAATATATGAAAAAAGCCCAGGCTTATTTCATATTGTTTAGATGATTTTCTGTCTAATTGTTTTGTGTTTTTTGTCTTCCTTATTATAGTAATTCAGACTAATGACCCACATTTAAAATATGCAATAGTGGCTAACTGAGTAGCTATTGTGTATTATAACTAAGAAAAATACTGATCAGTAGTTTCCTGTTCAGCAAAATCGGAAGAATAAGGAGGTCTTTGAAGTTGTACTTTTTTGTTTGTTTGTCTTTGCTGGCATCTTCCTTTGCATGTGCAATATACAAATAAGCCTTTAGGTGAAATGTATTTATCCCCCCCCTGCTTTTGCAACGGACTTACCCTAAGTCATCATCAAAACACTATGTCTTTTTTTTCTCTTTTTCTATTGTAGTGAATTAGATATATGTTCACATTCTATGTTTATGTTTAAATAATGTGTTTTCTGTATCACAGGTTTTCAAATTAAACTATGGAGAATTATTGTTAGTTGCCTATGTTGATTTTGCTTCTAAACGTTACCCTTGAATTTTTAACACAGAAAAATGCCTCAAAAATCTTGTCAATTTTGTATAGATGTTATTTTTCCCATTGTGTTGTTTTTTTTTTTTTTTTTGGACTATCACTGTTATATTGTGTTAATATTCTACAAAACTCTGAAGGGTAGCAACGTGCAATTTTTACATTGTGTAGTATTATGAATTATTTCAGGAGACATAGATGATTGTGACACACTGGCACTAACCTGCATGTATGACCATCGGCCTTCAAAAACCCTGTCTCCAATATATGAGATGGATGTAATAGAAGCATTTGAGCAGAAAGTGGAATCAGAAACACATGTTACAGATATGGATTTTGAAGATGACCAACATTTTGCAAAACAAGATTGGACACTACTAAAGCAACTGCTCTCTGAACAGGATTCAAACTTAGATGTTACAAATTCCGTTCCTGAAGACTTAAATTTAGCACAGTATCTAATCAATCAGACACTACTTTTAGCACGAGATAGCTCAAAACCTCAGGGTATAGCACATATTGACACTTTGAACAGATGGAGTGAACTAACATCTCCACTTGATGATTCCTCAGCGAGCATCACCATGGCTAGTTTTTCCTCTGAAGGTTGTTCGCCTCAAGGGGAGTGGACAATTCTGGAACTGGAAACTCAGCATTAAGTGTTAACATTTTGGAAAAATTTATGCCACTCCTTTATTTTTTGATGCCTATATTATATCCAAATGATAATTGCATTAGCCGGATATAAACTTTCCTTAATATTGAGTCTTTCCAATTTAATGAGGTAAACATAGTTTATTAATTAATATATCACATACAGAAAAATGTTTTTCTAAAGTTTTTGAGCATGTTTTCTATAATTATTAGAGAAATTAGAAGACTTGTAAGGAAACCCTTGCTTCAGTTTTCCTTTCGTAACTGATCATTTGTTCACTTGTTCATTATTCAAGAATTTAAAATGTGAATGCACAAGTAGATCAGTCCCTTTACTTTTTGCTCTGCATATGGTAACATAGTAATTTAACAATAAAAAACTTACTGTGCTTGTGTCCATTCATGTAGAGTTTTCTGTGAATAACATTCAAACTCACATTTAGGTGATTGAGGCTGATAGCTGAGTGTTGGGAAAAATCTTAGCTTTCCCAACAATTCAGGCCCAGGAAATTCTGAAGCAAGTACATCTCAAATTTCAACCACATCATTGCTAAAACAAGAGAAATGGAATTTCCTGTCTCTCTCTTTTGGGGATATATCCAGAGAAGAAAATCTGCCCTTGTTCAAAAGCATAAACTTCCTTTACAGGTAGTCACTCATTCTCCATTTTCGATTCCATGTTAGGGATACGTTGGAACTGCACCTGCAATAAGCCAGCACTAAATATAAACTTGAAAATGAGTATATGAGGCAACTGTGTTATAGAGTTTAAATTGTGTGTATGTGTATGTATGTGCACACACACACTCATGTTTGCTTTCTTGGTATGTCAGTATACGCCAATTCCTTATTTCCTCGGTCAGATTGTCTTTCAGTCTGTAATTCTGGTAGTAAGTCAAAGATAAAAACCTTTGCCACAAAATGCTTCCTGTTAGCGAGTACTTGGGTATTCTTGATACTGGAATTTTGATATTGCCTGTAGGATTATGGGATTTCACAAATAAGCCTCTCTCAAAGCTTTGTGACTCATAATTCTCTGAAATATGTCAGAAGTAAGGAAATAGTTTAGAATCCCTTTTCTAAATTAGTGAAGTCTTCAAAAAATAATATGATCTATAACTGTATTGAATACCAAGTCATTAGTGCACAGTTATTTGTTCTAATAACATAGTTATGTTAGGGTTAGCTGCTCACCTATTATACCATAAATTTACTATGCCTTTTTTAAAACTAGCCCTGTGAAGAGGAGCACTTGTTCAAGAAACAGTTACTAACTCATTCATTCAAAGTCAAGAAACAGGCTCTGGATTTAGGCACTTGGGTGTAAAGAAAGTAAGACTTGATTCCTCCCCTAAAAATAAGTAAGTTAAGTAAGTAAGTAAGTAAGTAAGTAAGTAAATAAATAAATAAATAAATAAATAAATAAAAAGTTTCTAGTAAGGGGACACGGGGGGAATAAGAGAAAGCTCAAAATATAGTATTACAAAAACTTTGTAACTTAGAGCTGGATGGGAATTTAGAGATTATTTCGTTTTATCTCTTCAAATTCCAAAGAAGGGCTCTGATGCCCAGCGGAATGAAGAGCTTGCCCAAGATCCCACAGCTAATTTGTGGGCTAGGATTCAATATCTGTAGCCCACAATACTACTACTTTGGTATTGTTTCTACCACACAACACACTTTATTTTTCTCACAAGCCTGAGATCAAATACACTTACAGGTAGTTTGCAGTACAGATAGTTTGCAGTGTAAAGAAGTATTATATGATAGAGTCAAAGACAGCACAAATTCCCAAGACACTGTTTTCTTTTTCTTCAAATGTGAAACTGTTTTAAGTGTTATTTTCAGTAAACTTCCTCAGAAGTTCACAAATTTATAATTGAAAATTTCTTTTCCCAGTTTTAAGGTCTTAAAATCTTCTTAAACTGCTAAACATTAAAATCTACTCAGTTTCACGTCACATCTACAAGTAGATAACTGACTAGGAAGGCATTTTGCTTATGTAGTAACCAACCAGAGAATTTCAGGACATACTGTGTTTTCATAGCATGCTCTTTGTGAACCACACAACATGTTAGATTCTATGCTAAGTGCTTTAAATATGCATTAACACATCTAATTCTATGAGATATGTCTTCTTATCTTTATTTTACACATGAGGAAACTAGTGTAGAATACTTACCCTGGATGAACTACCATTGTGGAAGAAACCAAAGGAGAAAATGACATACTATACTATTGTTTGTATGGGAGCCCAGAAGGACAGCTTGTCAGGAAGAGGTTAGAGAAAACTTTTTAGGGCAAGTAATAGTCTGTGACTGCTTCAGAATTTCTACAGCGGAGTTTTATTAGCTGCAGTCTAGTTGGAAGTTAAGCCAAGGGACTTGGCTTGAAGAAGCACTTGTATAGCAAATACTTTGCTTTTACTTAGATAGTATGCAGACAATAAAAATATAAATCTTTTTAAAGATGCTTTTTGTACATAATTTACATGAGATTGCAAAACTCCAATCATCCATACGAAATTTTTTTTATTTTGATTTGGGTTGCTTAGGGAGGAATGATGAGGTTTATGGAAAGGGTTTAAAGCCCCCGTTATACCATTTTTTGGTGAAACCAGGTAACATCTGATGCTGGCCCAAGGATGAGCAGGAATTTGGTGGCAGGGAAGTCTAGATAGGGCACTACATTAAGGAATAGTGACCAGGGTGGGTATTGAGTATAGGGAGGAAGAATAGTAGGAGATAGGGCTAAAGAGTTGAGCTGGTGGGCCGGGCGTGGTGGCTCACGCCTGTAATCCTAGCACTTTGGGAGGCCAAGGCAGGTGGATCACAAGGTCAGGAGATCGAGACCATCGTGGCTAACATGGTGAAACCCCATCTCTACTAAAAATATAAAAGATTAGCTGGGCATGGTGGCATGCGCTTGTAGTCCCAGCTACTTGGAAGGCTGAGGTAGGAGAATCGCTTGAGCCTGGGAGGCAGAGATTGCTGTGAGCCGAGATTTCGCCACTGCACTCCAGCCTGGCGACAGAGTGAGACTCTATCTCAAAAAAACAAAAAAGGAAAACAATAATAAAAAAAAACAGTAGAGCTAGTGCTGGGTTCCCAAAATTGTTATTATAAATGCAGTCTTCAAAGTGTTGAAGCCTTGGATTTGGTGGGTATTATGTCTCGTTTATATGCATTCATTTATTTAGTTTAACACAATGTATTTCCATGTTCTTGGGAAATAACCACCTACAACTCACAATGAGTAATGACCAAAATTGTTTTTTAAGTAGTTAGGTAACATAACCAGGTGTGTTTTAGAAAGATAACCGGCAGTAATGAAGATGATCAAGTATGGAGAAGTGCCCAAACCTGTCAGGATGCAATTATGATAGTTTTGTTGACCTTAGAAATAGGGAATTGAGAAGGATTTGGTAATAGAGACATTAGGTGAGTTGAGACTTATAGAACTTGGTGAATGATTACATGGTGTCAGAAGATGGAAAGGAAATTTTAAATCGTTGTCAGAGGCTGGACACGGTGGCTCACACCTGTAATCCCAGCACTTTGGGAGGCTAAGGCAGACTGATTGCTGTGAGCCCAGGAGTTCAAGACCAACCTGGGCAACATGACAAAACCCCATCTTTAAAAAAAATTTTTTTTAACTAGCTGGACATGGTAACACGCACCTATAGTCCTAGCTACTCAGGAGGCTGAGGCAGGAGGATCACTTGAGCCCAGCAGTTACAGACTGCAGTGAGCTGTGATTGCACCACTGCACTCCACCCTGAACGATAGAGTGAGACCCCGTCTCAAAGAAATAAATTGCTGTCAGAAATAACATTCATTCCACACATTGAGGGCCTACTATGTTCCCAAAACTTTGCTAGTGCTGGGAATGAAAAGATGAATGACATAGCCTTGAGCATCTCCATCTAATAAGGGAGATTGTTAAATAAAAATTGCAAAAATTGCAATGTTAAGTGTTATAATAAAGCTGAGTATAAGTGTAATTTGGAGTGCTTGGATGGGCTTCTTTGCTCTCTAAGGATTAGTAGGAATTCATAAAGCAAAAAGGCACACTCTTGGCAGAAAAAGTTCAAAGGCAGTGGGGAACTCTGTTGTTCTGTATGGCTAGAGAGAGAGAAGGAAATGGATGGGAAGGGCAGGGGAGGAAGTTGGACAGGCAAGTAGAATCCAGAGATTAACAGGATCAGGTTTGCATTTTAGATGACTCTGGTAGCAGGATGTAGGATGGAATGGAGCAGGGTGACAAGGCCAGGAGACTAATGAGTCGGTTGCAATAATAAAAGCTTGAATAGGGCAGTGGCAGTGGAGACAGAGGAGTGGACGTGTTTGAGGGATTTAAGAGGTGGAATTGAAACCTTTAGTGAGTCTTTGGATGTGGGAAATGAGAGATAGGAATCATTTTAAAAGACTCAGTTTTCTGACTAGGGTGCCTGGGTGGTTGATGATGTCATTAACCAAAAACAGGAGCAAGTGTAGGAGTGAAGATCAGTTTAATTTGGGACACACTGAGTTTTAGATGCCTGGGGGGACATTAAAGAGGCTGAGGACAAAATGCTGTGTAATAGTCAGAAAAGCATGAGACAGACACTGAACTGGTGCATTCAGAAGTAGAAGTAGGAGGCCAAGGTGAGGAGAGATTAATGTTTTGTTTTGTTTTGTCGAAACAGGGTCTCACTCTGTCCCCCAGGCTGGAGTGCAGTGGCACAATCATCACTGCAGCCTCAACCTCTCGGGCTCATGTGGTCCTCCCACCTCAGCCTCCTGAGTAGCTGGGCCTACAGACATGACAGGCTGATTTTTGTATTTTTTGTAGAGACAGGGTTTCACCATGTTGCCCAGGCTGGTCTCAAATTTGTGGGCTCAAGTGATCCTCCCACCTCAGCCTCTCAAAGTGGTAGGATTACAAAAGGTTTTTTTTTTTTTTCTTTTTTAAAAATTCAATGTTAGCAAGAGAATGATAAGTTTGGGAGCCTCATACAATGCTTTAGAAGTGTAAATTGCCTTTCTGATAAGCAACTAGGCGAGCTATATCAGGAATGTAGTTTTTTCTTTTTTTTTTTGAGATGGTCTTGCGTTGTTGCTCAGGCTTTGAGTGCAGTGGCATGATCATGGCTCACTACAGCCTCAACCTCCCTGGCTCAAGCAATCCTCCCACCTCAGCCTCCCAGGTAGCTGGGACTACAGGCATGCACCACTCCGCTCGGCTAATTTTTTATTTTTTATTTTTGTAGAGACAGGGTCTCCCTGTGTTGCCCAGGCCAGTCTCTGAACTCCTGGGCTCAAGCGATCCTCCTGCCTTGGCCACCCAAAGTGCTGGGATTACGGGCGTGAGCCACCATGCCAGGCCTGTAGCTTTGTATCTTTAAGCCCTTTCTCCTCTTGGGATCTACCATTAAGGAACAAGGCCTGTTTACCGCCATGCCACCCTGAACACATCCGATCTCTTGTGATCTTGAAAGAAATAAGGCCAGACATGGTGGCTCACACCTATAATCCCAGCCTCCCAAGTAGCTGGTACTATAAGGCGCCTACTGCTGCACTTAGCTTTATCTTTCAACTCATATTTTTAATGTCTTCTACAAGGCACAGAAAAATAAGTAGTTGTGTTCATTTTTAAGTAAATAGTAGTAAACAGTTTCAAATGCTGTTTGAGATGTTAATTAAGGCACACACTTAGACTAGTCCATTTGATTTGAAAATTAGGATTTTATTTGTGCTTTTTGTTAATTACTGGCTTTTAAAAGATCAGTAGTAGGGGCAGAAACTAGTGGGTTGAAGGGTGAACAGGAAATAAATAAGTAATACTTATTCTTTCAAGGAGCTTGACTGAAAAGGAGACAGTGGTAGTTTGAAGATACTGCTGTTTTTAAGATAAAAATGATTTCAGCACTTTGAAAATAAGCTGGAAATGATCAATGAATCAAGGATCATCAAGAAAAAGGCAAGAAGAGGTAAGACTAAGCACAAAGAGTATCAACTGATATGTGGCATTTCAAGGAACTTCAGGTGTTGAGTATAACTAAAGCACCAAATGCGTGTGGACAGCAGTGAAGATAAAGCTGGAAATGCGCCGGCAGACCAACACATGATGAGCCCTGTAGGCAGTGGACAAAGACTATGAGCAAGCCATTTAGGCAAACATCTGAAGAATTTAAAAATCAAACGCAAACACACAGGACTGTTTCATTAAGATCACTTGCATTCTAACAGGTTATGGTGAATGGAAAGCTGATGGTTCCTGGTGGGAAGAAAGATAATTTTGAATTTGGACATGTCACATTTGAGATGCAGTTGACACACCCAAGATACATAATATATTGTCTTTCAAAATTCAGAAACCTAATAAACCATGATCTTAGTATCCCCCACTCCATCTCCTGCTAGTTTTGGCGGGGGGTGGGGTACTTTATTTGGCTCGGTTTTGAGCTATTGCAAGGGGCCGTTTTGGAGTTCTGATTCTATATTCTTCTCCAGTTGTATTTATATACTTTTTATTTTGTTAATTCAAATATCAAGACTATTTTGAATCTGGCTTAGCTAGATATGAGAAGTGTACATTTCTATGTTAATATTGTACAAATTTTAGTGTTTAGTATTTGTGATTCACCTCTCATACAGTGGTTTCTTAATTACTTCCAAACTTAACCAATATTAGCATAAGAATTTTCTAATTTTGAGAATTTAAATTCCACTCTGATGCTGTATTTTTATTTTTATTTTTGAGACACGGACTTGATCTGTTGCCCAGGCTGGAGTGCAGTGGCACAATCACAGCTCACTGTAGTCTTTATCTCCTGGGCTCAAGAAATCCTCCCACCTTAGCCTCCCTGGGCTAGGACAGCAGGCATGCACCACCATGCCTGGCTTTTTTTTTTTTAGAGATGGGGTCTCACTTTGTTGCCCAGGCTAGTCTTGAATTGGGCTCAAGTAATCCTCATACCTTAGCCTCCCAGAGTGCTGGGATCACAGGTGTGACCCAGCCCTGCCCAGCCCCTGATGCTGTATTTTCATAACACCATCCCAATAAATCAAACATTGAATTTCCAAATCAGGAATATATTAGGAAAAACAATCTTTTTATTCAGAGACATAACATTTTTCCAGATGAGGGCTGTCATGAATATAAAGTGTACTGAAGTTTACCTCTTTTCTTTCAATTCCATGCTTAATTTTAGCCTGGCAAATGAGCTTAATTTAAAAAATGCAACTGAAATACACCTGCATTTAAACAATTACATGCTTAGGAAAAAAAATGTCTAATACTCCACAAAATTGTTCTTTTACATCCATGCAGCTCTGAAAAATATAACCTAGTCAACTGGAGAGATGAAATATATACATACATATATACGTGTGTGTATATACATGCACAATCTACTTTGTTAAATAATCAAGAGACCATTGGCCTGAGGTTGTCTCCGTAATTTGAGTTTCTACTTAAGGAACTGCAACTTAACTTAGTACATAACACACTGAAAACTAATTTAAGAGTATAATATACAACTGAGTCTCAGCCAATCCTAAACAACTGAGCTTCTGCTATCACAGGCTACCAACTGATCAGACCATGTCCAAATAAGGCAAACTCACAGCTGTAACCAATGAAGCTATTTCTGTACAATAGTACCTTGGTATTTCCAGGGGATTGATTCCAGAACCCCTACAGATACCAAAATCTTCAGATGTTCAAGGTCATTTTATAAAATGGTATATGGCCGGGCATGGTAGCTCATGCCTGTAATCCTAGCACTTTGGGAGACTGAGGCAAGCAGATCACTTGAGGTCAGGAGTTAAGACCAAAGGGGAGAGCTGCTTGATTCCCCTTGCAGGAGGCAGGATGTGCGAGAGGGGTGTGGCTTCCTTGAGAAAGTGGGAGCATGCAGATAGGCAGGTGCAGAGGTCGGGGCCAGTACTTTGGTCTCCAGCTCCACGGTAGTGTCTAGGGGTGGGTGCCTGCAACCCTAGTGTTACGAAGCTCTTTCAGTTTTGCATCTCTAGATGACTTGAGTGTTAATCAGCTCAGTGGACCCTCTGCCTTAGCACAAGGGCAGAGGGCCAGCGTGACAGCTTTCTGTATCCCGAGATCATGCCCAGTGTCCTGGAAGAATCGGATCACACTCGTGTTTGAAGGATGGATGCAAGGTTTTGTTGAGTGGTGGAGGCGGCTCTCAGCAAGATGGATGGGGAGCCAGAAAGAGAGATGGAGTGAGGAGGTGATCTCCTGAAGCCAGGCTGCCCAGCCGCCAGATTTTTCTTGGACCACCCCCATCTGAATTCCTTTTGACATCCAGACGTTCTCTTCTCTCTTTCTCCTCCACATTGTTCCACTCTCCGTCTGCTTGCCTCCTCGTCTCTCACTTGCTAATCTGCTCTGGAGTTTGAGGTTCAGGGGATTATATGGGGGACAGGATAAGGGCGTGGTGGGCCAAAAGGTGAAACAGGGTGCAAAAACAGAAATGCCTGTTCTTATTTAGGGCTGTGCAGGTATCTGGGCTTAAAGGTGGGGATTTTGCTGGGGAACCCCCCTCTTCTACCCAGTATTTCCCTGTCTCCTGTTCATATCAACAGCCTGGCCAACATGGCAAAATCCCATCTCTATTAAAAATACAAAAAAAATTAGCTGGGTGTGGTGGCAGGCACCTGTAGTCCCAGCTACTTAAGAGGCTGAGGCAGGAGAATCACTTGAACCTGGGAGGCAGAGGTTGCAGTGAGCCGAGATCCTGCCCCTGCACTCCAGCCTGGGCAACAAAGTGAGACTCCGTCTCAAAAAAAAAAAAAAAAGGCCAGGCATGGCAGCTCACACCTGTAATCCCAGCACTTTGGGAGGCTGAGGCAGGTGGATCACCTGAGGTCAGGAGTTTGAAACCAGGCTGGCCAACACAATGAAACCCCATCTCTATGAAAAATCCAAAAATTAGCCAGGCATGGTGGCATGTGCCTGTAATCCTAGCTACTTAGGAGACTGAGGCAGGAGAATCGCTTGAGCACAGGAGGCAGAGGTTGCAGTGAGCCGAGATCACACCACTGCACTCTAGCTTGGGCAGCAGAGTGAGCCTCCATAGCCACCCCCAACCAAAAAAAGAATAAATTTAACCAAGGAGGTAAAAGATATGTACACTGGAGACTATAAAACATTGGTGAAATAAATTGAAGACAAGTAAATGGAAAGATATTCTGTGTTTATGGATTCAAAAAATTAATACTGTTAAAATGTCCATTCTATCCAAGCCAATCAACAGATTCAATGTAATCCCTATGAAAATTCCAATGATATTTTTCACAGATATAGAAAAAAATTCTAAAAATTTTTAATAAAATATATATATATTTTGAGACAGAGTCTCCCTCTGCCACCTAGGCTGGAGTGCAGTGGTGTGATCTCAGCTCACTGCAACCTCCACCACCCTGGGTTCAAGCGATTCTCCTGCCTCAGCCTCCCAAGTAACTGGGACTACAGGCGGCCACCACCATACCTGGCTAATTTTTGTATTTTTAGTAAAGACGGGTTTTTGCCATGTTGCCCAGGCTGGTTTTGAACTCCTGAGCTCAGGCAATCCACCCGCCTTGGCCTCCCAAAGTACTGGGATTATAGGTGTGAGCCACCACACCCAGCCAGTTTTATTTTTTAATAAAAATAAATTTTTTATTTTAAAAACTAAAAAAAATAAAATGATGTAGTATTTGCATAACACCTATGCACAATCCTCCTACTTTAAATAATCTCTAGATTACTTATAATACCTAATACAATGTAAGTGCTATATAAATAGTTGTTAGACTGTATTTTTTACTTGTATAATAATATTCTTTATTGATATTCTTATTGGGTTTAAAAAAAATTTTTTTTGGTTGGACCTGGTGGCTCATGCCTGTAATCCCAGCACTTTGGGAGGCCGAGGCGGGAGGATCACTTGAGGTCAGGAGCTCAAGACCAGCCTGGTGAACATGGTAAAACCCTGTCTCTACTAAAAATACAAAACTTAGCCAGGCGTGGTGGCACGTGCCTATAATCCTAGCTGAGGGCGAGGCTGAGACAGGAGAATCACTTGAACCTGGGAGACGGAGGTTGCAGTGAGCCGAGACTGTGCTACTGCCCTCCAGCCTGGGTGACAGAGTGAGACAACATCTCAAAAAAAAAGACAAAACAAAATCGACAACAACAACAACAACAAAAATAATATATATATATATTTCATGGTTAGTTAAATCTCTGGATACAGAAGTCACAAATATAGAGGATATAGAGGGCCAACTGTACTTCCCATTTCTGTCTATAAATATTCACTGCCCAAGTTGCAGATTGGAGCTCTCTGAGCCATTTCTGCTTCTGAGTACTGCCCAATTCATGAGTCATTCTTTGCTCAAATAAACTGTGCTAAATTTAAATTGTCCAAAATTGTTCCTTTGACAACTTTTAAGAAAGTAAATAAAGTATCTTTCTACAGTTTTCTGATTTAGAGTAAATTGTAGAGAAAAATCAAGAAATTTAGAAAATTCTAAATTCAAGAAATCAGAAAATAACATCAAATGGAATCAAATAGAAGAAAAGAATTATTATAGAACTTAGTGGAACTTAATTAGAAATCAGAAAAAGTAGAACTGATAAATCTAAAAGCTGGTTCTTTTTTTTTTTTTTTTTGGTAGAGACAGAGGTGACCAGGCAGCTCTCAAATTCCTGACCTTAAGGGATCCTCCTGCCTTGGCCTCTCAGAGTACTGGGATTACAGGTATGAGCCATTGCACCCCGCCTAAGTGCTGATTCTTTTTTTTTTTTTTTTTTTTGAGAAAGAGTCTTGCTCTGTCACCCAGGCTGGAATGCAGTGGCACGATCTCAGCTCGCTGCAACCTCTGCCTCCCAGGTTCAAGTGATTCTCCTGCCTCAGCCTCCCCAGTAGCTGGGATTACAGGCACCCACCACCATACCCGGGTATTTTTTTTTTTTGTATTTTTAGTAGAGATGGAGTTTTGCCATGTTGGCCAGGCTGGTCTCCTGACCTCATGATCTGCCTGCCTTGGCCTCCCAAAGTGCTGGGATTACAGGCATGAGCCACCATGCCTGGCCAAGAGCTGATTCTTAAAACAATCCACACGCTAGCTTAATGGAGAGAAAAGCCTAAGTATACAATATTAGGACATATGGAAATTAAGGAAATAAGTATTTGGCACAGCTACATAAAAATATAGTTGAAAACCTGATTGAAATGGATGACTTCTAGGGAAATACAAAGTACCAAAATGGAGTAAAGAGAAAACTTACACAGATTATTAACCTTGGAAGAAACTGAGAAAGTGTTCAAGACCTAACCCTCAAAATAGTGCTAACTAGTGTCACTATTTAAGTCATTTTAGAATATGGAGAAAGAAGAAAAGCCAACAGATGCGATTTAAGAAGCTATCACAATATGATCAGCACAATCTGACTAAAGATAGCATAAAAGAGAAATTTGTAGAATAATATCAGTTATGTCAACAAATGCAAAATTCCTAAAAGATAAAGTGGCATATTAAAATAATAATACATGGCAATTTATTTAAGAAATGCAAGGTAATTTTATGGGAAAACTGCTCATATAATACACCCATATTAATAGATCAAACAAGAAAAATATCTCAATACATGACAAAATTGAATTTGAAACAACAAAATTAAAAGAGTACTATAAGAAAACAGGAGTGTATTTTAATATAATCTTTCAGTGAGAATGCACATGAAACCCAGAAAAACACATGAAACTCAAATCATAAAATAGAAGATTGAAATTTGGCTGTTTAAAATTTAGAACTAAGATATGACTAAAATATCATAAACAGAATGAAAAGACAAAAGATAAATTGAGAAATTTTTGCTTTTTAACAAAAATTAAAATGCATGTAGTTGAAAACAAATAAAAGATTTTAAACCAGACTCATAATTTAAAAAGCATTAGAAAAAGACCCATACAAGAAAAACTTTTAGGCATGGTGCAGTGGCTCACGCCTGTAATCCCAGCACTTTGAGAGGCCAAGGCAGGTGGAGTGCTTGATCCCAGGAGTTCAAGACCAGCCTGGGCAGCATGGCAAAACCCTGCCTTTATTAAAGGAAAAAAACAAAAACAAAAACAAAACCATTTTTGAAAATAAAAATAGATTCAATAAACAATAATAAATTTGGTAAGTGGGGATATTATAGGTAAATAAGTGAATATGTACTAGCCCTTTTTGTTTGAGACAGAGTCTCCCTACGTTGCCCAGCTGGAGCGCAGTGGCGCCATCTCAGCTCACTGCAAGCTCCGCCTCCCAGGTTCACGCCATTCTCCTGCCTCAGTCTCTCGAGTAGCTGGGACTACAGGCGCCCGCCACCACTCCCGGCTAATTTTTTCGTATTTTTAGTAGAGACGGGGTTTCACCATGTTAGCCAGGATAGTCTCAATCTCCTGACATCGTGATCCGCCCGCCTCAGCCTCCCAAACTGCTGGGATTACAGGCGTGAGCCACCGCGCCTGGCAACTAGCCCATTTTTTCACATAGGAATTACAAATGAAAACAAGTTGGTTGCTTTGCTGACAATATAAAAAATTATTGGAGATAATCACAGACTCACCACCAATTTGAATGAAGTAGAAAAACAGTTCCAAGTACTGTTACACTGTACAAGTTTAAATTATTGGTCAAGTCAGATAACTTGCTTAGAATTCAGTTTCACTTCTAATTTTCAATATCAAGCTAAAATTCTGTGCAGATTACATTAAAACTCAATGCAAGAACTGTGTGTGGGATGATTGTGCTTTTCATAGTAAATGAGATAACATCTAAAAATTACCAAGGAGGAAAGGAAAACACGCTGGGGTGTCATATGTGGCACAAATGGCTGAGTCCATTTAAATTACCACAAGGATTTATTTACAGCACATCAGCGTCATGCAGCTATTACTGCCATCACAGATTTAACACCCTTATCTGCTGCTTTTTAATTTTTTTATTTCCTTAGAAGTAGGAAAGAATTCGTAAGATCATTGTTTAGTTGATTCTTCCATTAATTTTTTCTTAAAAAATTGTTGATCAGCGACCGGGCGCGGTGGCTCACACCTGTAATCCCAGCACTTTGGGAGGCCGAGGCGGGCAGATCTCGAGGTTAGGAGATAGAGACCATCCTGGCTGACATGGTGAAACCCAGTCACTACTAAAAATGCAAAAAATTAGCTGGGCGTGGTGGCGGGCGCCTGTAGTCCCAGCTACTCTGAAGACTGAGGCAGGAGAATGGCGTGAACCTGGGAGGCAGAGCTTGCAGTGAGCCAAGATCTCGCCACTGCACTTCAGCCTGGGTGACAGAGTGAGACTCTGTCTCAAAAAAAAAAAAAAAAAAAAAAAGTTATTGATCATCTTAAAATTCAAACATAATATTAACATCTTCTAGGCTGGACGAGGTAGCTCATGCCTGTATTCCCAACTCTTTGGGAGGCCAAAGCAGGAAGATCTCTTAAGGACAGGAGTTCAAGACCAGCCTGGGCAACATGGTGAAACCCAATCTCTACTAAAAATACAAAAGTTAGTCGGCTGTGGCTGAATGCGCCTGTAATCCCAGCTACTTGGTAAACCGAGGCACAAGAATCCCGTGGGAGGCAGAGGTTGCAGTGAGCCAAGATTGTGCCATTGCACTCCAGCCTGGGCAACAGAGTGAGACTCTGTCTCAAAAAAAACAAAAAACAAACCAAAAAAAAAGAAATGAAATCTTCTTGGAAATGACAATTCAATCAATAGATTTTTAAGTTGGTAATACTACTAAGGGAAGAAAACATTACATATGTAAGAATTTTTAGAAAAAAAAATTGAGTTTTCCCAAGTACTTTTTTTGGAAAGATATAACTGGTTACCTGAGTCATCCATAGGAATGATGCTTATCTATGAAAATAGTCTCATTTTTGTGTTTCAGTTCCCTTTATTTTTGTTACCAGTAATATATCTTCATTAATTTTCATTGCCATAGTGAAAAGTTGAAGTGTGTATAGTTTCTTTGAATGATTTACATACCTTGTAAGAAGAAAAAAGGCCAGGCACCGGTGGCTCATGCCTGTAATTCCAGCACTTTGTGAGGCCAAGGCAGGCAGATCACTTGAGGTCAGGAGTTCAAGACCAGCCTGGGCAACATGGTGAAACATGGTGAAACTAAAAATACAAAAAATTAGCCAGACATGGTGGCACACTCCTGTAGTCCCAGCTACTTTGGAGGCTGAGGTGGGAGAATCATTTGAATCTGGAATTCAGAGGTTGCAGTGAGCCAAGATCGTACCACTGTATTCCAGCCAGGGCAATAGAGCGAGACTACATCTCAAAAAAAATAAAATAAAAGAGAAAAAGTAGGAAAGCAAATTAGAAATATTATTTGCAAAAAAAGGAGAGAAAGATTTATATTCTTAATATATAAATATCTCATATATCATAGAAAACTAGGCAAAAAGTAGACAGTTAACAAGAGAAGAAATAGAAATGGTCAATAGAAACATAGCAAATGATAAAATTGTTTATATACTAGTTAATAAAGAAGTACAAAACAAAACATGTTTGTCTAATTGATAAGAAGCAAAATTATAAAACCTAATTTTGAATGGAGTATAGCAAGATTGGCATTGAATTCATATATTATTAATGTAATAAATACATTGTCAGTTGGTACAAACTTTCAGGAAAGCACTTTTTTTTTTGTTGTTATTTGTTTTTTGTGTTTTTTGTTTTGTTTTGTTTTTGTTTTGAGACGGAGTCTCGCTCTGTTGCCCAGGCTGGAGTGCAGTGGCTGGATCTCAGCTCACTGCAAGCTCCGCCTCCCGGGTTTACGCCATTCTCATGCCTCAGCCTCCCGAGTAGCTGGGACTACAGGCACCCGCCACCTCGCCCGGCTAGTTTTTTGTATTTTTCAGTAGAGACGGGGTTTCACCAGGTTAGCCAGGATGGTCTCTATCTCCTGACCTCGTGATCCGCCCGTCTCAGCCTCCCAAAGTGCTGGGATTACACGCTTGAGCCACTGCGCCCGGTCAGGAAAGCACTTTGACAATAGGAATAAGGGCCTTAAAAATAAATCATGATTGTTAACTCGATAATCTCATTTTTAGAAATTTAATGAATAATCTGAAATTGCTAAGATGTATACATATATGTACATATAACATTGTAAAGGTTATGGAAAGTAGAAATTATTAAATATTACTTTATTTTGATATGTTGGGATATTAAGCTACTTTGATAAATATTATGTTTAATGAGAATATGTGATGGTATTGGGACTGCCCACAATCAAGTGAAGAAGTTTGATGCCAATGTATATGTGCCGCATAATCTATGACAAAGACTGCTGTTGTAGTCTTATGTGTCAACTTGGCTAAGCTAAAGTACCCAAGGATTTAATCAAACACTAATCTAGGTGTTACTGTGAAGGTATTTTGTAGATGTGTTAAACCTAGACAATCATTTGACTTTCAGTAAAAGAGATTCTCCTCAAGAATATAGCTGGGTCTCGTCCAATCAGTTGAATGCCTTAAGAGCAAAAACTGAGGTTTCCTGGATATGAAGAAAATCTACTTCAAGACCAAAGCATCAACTCCTGCCTGACTTTCCAGCCTGCTGGCCTGCTCTACAAACTTTAGACTTGTCAGCACTCACAATTGTATGAGCCAATTCCTTAAACTTTTTTTTTTTTTTTTTGAGACTAGCTCTGTTGCCCAGGCTGGAGTGCAGTGGCATGATCATGGCTCACTGCAGCCTTGACCTCCCTGGGCTCAAGTGATCTCCCACCTCAGCCTCCTGAGTAGCTGAGACTACAGGCCTGTACCACCACATGCGGCTAATTTTTGTATTTTTTTGTAGAGACCAGATTTCACCACGTTGCCCAGGCTGGTCTCAAACTCTTGGGCTCAAGTGATCTTCCCACCTCAACCTCCCAAAGTGCTGGGATTACAGGCATGAGCCACTGAGCCTGGCCTAAGTCACTTTCTTTCTTTCTTTCTTTTTTTTTTTTTTTTGAGACAGGGTCTTGCTCTGTTGCCCTGGCTAGATGGAGTACAGTGTTGCAATCTTGGCTCACTACAATCTCCGCCTCCTGGGTTCAAGTGATCTCCTGCCTCAGCCTCCCAAGTAGCTGGGATTACAGGCATATACCACCCCGCCTGGCTAATTTATGTATTTTTAGTAGGGACAAAAAATGTTATATTTTTATACCAATTTATAATGTATTTATTACCTTAATAATGGATGAGTTCAATGCCAATCTTACTGCACTCCATCCAACATTAGGTTTTATAATTTTGTTTCTTATCAATGAAATAGATGAACATGTTTTATTTTGTACTTCTTTATGTCATGGGGTTTCACCGTGTGGGCCAGGCTGGTCTCGAACTCCTGGCCTCAAGTGATGCACCCGCTTCAGCCTCCCAAAGTGTGTGAGCCACTGTGGCCTGGCCCTGGCTTAAATTTCTTAGTATGTATAAAGAAAAGTAGAGTGGTACTTCCTAAAATTTCCTTAAAGACATCTTCTCATCTTTCCTCTATCGAGTTGCCTGGAGCACAGACATGATGATAGCTGGACCTCTGTCATTGTTCATGAGGGTGATGGCCAGACCCCAGGGATGGTGGAGTAGAAAGCTGAGAGGAGCCTAGGTCCCTGAATACCTCATGAAACTACTATAGCAACTCTAGATACCCATGTCTGGACTGCTATTACATGAGGGAACAGAACTTTGTGTGTTTAAACGACTATCAATTTGGATTTTCTCTTACATGTAGCCAAACCTAGTCCTAATTGATAAAGTATATACAAATATATTACTATCAAGAGTTAGTTCTGGGTTTTGGGAGCCAATCTTGTTATACTATTCTTTCTAAAAGTTTTTCTTTTAACAATAAACATGTAGTAATTACTCATAATAAAAATTTAATAAAAATTACTTAAAACAATGGGGTTATTTCTCCTGACAACTTTTATTAGAATTGTAAATATTGTAATTGAAACATAAAGGGTGGATCTCATTGTGTCTTCAAAAGACACATGATAACTTTTACAATTAACATTAAATTTTGTAGCACACCAAGCAAGTTAAGTGGGTTTATTATTGTTATTATTTATAGACAGGGTCTCTCTCTGTTGCCCAGGCTGGAATGTAGTGGTGCTATCATAGCTCACTGCAGCCTCCACCTTCTGGGCTCAAGCCATCACCCTGCCTCAGCCTCACAAGTAGCTGAGACTACAGGCATGTGTCTCAGCATCTGGCTAAAAATGGGTTTAAACTAAAGAATTAGCTAGAAAAAGGACCCATTAGTTTTAGTTTTTATTTTCATCAAAGTTATATGTAAATATAGTTTAAAGAATTAGGCCATGTACAGTGGCTTATGCCTATAATCCCAGCACTTTTGGAGGCTGAGCCAGGGGGTCACTTGAGGTCAGGAGTTCGAGACAAGCCTAGACAATGTGGTGAAACCCTGTCTCTACAAAAATACAAAAATTAGCCGGTGTGGTAGCGCATGCCTGTAATCCAAGCTACTCAGGAGGCTGATACACGAGAATCACTTGAACCTGGGAGGCGGAGGTTGTGGTGAACCGAGATTGCGCCACTGCACTCCAGCCTGGGTGACAGAGTGAGACTCTGTCTCAAAAAATAAGTAAATAAATAAATTTAATAATTTAAAAAAGAATCAAATAACTCTACAAGTCTTACTGAAAAAGCAGACAAAAATCAGTCCCCTGTCTGGCTCCATCCATCCCCAAATCCCACTTTCTACAACAACCACTTTCAAGTCTCCCAACTATTTCTTCTTTGTTGCCATTTCTCTAAATAACATGAACTCCCTATGACAGAATCTGTCACAACATGCTTTTCAGTTTTAGGCATTACGTATTGTCATCTTACTTTGGAGGATGAGAATTTGGTTTTCATTTCCTCACCTCCATGACCCAGCATACTTGTATCATAATTTTAGTTATTCCAGAATTTAGAATTTACATTTTTATAGTTATGAAAACTGCTAAGCCAGTAAGTAACAATGATTGCTTTTTCTTCTTCTCTTTGGAGTTAGTAACTGTTCTTTTTGCCTGCTTTCTTAGCTTTCCATGTAAACATCATTTATTCACACCTAAACTCTTCCTCAGTTCTATCTAAATATGTTCCAGTATGTTCAAACATACCAGGTATGCATTTCAATTTCTCTTACTGGAACTCTCTCTCCTGCAGCCTCCCAACCTGTTCCAATCTGAATAGTTTATTCTTCAGGAGTACTGCAGTGCTGTCTTCCTGGCTCTCCCTTCACTTTCAACATGAAGATTGCTTCACCTTTCTCCTTATTAAGCTCCCTGTGTCCTGTCTCACATCTTCCTCTTTGCTTTATATCTTGTTTTGTTGAAGTACTTCCTGCAACAGCATTCTGAGGAGTGCATGGGTGGTGCAATTCTTGAGAACTTGAAACTCAGAAAAGGCTGAGTACACTGGCTCATGCCTATAATCCTGGCACTTCGGGAGTCCAAGGCGGGAGGATGGCTTGAGCTCAGGAGTTCAACACCAGCCTGGGCAATATAGTAAGACCTCTCTCTCTAAAAAAAAAAAAAAAAAAAAAAAAAATTAAAAAAAAAAAAAGAAAATCAGAAAACCTATTTAACCCATACATATACAGAAGAGCTTAACCATATATAAAATTCTTAATCAGAAACAACTTGATTCTTTGTAAGTTGTCTGGAGATGTTAGGATTTTGTCTTTGGCCTTAATGTTGTAAGGCAGTATAATCATGTGCCTTAATGTAGGTATATTTTCATCCATTGTGCTAAGCTCTTGCTGGATCTTGTTAATCTAGAAACTCATGTCCTTCAGTTCTAGAAAATTCTCTTAAATATTCCTTTGAGGATTTCTTCCCCCTCTATTTTCTCTGATCTGTCTTTTTGAAACTCCTGTTATTTAGGTATAGGACTGCTAATACCTTTTCTCTCCTATTAGTCTCTTTGTCTTTGTACTTTACTCCTTGAGACATTTCCTCAAATTTATCTCTCAGCCCTTCCATTCAAGTTCTCATTTTCATTACTGCTATTGTATTTTTTAAATTTTAAGAGCTGTTGATTTTGTTCTTTGAAATTTTCCTTCTTAAAGAGTATCTTGTTCTTGTTCCTTGGATGCAATGTTTTCCTTATCTATCTATCTGAAGATAGAGGTTTTTTTTTTTAAGTTTTAAACTTTCTGCACACTGTATTTCCTCCAATTTGCTTTTTTCTATATGTTTGTTTCAGTCTGTTTTAAATTACAGGCATTCCTTGGCTGTTTGCTCATATTTTAGGGACTCAGTCTATTAAAATTCAGCTTGGATTAAGCTCTCAGTTACATCTGCTTGAACTGCAGCAAACTGCAGGGAAAAATGTATGACCGTAATCAAGCTGAGAAGTCTATCAACCATGGCTCCTCAGTTTCACCTCACCAAAGAATCCCTTCTAGTGTCAAAACTCACATTTCTGAAACTATGGACTGATTATATCTATTCTCTATTACTCACACCAGAGCAAAAAGCACACATTAGGGCAAAATGAAACTTTACAAATATAATGAGATTGTTTCATATATTCACATCTTTCAATTCAGAGAAATCATATTAAAGTAAAACCTTACAAATGTAATGGGTGTGGCAAAGCCTTTAGTTTGTGTTCAAGCCTTCTAGTCACCACAGAATTCATACTTAAGAGAAACCTTACAAATGCAATGAGTGTGGCAAACCCTTCATCAAGAGTTCAAGCCTTAGTTGACATCAGAAAGACCATTCTAAAGGGAAATCATGTAACTGTAACATATGTGGGAGAGGCTTTTTCCAGGTCTCAGAACTCACTCACCAGCCATCAAAATATACGTCAAAATGTAATGAATGTATAAGGTTTTGGGTCAAACATTCATGATGTTGGTGTCATGAGAGGGTTTATATTGGAGAGAAATCAGACAAATACAGTATAGGCAGAAAAATCTTTAATCAAAGGTATCTTCTCAGGATTTACAGAAAAATCACATTGGAAAGAACACTTACAAATGTAATGATATGATAAATGTTTTAAGCAATTCTCACAATATACTCTACAGAACTAAGTCTCCAGTTCTCCAAGCTTAACCTTAGATTTTATACACTGCAGAACACTTACAAGTGAAAAATAAGTTAAAACATGTGACATGATATATATCAAAGGCAGAAGGATGTCTAAAAATGGCCAGTTACCTTCAAGTTATAAAATGTTTTATTCAATTATTTGAGGTTTCTTGAAAAGGCCACTTTACTATCTATAACTTTCCATCTGAACTTTGAAGTCTGTTGCCTTTCTTAGAGGCCTTTTATGGTATCTCTGGGAAATAATCAATAGGATAAAAGGTGATGTCATTAGGTAATGTTTATTTCGATCCATGTTCTGGGAAGAACAAGGAAACTGCCTTTTGAAATTAAATATTGTCTGAATTCGCATTTGTGAGGGGCAAAGAGTAATGTAAAACTGTGTTAGTCATCATGCTGATTGCATTCTGGGGACCCTTCTCCAGACAGAGGGCCACTGTGGGATACAGGAAAGGAATGCTTTACCAACTAACTGTGAAATAGAGCAGACCAGGACCTTAGCAGACTGGGATTTTTATGGGAGGAGAGTAATACATTACTATGGACTGATTATGGTACAAATAATGTGGGAGAAATGGTGGCTACCCTCTCCATTCAATGATGATAGCTGTTGTATAGCAAAGATTGACCCCCCAAAAAAAAAAAAATTCTTGAAATTGAGGACAGAACAGTTATCAAAAAGGAGGCTTTAATCAAAAGAACCAGAACAGCACGTCTTGAATAGGAATAAATTTAACTGCTGGTGTTAAATTTTGCTTCTGTTTTATTCAGAATGTATCATAGTTCTCATGTTTTAATTAATAAAATCGAATATTTTTCAATAACTATGAATGAATTCTATTCCTTTTACCAACAAAGTTTTATCTCACCCCAGTAGGATACTTCATAATAGACACTAACAAAGCACTATTAGGCTCTTAAGATTGAAGGATCTATTTACTATAACAATTTTTTTATTGTAGACTCAAACAACACACAACTTTGGGAACACATAATCGTGCTTTGCACTGGAGTTATTCTCTCTGCACTCTGCCCTAAGATACTTACTTAGGTATAATGAAAATCCCATAGAAGTGGATTTTCAGACTGACACCCTAAACCATGTATCACAGTTGATGAATAGGCACCATATTGTATTTCCACATGCCTTTTTCTTTTGTGCTATATGAGACCCATGGCATGCACCTTGATTTACAGAAAGTTAAAATACAAATATATTAGGAATATGAAAAAGACTATGAAATGAAAGAAAATTTGCAAATAAAAAAATAACAGTCTCTTCTTTATGCTTGTAGAGCTCTGTGAAATAATTTGAAAACATCAATGTTGATGAATTTCCTCTTAAGAATGAACATATACAATGATATTTTGTTTGTTTGTTGTGGTATGTAGCTAGAAACTTTATATATTCACCCACAGCGTTTTTGTTAATTTGTACTTACAACCACTCCACTGGAACTGGGGTTGAACTCCACTTAAAGTTCAGTTTGGATGTCAAGAATGATGATGTCATACACTGGAGTATTTTGAGAATGCTTATTGTAGAGTAGGGAAAGGTAACTGGCTTAGGATATTATGGTGGTTACTGGGTGGGGCTGGAGTGAGGGTACTTAGACAAGGTTTAAACTTCCAGCTGGTACCAAGGAAGAAAACACTCAGGCTTTATTATCAGCTTTCCCAGATGGGTAGAATAGGAAGAGGGAGTGATGAGGTATGTGAGGTGTTAGCAGTCAAACATCAAAAAATGGAGTCAGACTCTTTAGTACACCCTGAATTACTGCTTTTGAAACTCCTTACTTTTTGGTTGGGAAAGACTCTGATTTTCTTTATGACAATCGCTTACTGCATTCCTTTCCCTGCTGCACACATAGGTCCCATTGCACAATATGATTGTGAATATGTTTGTGAAATACTGTTTACAGAAAATGTCTAAGATATCTTTACACTAGTTCAATGAAAGTCGATCTGTGGAAATGTTTTTTAGATAATACATATATATGATTAAACAAAGTTTTAAAAGGCATTCTAACAGGTATAAGGTGACAGCTCATTGTGGTTTTGATTTGCATTCCCCTGGTGATTAGTGATGTTGAGCACCTTTTCATATATCTGTTAACCATTTGTATGTCTTCTTTTCAGAAATGTCTATTCAGGATCTTTGCCATTTTTCAATTAAATTATTTGTTTTCTTGCTATTGAGTTGTGCTCCTTATAGATCTTGACTATTAACCCCTTATCAGACATATGGTTTACAAATATTTTCCCCAATTCCATGTGTGTCTCATTGCTGTGTTGACTGTTTCTCTTGCTGTGCAGAAGCTTTTTACTTTGATAAAATCCCATTTGTCTATTTATGCTTTTGTTGCCTGTGTTTGTGAGACTAAGGCCATAAAATCATCACCCAAATCAATGTCAAGAAGCTTTTCCCCTATATTTTCTTCTAGGAGTTTTACAGTTTCAATCTCATGTTATAGTCTTTAATCCATTTTGACTTGATTTTTGTACTTGAGATAAGGGTCTAATTTCATTCCTCTGCATGTGGATATCATTTTCCTGGCACCATTTATTGAAGAGACTGCCTTTTCTCCATTGTGTGTTCTTGGCACCTTTGTCAAAGATCAGTTGACCATAAATGTATTTATTCTGTGCCATTTCGTTCCATTGGTCTTTATGTCATTTTTATGTTGATACCATGCTGTTTTGGTTACCATAGCTTTGTAGTATATTTTTGAGATCAGGTAGCATGATGCTTCTAGCCTGTTCCTTTTGCTCCAGATTGCTTTGGCTATTCAGGGTCTTTTGGGGTTCCACACAAATTTAGACTTTTGTTTCTATTTCTGTGAAAAATATCATTGGAATTTTGATAGGGATTATATTGAATCTGTTGATTACTTTGAGTGGTATGGACATTTTAACAATATTAATTATTCCAGTTTATAAACACAGAATGTCTTTCTGTTTACATATGTCTTTAATTTTTCACCAATATTTTATAGTTGTCAGTGTACATATCTTTTACCTCATTGGTTAAATTTATTCTTAAGTATTGTTGATACTATTGTAAATGAGATTATGTTCTTGACTTCTTTTTGGACATTCTGTTGTTAGTGTATAGAAATGCTACTGATTTTTTATGTTATTTTTGTTACTATAACTTTACTGAATTCATTTATTAGTTCTAACAGTTTTTTGGTAGCATTTTTTGGGTTTTCTATATAATAAGGTCAGGTCATCTATAAATAGAGACAAAAAGACATTTGGATAGCTTTTATTTCTTTTTCTTGGCTAATTGCTCTGGCTAGAGCTTTCAGTCCTATGTTGAATAGAAGTGGTAAGAGTGGGGATTCTTGTCTTGTTCCTGATCTTTAATTAAAGGAAGAGCTTTCAGTTTTCCATCCTTGAGTAAAATGCTAGCTGTGGGTTTCTGATATATAGCCTTTATTATGTTGAAGTAATTTACTTCTATTTTAAGTTTGTTGAGGTTTTTTTTTTAATTGGGAAAGGATGTTGAATTTTGTCAAATGCTTTTACTGGATCTTTAAAGATGATCATATGGTTTTTGTTCTTCATTCTTTTAATGTGGTGTATTACATTTCCTGATTTGTGTATGTTAAAGTATCCTTGCATCCCAGAGATAAATCTCACTTGGTCATGGTGAATGCTACTGTTGAATTCAGTTTACTAATATTTTGTTGAGGACTTTTGCATCTATATTCATCAGGGACATTGGCCTATAATTATCTTTCTTTGTAGTGTCCTTGTCTGGCTTTGGTGTCAAAGTAATGCTGGCCTCATAAAATGAGTTTGGAGGTATTCCCTCCTCTTCAGTTTTTTGGATGAATTTGAGGATTGATATTAATTCTTTGTTTACTATAATTCAGTAGTGAAGCCATCAGTTCCTTTGATGAGAGACTTTTTATTACTAATCTAATCTTCCTGTTCATCATTGGTCTGTTCAAATTTTCTGTTTCTTCATGATTTAGCTTTGGTAGGTTGTATGTGTCTAGAAATTCATCTATTTCTTCAAGGTTATCCAATGTATTGGTGTATAGTTGTTCATAGTAGTCTTTTATGATGTTTTATATTTCTGTAGTATTAATTGTAATGCTTTCTCTTTCGCTTCTGATTCCTTTCTTTTCTGAGATAGGATCTCACCCTGTCACTTAGGTTGGAGTGCAGTGACATGATCATAGCTCACTGCAGCCTTGAACCCCTGGGCTCAAGTGATCCTCCTGCCTCAGCCTCCCCAGTATCTGGGAATACAGATGCATGCCACTATGCTGGGTTAATTTTATTCATTTATTTATTTTTTGTAGAGACAGGATCTCACTATGTTGTCCAGGCTAGCCTCAAACTCCTGGTGTGAAGTAATTCTCCTGCCTTGGACTCCCAAAATGCTGGAATTACATGAGTGAGCCACTACACCTGGCCCACTTCTGACTTTATTAATTTGAGTCTTTTCTCCTTATTTTTTTAGTCTAGCTAAAGGCTTGTCAATTTTGTTCATATTTTCAAAAAATAAACTCTTAATTTCATTGTTCTTTTTTTTCTTTCTTTTTTTGGGGGTAGAGTCTCACTCGGTCACTCAGGGTGGAGTGCAGTAGTGCAATCTGAGCTCACTGCAACCTCTGCCTCTGCCTGGGTTCAAGTAATTCTTGTGCCTCAGCCTCCCAAGTAACTAGGATTACAGGCACCCGCCACCATACCTGGCTAATTTTTGTATTTTTAGTAGAGACGGGATTTCACCATATTGGCCAGGCTGGTCTCGAGCTCCTGACCTCAAGTGATCCAGCTGCCTCGGCCTCCCAAAATGCTGGGATTACAGGCATGAGCTACCGAACTTGGCCTCATTGCTGTTTCCAATTGTTTTTCTGGTTTGTATTACATTTATTTCTACTCTGATCTTTATTTATTATTTCCTTCCTTCTACTAACTTTGGGTTTAGTTTGCTCTTCCTTGAGATGTTAATGTTAGGTTGTTTATTTGAGATCTTACTTTTTTAAATGTGTTTATTGCTATACACTTCCGTTGTACAACTGCTTTTGCTGATGTCCTGTAAGTTTTGGTATGTTGTGTTTCCATTTTTGTTTGTATGTGTGTTCTCTTTTATGAGTCATTTTGACTTTTGTTTTAGCCTGGTTCCCCAGAAAACAGAGCCCACAGCCAAGTTTGTGGAAGTAATGCTTTGTTGGAGGGTTCACACCCAGGGAAGCAACAATGAGGGGAAGGTAACATAAAATGGAGAAGGAGGGAAGCAAATACAAGGTTCGTTGCCCTCAGCTCCACTATAAATAGCTGGTTGCTTGGCCACATAGGATATCTTTGGAGATGTCAATGGAACCTTTGAATCTCGAAACAGTCTCTCAGAAAGGGGAAGGGTAAAAAATTTATCTGTTCACTCTTCCTTATGTCCATTTTCTCGTTATTCAAAATTTTGTCCCACAGAAGTTAACTTTCCCACATTTCCAGAGTGTGGCATGGGCCACTTTATGGCAGCTGCTGGAGAATCTAGGGCCTCCATGGATCCCACTGGACCATGATATTTCCCACTGTAGCATGTATGATGGAGGCCATGCCAAAGGCTCATGCTTTAACACCCACCTGGAAAGGCTGAGCTTGCTGGTGGTGTCATGAGGTAAAATAGCAATTGAGGCAGGAATTATTATTGCAGGAATGGCATGAGCCTTTGGTAGGGCTACTTAGGCTGGGAAGCAGAGCAAGTGCTTAGACCAGGGGGATGAGGAATCAACAGGATATGAAGAGGTGCATAAATAAATGCAGTATACTTGAACTTGGCTTTGTAGCCATATTTATACTTTAGATTTATGTCTTTGATTAACTGTTTTTAGTGCTCACTGCCAGTTCTTTCTTTCTCTTAGTTACTGAAAAAATAGCTTTGAATAATTATCTCTTGTAATTTAATGTGGAAGCAAAGAAGTCCAAGACTGACATGATGTTTTTGTTCTTTCTAGGTAACATATTTTATTTCCTTCTTGGATGTTTGTAAGTCATCTTCCATAGCCTTGTAATTTAAAAACATTGTCAGGCCACATGTAGATGTAGGTCTTCATCATTTATTTTGCAGGAAAAATGGTTATTCCTGTCTACCACCATCTATGGGCCAAATTTTTTTTTTTTTTTTTTTTTTGCTCATCAAGAAACTGTTCTTCCCATCACATATTTAATTTTCTTCCGTTTGTTTTGGTCTCTTCTTCGTGAACACCAATTACCTTTTTTCTCTTTTTTTACCTTTATCTCGACCACCTACCTCTGATCTTTCTCTCACCATTCTGGAGTGCTCAAATAGTCCTCATTACTGATTCAATATTCTCCTAGAATCAAGTCTTTATTGCCAATATAGATTTTAATTCTATAGTTGTATTCTTGTATTATTTCAGTCCTTCCTTATTTCGTTCATAACATTGTATTGGCTTTCCATTTCCACCTCTTCTTCCACTTTATAGATGCATGTTTGTAGAACATGCATAGCTTTTTGAGCTCTATTGCAGATGCAAGTAGTCTCTTGAGGATTTTTTTTTTTTTTTTTTTTTTTTTTTTGGTCTTGCAGTAGATCATTTTTGTGCTTTTCCTTTGGTTCTTTATGTGGTTATTTCCTTTCCCTTGTTCTGAGGTATTTTTTTCACAGGCTCCATGTTGGCTTTTTTGTCATTGTTGTTCTTTTACTTACCTTTCCATAAATAAGAGTCTTCAAACTTAGTGTTTATCAGCAGATAAAATGTGTATATCTCTCTTGGTCCTGCTACTTATCCACTTGTATATATGCCAGTTCTCATTTCAATTTCCACGTCTACTAGGCATTCACCTATTGTGATTTCCCTCTACTGGCTTTTCCCACCCCATTGTCTGATCATTTGTAACTCTAAAATGATGGAACACACAAAAAACTACAGTTCCCACCTTGCACTGTTCTTAGGTTCATCCTCTCTCTGCCCCTAACTATGGTGCTGTATATTGGGGCACTACATTTCTCAACATGTCATCTGCTCCTTACTTCCTGCTCAGCTGTTTCCTCTGAGCTCTTCTCTCTATGGATGTAAAACAACAGGAGAGGTGTCATGGAGGTAGAGGGAGGAAGAGAAGAAGAGGTGGTTCATCCATCTCTGGCTGTCTCAAAACCGCAGTGCCTACCAGGTAAAGTAATAACCACGAAGTTCCTAGCTGGTATAGACCCCCCATCTGAGGCAGGTGGCAAATAGGTAATTATGTACCTCTATCCTTTTTCAGACAGTGTCTGATTCATATGATAAAATCTGACTAGCTTTGAAGAGAAGCCTAGGTAGGCCTTTCTTTATGTAGCTCAATAAGCTTTGAATTTAGGAATTTTTATTCTTAGATTTAGTTGTTTTTTGGTGCATTGAGTTTTCATCTTAGTTGTTTTTACAGTATGGCAGAGGACTGTTGGCAGTTCCTCTTGCCAAAACCAAGGATCCGTCAAAATGTCTAAACTTTCAGGAATTCACCACTGAATCATAGCTATGCCCAGTAGTCACATTACACCAACAGCAGCTGAAGCACAAGGCATTATCATGAGAGTCAGCTAAGAACCCGGAGGGGATTTAGTCAAAGAGGGTGAATGGAACGAGTGATGTGGGAAAGTGCAATCTAGAAAACTAAGTATGTTTTGCTTTGATTATCTGAGCCATATACATACATATTTGAACCTATTTGAAAATATTAAAAGATTTTGAAGCCAAAAAACCAGCGCTTTTTTTTTTTTTTTTTTTTTTTTTTTTGGAGACAGAGTCTCACTCTGTCACCCATCACCCAGGCTGGAGTGTAGTGAGGTGATCTCAGCTCACTGCAACCTCCACCTCCCGGGTTCAAGTGATTCTTGTGCTCAGCCTCTTGAGTAGCTAGGACTACAGGCATGCGCCACCACACCCAGCTAATTTTTTTTTTTTTTATTTGAGACGGAGTCTCGCTCTGTTGCCCAGGCTGGAGTGCAGTGGCGCGATCTCGGCTCACTGCAAGCTCCGCTTCCCAGGTTCACGCCATTCTCCTGCCTCAGCCTCCTGAGTAGCTGGGACTACAGGCGGCCGCCACCACGCCTGGCTAATTTTTTGTATTTTTAGTAGAGACGGGGTTTCACGGTGTTAGCCAGGATGGTCTTGATCTCCTGACCTCGTGATCTGCCTGTCTCGGCCTCCCAAAGTGCTGGGATTACAGGCATGAGCCACCGCGCCCGGCCTGCACCCAGCTACTTTTTTATATTTTTAGTAGAGACAGAGTTTCACTATGTTGGCCAGTCTGGTCACGAACTCCTGACCTCAGGTGATCCACCCGCTTCCGCCTCCCCAAGTGCTGGGATTACATGCGTGAATCACCACACCCAGCCTATTTTATGATGATGATGATGATGATGATGATGACAGAGTCTTGCTCTATCATCAAGGCCGGAGTGCAGCGGCACAATCTTGACTCACTGCAACTTCTGCTTCCTGGATTCAAGCAATTCTCCTGCCTCAGCCACCCAAATATCTGGGATTACAGGTGTACACCACCACACCTGGCTAATTTTTGTATTTTTAGTAGAGACAGGGTTTCACCATGTTGTCCAGGCTGGTCTCGAACTCCTGATCTCAAGCGATCCGCTCACCTCGGCCTCCCAAAATGCTGGGATTATAGGCACGAGGCACCGCGCTTGGCCAAACCAGCTATTTTAAAAATAACTTATGGTTTAATTGAACTGAGCCTGTTGTTTTCAAAATAATAAATTGTTTAAATCCAACCATTTAAAAATAAGAATTTATATACATAGGATCTAAGGATATAGTATTGTGTCCATTTCCCATATCAAAGAAAACTGGTGAAGGGTTAGATTTGAAAACAGCTACTTCTCTTTCATCAGATTTCCTCTAAAATTCCCTTACTCTCTCTCTCTTTCTCTCTCGCTTTCTGTCTCTGTGTGTGTGTGTGTGTGTGTGTGTGTGTGTGTGTGTGTGTTTCTTTTTGACAGGTTACAACGTCAAGGTCAAAAACATCAAGGATGAAACAGAAAACAAAAGAAGAGGTAGTGGAGTCTCAAAAGAAAATTCTTGTTAATGTTTGCTATTGACTAAAAGGGAAAAATACTGAAGTTCATTCATTATCATAGATACATGCATTCAGACAAGAAGATTAGAGGGCTTGCTGCTGCTTTCAAAACTGAGGCATCTCACACAGAAAACTAAGCTATTCTTTGCACAGTCTCCTAACAGCTTGTCATTTTGCAACTAATGTGGAAATATGGCATTGCAAGGTTTATGAAATATATATTTTTTATTGATTCTATGCTTTCAAGATGAGGTATACATTTTCAATCCAAGAATCAATAATTTATGGAGCTAATTTTTCATTATAACTTTCTTGCAGCTGTTGAATTAGAAATGTTCTGACTCTAAGCAGGAATGTAAATTGAACATATTCCTGTGCAGAAATTCTAGGGAGTAGTGAATCAGGGAGTTGGGCTGTTGTAGAGTTGCCAAATATATTTGTGTATTCAATTTCAGTATATTTGGACTTGAATCGCGTAGGCACCTTTGAAAGCACAACTCAAACAGCCTTATTTGTTCTAGTAACAAATGATTAGTAGTAATACATGAGCTCCTGAATGAAAACTTGTTAGCAAACTTAGCTGCTAAACTTCTATTTCTAGCAAATACTTCTCAGACAAACTAATTAGCTTGGACCCAGAAAACCAAAGCTTGAAATAAATTAGTTCAAGCCTAAAAGTAATAAGGCTAAGAACTTTAATCAAAATAGAAGCCCCCATTGGTACTATGTATCTTATGGCTGATAACATTCAATGAAGTCTGATTATGTTATCACTAAGACATAAGCGAGAAGGGGCTTTATAGATGAGGATGAACGACACTTCAATGTTTGTCTATATTTATTAGTGCTTAATAGGTATTAGACACTGTTCTGTAATAGGTGCTAAAGATTCATCAGTGAACCAAACAGACAAAAATCTCTGCTCTTGCAGACTTCACATTGGTAGTGAGAAGAGAAAGGCCATAAACAATAGAAATAATAAATATGTAAATTAGATAGTACATTAGAAGGTGGAAAGCGCTATGAAAAAAGGATGGAAGAGCCTGGGCTACGTTGCGAAACCTTGTCTCTACAAAAGATACAAAAATCAGTTGGGCATGGTGGCATGCACCTGTAGTCTCAGCTACTCAGAAGACTGAGGTAGGAGGATCATCTGAGGATGGGGAGCTCAAGGACACCACTGCACTCCAGCCTGGGTGACAGAGTAAGACCCTGTCTCAAAAACAGAAAGCATAGAGGAGACTAAGAGGGATCAGGAGTGATTCCAATTTTGTTTTTTAATTTTATTTATTATTTCATTTTATTTACTTATTTATTTTTGAGACAGAGTCTCACTCTGTTGCCCATGCTGGAGTGCAGTGGTGTGATCTCGGCTCACTGCAAAGTTTGCTTCCCAGGTTCAATCAATTCTCCTGCCTCAGCCTGCCGAGTAGCTGGGATTACAGGTGTGCACCACCACGGCCGACTAATTTTTGTATTTTAGTAGAGACAGGGTTTCACCATGTTGGCCAGGCTGGTCTTGAACTCCTGGCCTCAAGTGATCCACTCACCTCAGCCTCCTAAAGTGCTGGGATTACAGGCATGAGTCACTGTGCCTGTCATTAGGAGTGGTTCCAATTTTAAATGAGAAAGTCAAGTTAGGCTTTATTTTGAAAGACGATAGTTGAGCTAAGATTTGAAGGAGGAGAGAGAGCTATTAAAATATTGGGGAGAGAGAGAGTATGTCAGACATAAAAGCTGGTGCAAAATCCCTGAGGCAGGTGCATGCCTGACAGGTAAAAGAAGCAAGGAGGGGGTCAATGGGCCTGGAACAGAGGATGCAAGTGGGAGAGAGAGTAGTAGATGAGGTCAGATGGGTAATGGGATGATATGGTTTGGCTGTGTCCCCACGCAAATCTCATCTTGAATTGTAATTCCCATAATTCCCACATGGTGAGGGCAGAACAGGTGGAGATAGTTGAATTATGGGGGTGGTTTCTGCCATGCTGTTCTCGTGATGGTGAGTGAGTGCTCATGAGATCTGATGGTTTTATAAGGGGTTTTGCCCTTCACTTGGCACTCACTCCTTCCTGCCGCCCTGTTGGGGGAGGTGTCTGCTTCTCTTTTGCCTTCTGCCATGATTTTAAGTTTCCTGAGTCCTCCCAAGCCATGTGGAACTGTGAGTCAATTAAACCTTTTTCCTTTATAAGTTCTCCTGTCTCAGGTATTGCTTCATAGAAATGTGAGAATGGACCAATACATGGGAGAAGTGGACCATGCTGGCTATCATAAGGATTTTACCTTTAATTCTGAGAGGTTTGAGAGCCATTAGATGGTGTTTGTTTGTTTTATTTTGAGATGTAATGTCACTCTTGTTGCTCAAGCTGGAGTGCAATGGTGCGATCTCGGCTCACCGCAACCTCCGCCTCCTGGGTTCAAGCAATTCTCCTGCCTCAGCCTCATGAGTAGCTGGGATTACAGGCATCCACCACCATGCCCAGCTAATTTTGTATTTTTAGTAGAGATGGGGTTTCTCCATGTTGGTCAGACTGGTCTTAAACTCCCGACCTCAGGTGATCCCCCCGCCTTGGGATCCCAAAGTGCTGGGATTATAAATGTGAGCCACTGCGCCCGGCCTGTTTTTTTATTATTTCTTTTTGAGAGCAATTATATGGCTTTAAGCAAAGGAAAGACACAATCTGACTTCTGTTTCAAAGGATTACCTTGGTTGCTATGCTGAAAAAGGACTTTAGGGGCAAGGTGAAAACAGGGAAACATGTTAGGAGTCTATTGCAGTAATCCAGGTGAAAGTTGATGGTGGCTCAAGCCAGAAAGGTGGTCAGACTCTGGATATATTTTGAAAGTAGAGGCAACAAGACTTCCTGATGGATGAGAAGGGTATGTAAGAGAGTAAAACTATTTAAATAAAGTGTGTGTAATCTTTAATTGAGTTAGGGAAGACTATGGATGGTGCAGCATTGGGAGGGGAAATCAGAAGTTCAGTTTTGGACATGTGAAATTTGAGATGTCTATTACTGGAAATATTAAACGGCAATTGGTTATACCAGTTTGGAGTTCAGGGGGAAAGGCCAGGGCTGTAGATAGATATTTGGAATTTGTCAGCACATGGATGATATCTAACACTATGAGTTAGGGAGGACATCAAAGTAACAAATACACTCAGAGAAGAAAAGAGGCCCAAGGACTGAACTTGCGGCACTCCAAGCAAGATTAAAAAGGTTGGGTTTTGAGGAAGAACCAATAAGGATGCTGATAAATGACCAGTGAGGTTGGAGAGAAACCATGGGAGCATGGTACGGGGAAGCCAAGGAGAGAAAGTTTTTCCAGGAGGAGGAAATGATCAACTGTAACAAGTACTGCTGATTGGCCAAGTAAAATTAGTATTGACAACTGTTTGCTGGATTTACCAATGACTTTGACATGAGCAATTTCTGTGGTATGGTAGAAATGAAAAAGTTTGATGGGAATACATTTGATAAAGAATGGGAAAAAAGCGCATCAGCAACAGAAATTAAAGACAATCCTTTTGAGTTTTTCTGTAAAGGCAGCAGAGAAATGGGTTGTTAGCTGGAGTGGGAGAGGAGGTCAAGATATTTCAAGATGAGATAAATAATGGCATATTTGTTTGCTATTGAGAATATACAATAGAGAGGAGAAACCTGAAGATTGTAAGAGTCAGGAAAGAATTGGTGGATACACACACACACACACACACACACACATATATATATACATACACTTTTTTTTTTTTTTTTTTTTTGAGACAGTTTTGCTCTGTCACCCAGGCTGGAGTGCAGTGGCGTGATCTTGGCTCACTGCAACCTCTGCCTCCCAGGTTCAAGCAATTCTCCTGCCTCAGCCTCCTGAGTAGCTGGGACTACAGGTGTGCACCACCACGCCTAGCTAATTTTTTGTATTTTTAGTAGAGACGAGGTTTCGCCATGTTGGCCAGGCTGATCTTGATCTCCTGATCTTGTGATTCGCCTGCCTCAGCCTCCCAAAGTGCTAGGATTACAGGCGTGAGCCACCGCGCCTGACCAGTGGAGCTATGTTCTTGAGTAAGCAAGAAGAGATGGGCTCTGTTGTCTGTTTGAGGGTTGATCTTACATAGGATTATAAACAATTCACCTACTATAGTTGGAAAGCAGAATCTGTGCATATAGATATTGGTAGATTGGTAGGTGGACATCTGTGGAACTTCACTTCTGGAAGCTTTTATTTATCCCATTTAAATAGTATTTAATATTAAATATTATTAAAATTAAATCATAAATATTTATGAAATATTAGCAGTAAGTATTTCACTTCGGCTGAAAGTGAAGATGAGGAATAGTTCTACAGATCTGAAGAGAGGAGGAATTGTCTTAGTCCATTATGGCAACGATAAAATACCTTAGACCAGGTAATTTATAAATAATAGAGGCCAGGTACAGTGGCTCATGCCTATAATCCCAGCATTTTGGGAGGCTGAGGTGGGCAGATCACGAGGTCACGAGTTTGAGACCAGCCTGGCCAACATGGTGAAACCCTGTCTCTACTAAAAATACAAAAATTAGCCCGGCGTGGTGGCACACACCTGTAGTCCCAGCTACTCAGGAGGTTGAGGGAGGCTGAGGCAGAAGAATCACTCGAACCCGGGAGGCAGAGGTTGCAGTGAGCTGAGATCCTGCTATTGCACTCCAGCCTGGGTGACACAGCAAGACTCCATCTCAAACAAACAAACAAAAACAATAGAAATGTGTTGCTCACAGCTTTGGAGACAGGGAAGTTCAAGATCAAGGAGCATCTAGTGAGGGCCCATTCCTCATAAATGGTAACTTCTAGTTGTGTCCTCACATGGCAGAAGGAAGGAACAAGCTTCCTTAGGCTTCTTTTATTAAGGGCACTAATCCCATTCATGAGAATGGAGCCCTCAAGACTTAATCATCCTCCAAAGGCTCCACTTCTGAATACTGTCACACTAGGGGTTAAGTTTCAACATACAGATTTTTGAGGGACACAAATAAATCACAGCAGAAGGTATTAAACAGTGGTTTAGCAGTATGGAGGAATGAATGGACTGGGCAGCTACAGTTCAATTGCCAGGTAACATTAAGAGCTCATTTCAATAATAATAGCAGGTAAACATATTGGGTTCTTATTATATCCTAAGCATTGTTCTAAAAGGCTTACATATATCAACTTATGAGCTGGCAGTTACCCTTAGGATAAGAAAACAGACATTGTCACTTGTTTGCATCCACATAGGTAAGTGGTGGAGGCAGGAGATGAAGCCAGGCTGCTTGACTACAGAGTGTAGGCTCTTTCTGCTACACTACCAAATATTTGTGAATGACTGAAGGAAGGATGAATTAAGGAAGAGCAAACAATCAATGCTCTCTCCATAGTCTGTGGCTTTTTGTTAAGTCATTTTTGCCACTCATATATCCTAAATGGTGTGCCCCAGATCTTATAAAGGGGACCATGTGTGGAGGAGGAGCTATAGAGGTACAATATGGCCTAAATATCTGGTAATTTAGGCTTGAATCCCAGCTCTTTTCTCACAAGCTATGTTACCCTATTCAAGTAACTTAATATTTCTGAGTCTCAGTTTCCTTATCTTTAAAATGAGAAAAACATATGCCTTATAATATTTGTAAAGAAAATTAATAAAATCATGAGCCAGGCACAGTGGCTCATATCTATCTGTAATCCCAGCACTCTGGGAGGCTGAGGTAGAAGGATTGCTTGAGCTCAGGAGTTCGAGGCTGCAGTAAGCTGTGATTGCACCACTGTACTCAAGCTTGGGCAACAGAGTGAGACCTTGTGTAAAAAAGCAGAAACAAAAATCATATATGTAAGCATGTAAACTGCCTGGTACAAAGTAAGATCTCAAGAAAGTTAGTTTTTCTCTTCCTCCAGTGAATTGCCCAGGACTTCAGTACCCAACCCAGAACAGACCCTCCTTTGCACTTGCTGCTTTTACTCCCAGGACTGGCGTATCTGCTGTCAACCCAGTTAAGTCTCCTAGTTCTATCACAGGTGGAGCGGGAACCCCCTCTTGTACTCTACACTTTGAAACCCTGTGCTACTTAATCTTTTCTGTCTCCCATACCCCTTTGCTGTTAGACTTCCCTTAGATATGAGGACCTTCCAGAGAGGGTCCTATGGCAACACCAAACCTCCCCTGCCCACATCAGCACTGAGTCAACTCCGGGGGTTCCCAAACCCAGATGGTGGCCGCAGCTGAGTCTTGCCTCTTCTGATGTGTCCTGTCCTGCCTTAACAAACTGTCCAAAAGAGGCAGCAAGAGTGCAACTAATTTTAATATCACTTATACAAAATGCCAGACATACAAAATGATTATCGCAGGGAAAAATTAACAGCACATCACAAGTATACTCCAAAAGATTTTTCCTGGAGCACCTTTTTCTAGGAATACCTGTTTTACAAAGTAAGGCACATCGTTTTGTATCCTAACCATTAGGCTTAAGGCAAGTAGTGGTCTTTCTTTGTCTTTTTACATTTTTATGATTGTGACAATAAATTGCTGAGCTTCAATTAGGTCTGAACATAATGGGTTCCTAAAAAGCAAACACACAGGTCCCCTGTATGTCCTTTTGATAGCCGCTCATGAAAATCTACTTCTCTCATAATTTGGATAAACTGAAAGCCACTTTGATTTTATATTGCAAATGATAGTAATCCAATAATTGAGCCTGAATTTTAGAAAACTGTGAAAATCAATTCCGGACAATTGAGTCTAACACGCGAACAAATCTTGTATTTTCTTTTCTCTCTCTCTTTTTTTTTTTTTGATAAGGAGTCTTGCCCTGTTGCCTAGGCTGGAGTGCAGTGGCACGATCTCGGCTCACTGCAACCTCCGCCTCCCGGGTTCAACCGATTCTCCTGCCCCAGTCTCCTGCGTAGCTGGGATTACAGGCACGCGCCTCCATGCCCAGCTGATTTTTGCATTTTCAGTAGAGATGGGGTTTCACCATGTTGGTCAGGCTGGTCTCGAACTTCTGACCTCGTGATCCGCCCGTCTCGGCCTCCCAAAGTGCTGGGATTACAGGTGTGAGCCGCCGCACCCGGCCTACAAATCTTGTTTTTACTTAACCACTTCCGGCTTCCTGCAAATCAGAAGCAGGAGCCAGAAGCGCGGGAAAGGTTTGCGGGGTCTGCGGTTGCGCAGAAGCCCAGCGGCTGCTGAACCCTGCCCCAGGCACCCTGAGTGCCCTGCCCCGCCGGCGGTGCGTCTTTCTGCTCGCAGAACGTTCTGGAAGTTTGGTAAACCCTGAGCAGTCTCTGAGGACCTGGTGAGCCGGTGGGTTTGCAGCGCTGGGGGATGAGGCCTCGGCAGACCTGTCTCTTCGCGTTTTTCTTTGTTCTTCTCCGGCATAGTGCGCTCTGACTTGCCGAACTCATAGCTTTACCTCAGGGCTTTGGCGGGCGAGGGGAGGAGATCATGCCCACCCAATTTTCTCCTGGAAAATCCGGTGTGGAAAGGGCTCCCTCGGGGTTTTCCCTGTCAGAAGCCCTGTCACCCACCTGCGAGTAAATTTTATTTGCTTTAGGCTTTGTTGGTCACTCCGAAAAGTAAACAATGGTAGAGACCTTGAAGATCCTTGTAGGACGGCCCCTCACTGGACCCGTGAGGAGACTGAGCAGGGAAAGTGACTTGCTGGAGATGGTAGGGCAGTGTGAAACTTAAATTTGCAAACACTCTAGAGCTTGGAAAAAACAAAATAGTAACAACAAAAGCCCAGAATACCAGGGCCTTGGAACTGGCAAAGATTTAAGAGGCCATTGGGTCCAAGCTTTTTGTTTTTATTTTTAATTTAACTTTTATTTTAGGTTTAGGAGTCCGTGTGCAGGTGTGTTATATAGGTAAACTCGTGTCACGGGGGCTTGTCCAGATTCTGTCGTCCCCCGGGTGCCCATTAGTGATCGTCCCTCCTCCACCCTCGGGCCTCCCGGACCCCCGCCCCGCGCCTGCCGCTCCCCTCTGTCCCTGCGAGCTCAGCCTTCAGCTCCCGTTTAGAAGCTTTTTGTTTTCAGGTGAGGACGCAGCCCAACCAGAGGTGACGTGATTTGCCCAAAGCCACACAGTCCCTGCTTGGCTGCTGGTCGAGGAGCTTTTCCCCAGAAATACTGAGGAGGCGCTGCCCCAGCCCCAGGTTTCTGATTCATTCCTCGCCTTTAACAGGGACTTGGGACACGACTGACCCCAACTCCTTTCTCACTTATTTGTGCACGTGATTACTTTACTTCTCTTAGCTTTAGTTGTTTAAATTGTTTTTAAATCCTATGTATAAGGGTGTGAAGGTTTAAATGAATATTTACATATTACTAGATTTAAATGAATATTTATAGATTACTGACCGACAGACACATAACATATCTACATACATACCAGTAACTACTCTAAAAAGTTCTTGTAACCTTTGCATACATGTATTAATAGCTATATGGGTGTATTAGTAAGTGTGTGTAGGGGGAATTGTAGAAGTTGAAGCCCTTCCCCCAGCCAACTCACCATTTACTCATTCACAAATCTTTGAGTGTCTACTGAGTGCCAGGTGCTGAGTAAGGTAAAACAGAATCAGAATGTGTCCCTGCTCTCATGGAGCTAGTTAACTTGTCGTTCATTCATTCATTCATGCAATAAATGAGGAAATTAGAGAGCAGCTGGTTTCAACTCACCAGGAAGAACTTTCTAATTATTAAAGTTGTTGAGAAGTGTAATGAAATCACCTTGGGAGATATTAACTCACCAGTCACTAAAAATCACTGAAAGTGACTTTCTCTCTTTCTTTCTTTCTTTTTTTTTTTTTTTTTTTAGACAGAGTCTCGCTCTATCACCCAGGCTGGAGTGCAGTGATGGGATCTCAGGTCACTGCAACCTCCACCTCCTGGGTTCAAGCGATTCTCCTGCCTCAGCCTCCCGAGTTGCTGGGATTACAGGTGCACACCACCACACCTGGCTGACTTTTGTATTTTTAGTGGAGATGGGGTTTCACCATGTTACCCAGGCTGGTCTCGAATTCTTGGCTTCAAGAGATCCACCTGCCTCGGCCTCCCAAAGTGTTGGGATAAGGGTGTGAGCCACCACACCCATCCTGAAAGTGACTTTCATTTGGGTTAGTTGGTTTCTCAATTTTGCTTTGAACTGCTTTTGCATTATTAGTAACATGGATAATATAAACTTGGTTGACATTAAGACATTTATGATTTAGTAAGGACAATGAAATACGTTTATAAACAACTGTATTGGGCAAAATATGGTTTAAGTGATCAATAAAGGTATAATTACAGGTGTGAGCCACCGCACCTGACTTTCATTTGGGTTAGTTGGTTTCTCAATTTTGCTTTGAACTGCTTTTGTATTATTAGTAACATGGATAATATAAACTTGGTTGACGTTAAGAAATTTATGATTTAGTAAGGACAATGAAATACGTTTATGAACAACTATATTGGGCAAAATGTGGCTTATGTGATCAATAAAGGTGTAAGGCACATTCTAAATAAGGAGAAGTCTCATTTAGTTTGAGGAGATCAGGGATGATTTCTGGAGGAGGCAGAATTCTAATGGGCCTTGAAGTAGGACTTTTAAAATAGACTTTATTTTTTACAACCATTTTAGATTTACAGAAAAAAAATGAGAAAATACTGCAGAGTATTCCCACGTACCCTATATCCAATTTCCCCCATTGTTAACATCTTACACCCATTGCCCTGTGTTATTAACATATTAGTATGGTACATTTGTTACAGTTAATGAACCAGTATTGCTATGTTACTATTAGCTGAAGTCCGTAGTTCATTCAGATTCCCTTAGTTTTTAACCTTGGTTTTTACCTTAGTCTTTTTTGTGTTCCAGGATCCCAATAAAGATAACACATTACGTTTAGTTGTAATGTTTCCTTAGGCTCCTCTTGGCTGTGACAGTTCTTCAGACTTACTTGATCTTGGTGACCTTGAGGGCTTTGAGAATTACTGGTCTGATAATTTGTAGATGCCCTACTGATGGAATTTGTTTGATGTTTTTCTCATGATAGGACTGGGTTATGGGTTATTGGAAGGAAGACTACATCATATCAAAAGTACATACTATCAACATGATTTATTACTATTGATGTAGGCTTTGACCACTTGGCTGAAGTAGTGTTTGTCAGGCTTCTCTAATGCGAAGCTACTTACCACTCGCCCACTTCCTGTACTGTATGTACTCTTTGGAAGGAAGTCATATGTGCAGCCACACCTAAGGAATGGGGAGTTATATTCCCTGCCCCCACTGTTTAATATTTTTAGAGACAGGGTCTTGCTATGTTGCCCAGTCTGGAATACAGTGGTTATTCATAGGTGCAAACATAATGCGCTGCAGCCTCAAACTCTTGGTCTTAAGCAGTCTTCCTGCTTCAGTCTCCCAAGTAGCTTGGATTATAGGTGTGTGCCACTGTGCCCAGCTCTGTGTTCCTGTTGTTGATGTTGGAGTATATATACATAAATTATTTGGAATTATTCTGCACAGATTTGTCTCTTCTCCATTTACTGGTTTGTTCAAACATTTTTACCAGTGTAGACTCATGGATATTCATTTTATACTTTGGATTATAATGCTATTTTGCTCAAATTGTTACAGCTTTAGCCATTGGGAGCTCTTTCAGTTGGTTCCTCTGCTCTTATGAGATACCCCATCAATGCCATCTGTGTGGGAGTTTTTGTTTGTGTGTGTGTGTGTGTTTTTTTTTTTCCTTGAGATGGAGTCTCCCTCTGTCACCCAGGCTGGAGTGCAGTGGCGCGATCTCGGCTCACTGCACGCTCCATCTCCTGGGTTCACACCATTCTCATGCCTCAGCCTGCCAAGTAGCTGGGACTACAGGTGCCTGCCACCACGCCTGGCTAATTTTTTTGATTTTTTAGTAGAGAAGGGGTTTCACCATGTTAGCCAGGATGGTCTTGATCTCCTGACCTCATGATCCGCCCACCTCAGCTTCCCAAAGTGCTGGGATTACAGGCATGAGCCACCATGCCCGGCCTGTTTGTTTTTGTTTTTAAGTACTTTCTTACTTTTTGGCACTATAAAATTCTCTGGACTCATCTTGTATGTTTCCTGTCCCAGTTCTAGAATCAGCCATTTCTCCAAGGAGCGCTGCTTCCTTCCTTGGAGAATGCTATTTAGAAACCAAAATCTGGGTGCTAGGTGTACTTCTTGCTAGCACCCAGGTGCTAGGGTGTCATTTGTTTTAGGCCCTTCCAGCCAACAGAGTAAAGAAATATGTGGTATACTAATCTGGGTATATACACATACAGTCATGCATTGCTTAATGATGGGGATGTGTTCTGAGAAATGCATCATTAGGTGATTTTGTCGTCGTGAGAACATCATAGAGTGTAATTACACGAACTTAGATGGGGTAGCCTTACTAGACATCTAGACTATATGGTATAGCCTATTGCTCTTGGGCTACAAATGTGTATAGCATGTTAATGTACTGAATACTGTAGGCAACCTGCGTATCTAAACATATCTAAATGTAAAAAAAGTAAAATACAGTATTGTCATCTTGTGGCACCACTAGTCATATATGCAGTCCATTGTTGACTGAACAGTCAATATGCAGTGCATGACTGTATCTATAAAATATTTCTGTGTATATTCATCTGTATCTATATTAAGTTAACAATGAGTTCATACTGTGACCTCCAGTTCTAACTATGGACCATTCTAGCCTTGACAGGTAGGATTCAAAAGAAACCTTAAACAAAAGTATGAAGAATGAAGTTTTAAAAAATGCTATTATGAGCATTCTTTTATAAGTCTCTTAGTACAGATCACATGCATTTCTGTTGAGTATACATTAGGAGTGGAGTTGCTGAGTTACAGGTTACGAGTATCTTCAACTTTAGTAGATAATGCCTGCCAAGAACTGTGAAAAGTCTGGGATTTTATCCTACTTGCAAGCTAACAAGCTAGCCTGTTACTGTTTTATAGATGCTTGCAGAATATATAAGATGCCTCAGACAGAGACAAAGGATATTTTTAATTCATGGCAAAAGCAGGAATTAAATTAAATCATGGCTTGGATAAAGAAAATGTAGTACGTATACATCATGGAATACTATGCAGCCATAAAAAGAAGGAAATCATGTCCTTTACAGCAACACGGATGCAGCTGGAGGGCATTATCCTAAGTGAATTAGTGCATGAACAGAAAACCAAATATCACATGCTCTCACGTATAAGTGGGAGCTGACCATTGAGTACATATGGAAATAAAACTACGAATAATAGACAATGGGGGCTACTAGAGGGGAGAGGGAGGAAGGAGGATAAGGGCTGAAAAACTACCTTTTGGGTACTGTGCTCACTACCTGGGTGACGGGATCATTTGTACCCCAAACCTCAACATCACACAATATACCCATGAAACCTGCACGTGTACCCCCTGAATCTAAAATAAAAGTTGAAATTACAAAAGAAATTTTACCACTGAAACAACATGCTGTAAGAGCAAAGGTGGTATTTTTTCTAGCTTTGTAAGCAGTGAAGATTATTTTATCTAAAAGTTGAAGATATTTTTCCTTTTGGAAAATAATTGGGAAGTAACTTCTGGAACCTTTTTCAGTGAATATCAAAGTGTTTCAAAGAGGTTATTTTTCACTATGTATAACGATTAGTTTTGCTTTCTTTGCTTGATTTCATTTGCCTGGCATTAATTTTAGTTTCCATAGCAGCAATAGTAAGCAATTGGCATTGGAGTAGCCAGATTTGCTGCAGGTATCAGAATCTCACCATAGGAAATATTTTAAGTAGCCCTGGTATTGGACTCCTGTACTTTTCTGACACAACAGAATTTGCTAATTTTAAAATGACACACTTAAATTAACATTATTAAACATTTTCAGAGCTATTTAAAAACCTGTAAGATGGCTGTGCATGGCGACTCACACCTGTAATCCCAGCACTTTGGGAGTCTAAGTCAGGCAGATCACCTAAGGTCAGGAGTAACCGTCCTGGCCAACATGGTGAAATCCCATCTTTACTAAAAATACAAAAAAATCAGCCAGGCGTGGTGGTGCATACCTGTGGTCCCAGCTACTCAGGAGGCTGAGGCACGAGAATCGCTTGAACCTGGGTGGAGGAGGCTGCAGTGAGCCAAGATCACGCCACTGCACTCCAGCCATAGTGACAGAGTGAGAGTCTGTCTCAAAAAATAAATAAAAATAAAACCTGTACGAGTCAGGCATGTGTGTGTGTGTCTATATTGTATAATTTATATGCAATAAATTACACTGTATGCTGTGATGTTTTGACACATGTATACAGCTGTGAAACAATTACTACAATCAATATAGTGAATATACTCATCCCAAAGGTTTCCTTCTGCCTTTTCTGTAATCCCACTTTTTTCCCCATTATCCCTTGTTATGTTTAATTTTTTGTCACTATAATTTGTATTTCTTATATAAAAGAAACTATACAATATGTGCTGTGCTTTTGGGGGCAGGGGTTGGCATCTTTCCTTCATAATTTTTTAGAGTAACTCTGGTTGTTGTGTGTATCAATAGTTCATTCCTTTTTGTGGCTGAGTAATATGCCATTGTATGAATGTATTACAGTGTCCATACCTGTTGAGGGGCATTTGAGTTGTTTCTAGTTTTTGGCTACTACAAATAAATCATTCATGTGTAAATCCTTGTATAGATGTATGCTTTCTATTTTCTTTGATAAATTTCCTAGAAGTAAAATGACTGGATGTCATGGTAGGTATATGATTAACTTTTTAAGAAAATGTCAAACTGTTTTCCAACCGGTTGTACCATATACTTTCCAATTAGTAGTGTATGAGAGTTCTAGTTCCTCACATCCTCACCAACACTTGATACTGTTAGTTTGTTCAATTTTAGCCATTGTAATAGGTATGAAGTAGTATCTTGTAGCTTTAATTTGCATTTCCCTAATACTAATATTGAATATCTTTTTATGTCCTTATTTGCCACTTACATGTCTTCTTTGGTGAATAACCTGCTTAAATCTTTTGCCTATTTTTTAATTGGGTTGTTTGGTTTTTTTACTATTGAGCCTTGAGTGTCTTTTTTTGTTTTGTTTTTTGAGACAGTCTTGCTCTGTTGCCCAGGCTGGAGTGCAGTGGCATGATCTCAGGTCACTGCAACCTCTGCCTTCTGGGCTCCAGTGATTCTCCTGCCTCTGCCTTCTGGGTAGCTGTGACTACAGGTGCACACCACCACGCCCGGCTAATTTTTTGTATTTTTAGTAGAGATGGTTTTTCACCATGTTGGCCTGGATGGTCTCGAACTCCTAGCCTTAAGTGATCCGCCTGCCTCAGCCTCCCAAAGTGCTGGGATTACAGGCGTGAGCCACCTTGCCCAGCCCAAGCCTTGAGAGTCTTTAAAAATATATTCGGGGTACAAGTCATTTACCAGATATTTGCTTTGCACTTATTTTCTTCCAGTCTCTAGCTTGTCTTTTTATTCCCCTTAAGAGTGTCTTTTTAAACATTTTTATAACTTTAGGTGTTACAAGTGCAGTTTTGATACAAAAGCATCTTTGGAAAGAGAAGTTTTTTTGTTTGTGTTTTTGTTTTTTTTTGAGATGGAGTCTCACTCTGTTGCCCAGGCTGGGGTGCAGTGGCATGATCTTGGCTCACTGCAAGCTCTGCCTCCTGGGTTCACGCCATTCTCCTGCCTCAGCCTCCCAAGTAGCTGGGACTATAGGCACCCACCACCACGCCTGGCTAATTTTTTGTATTTTTAGTGGAGATGGGGTTTCACTGTTAGCCAGGATGGTCTTGATCTCCTGACCTCATGATCTGCTTGCCTCAGCCTCCCAAAGTGCTGGATTAGAGGCATGAGCCACTGCACCCAGCCAGACATAAGTTTTTAACTTAGATGAAGTCCAGTTTATCGATTTGTTTTCTTTTATGGATTGTGTTTTTGGTGTCATACTAAAAATTATTTACCTAACTCAAGGTCACAATTATTGTGTCCTATTTTCATCTAGAAGATTTATAGTTTTATGTTTTACATGTAGGCCTATGATTCATTCTGAGTTAAATTTTGGGTATGGTATATGGAATGGATCTGAGTTCATTTTCTAAAACATACTGATATTGAATTGTTCCAGCACTGTTTGTTGTAAAGACAGTCTAGCTCAATGTTTGTCAATGTTGTTGATCTTTTCAAAGAACTGTTTATTTTCTTTATTCTATTTTTATTCCATTGATTTCTGCTTTAATCTTTATTACTTCCTTTTTTTCCCATTGCTTTGGGTTTAATTTATTCTTTTTTTTTTTTTTGAGACTGAGTCTTGCTCTGTCGCCAGGCTGGCGTGCAGTGGCGTGATCTAGGCTCACTGCAACCTCTGCCTCCTGGATTCAGGCGATTCTCCTACCTCAGCCTCCCGAGTACCGGGGAATACAGGCGCGTGCCACCACACCCAGCTGATTTTGGTATTTTTGGTGGAGATGGGGTTTCACCATGTTGGCCAGGATGGTCTTCTGGCAGACAGTTTTTCTAGATACAGCTGTGACTCTCCAGATTGTCTGATTGAAAGCGGGTCTCTTGACCTCATGATTCACCCGCCTCAGCCTCCAAAAGTGCTGGTATTACAGGCATGAGCCACTGTGCCCAGCCTCTTCCTCTTTTAATATAAGATGGAATAAGGTATTAATTTGACATCATTCTTCTTTTCCAGTTTAGCCTCTCTCTCTCTTTTTTTTTTTTTTCTTGAAACAAGGTCTCACTCTGTCGCCCAGGCTGGCTAGTGTGCAGTGGAGCATTCATCTCAACCTCCCCAGGCTCAGGTGATCCTCCCTCCACAGCCTCCCAAGTAGTTGGGACTAGAGTCATGTGCCTCCATACCCAGCTGATTTTTGTATTTTTTGTAGAGATGGAGTTTTGCCATGTTGCCCGCGCTGGGCACAAACTCCTGGGCTCCAGCAATCCACTGGCCTTGGGTCCCCAAAGTGTTGGGATTACAGGCGTGAGCCACTGCACCTGGCCTAATTTAGTCTTTTAAAGCTGTATGTTTCCCTCTAAGTATTCCTTTAGCTACATTTCATAAATTTTTATATGTTTTGTTTGTTTTCACTCATTTCAAAATATTGCCTAACATCCATTATGATTTATTCTTTGATCTATGGGTTACTTAGAAGTGTGTGTTTGATTTCCAAGTATTTGTGGCTTTCCCCCCCAATTTTTAATTGATAATAATTTTTTTTTTTTTTTTTTTTGAGACGGAGTCTCGCTCTGTGGCCCAGGCTGGAGTGCAGTGGTCGGATCTCAGCTCACTGCAAGCTCCGCCTCCCGGGTTCACGCCATTCTCCTGCCTCAGCCTCCCGAGTAGCTGGGACCACAGGCGCCCGCCACCTCACCCGGCTAGTTTTTTGTACTTTTTAGTAGAGACGGGGTTTCACCGTGTTAGCCAGGATGGTCTCGATCTCAGGACCTCATGATCCACCCGTCTATTCTATTGTGGTTTGTATGACTTTAGTTTCATGTATTTTGGAGCTCTGTTAGATGAATATACAATATATAAGGAATATATATATCAGGAATATATACATTGTTATATATTCCTGATATATTGACCTTTTTATCATTATAATACATTTTTCTTTGTCTCAATTTATATTTATCTTAAAGTCTATTTTGTTTTTTTATCAATATAGCCACTCCAGCTCTCTTATGGTTACTGTTTGCATGATGTATCTTTTTCCGTTCTTTGACTTTCAACCTATTTGTATCCTTGAATCTGAAGACAACATATAGTTGGATTTTGGTTTGACTGTAACATTTTATCCATTTAATGTAATGTAATTACTCAGTATGTAATGTAATTACTCAGTATGGCTGACTGCTATTTAAAAATGTATTATTAAATAATACATTTTAATGTAATTACTCAGTATGGCTGACTGCTATTTAAAAATGTATTATTAAATAATACATTTTAATGTAATTACTCAGTATGGCTGACTGCTATTTAAAAATTTTTTAAATTGAGATATAAGTCATGTGACATTAAATACATTTTAAAATGTACAAGTCAGTGATTTTTAGTACATCCACTAATGAGGTACAACCATCACCACTATCAAGTCTGTCGTTTTGCTATTTAGTTTCTAGGTGTCTCATGACTTTTTTGTTCCTCTGTTCCTTCTTTACTACCTTTTTTGTGTTATATGAATGTTTTGTAGTAAACCACTTTGATTCCTCTGACTTTTAAATTTTTTCTGTTATTTTTCTTAGTGCTTTCTCTGGATACTATAATATGCATCTTTATTTATTATTTCAGATTAACACTAATTTAATTATGGAAAAATAGAGAAACTTGGCACCAATATAGCTCCATTTCCTCCTGATATACTCACATGCACACATACGTGCATGCATGCACACACATACACACATACACACACACACACTTGACCCAATAATATAATTACTGCTTTATATATTCATCTTTTAGAGAAATTAAGAGAACTGAGGAAAATACATACTTATTTAGTCTTACATTTATGCATCTATTTACCACTTACAGTTCTCTTCATTCTTAACGTGGATGCAAGTTAACATATGGTAGCAATTTTCTTTTGGTTAATGGTTGTGTGATATATGTTTTCCCATCCTTTTACTTTCACCCTTTTTATATAGTAGTTAAAGTGTTTTTATTGTAAGCAGCATATGGTTTTTCCCTTGTCATTTGGGGCAATCTTTTCTTTTAGTTGTAGAATTTAGTCTTACATGTAGATACTAATGTATTCGGGTTAATATGCCATGTCACTATTTGTTTTCTATTTGTCCCTCAAGTTATATGTTCTTTTTTCTCTCTCTTTCTTGCTTTTGGACTTCTGAAGTGTTTTTGTTTGTTTGCTTGCTTTAAATCTGTTTTTCTCTTACCTCGTTGAGTTTTCTTTTAACCATAATTTGCTGATTAACTCAGAAATTACAAAATGCATGATTGACTTATTGAGATCCAGTATAAGTGAGTACTTCTACCACTTCAAGGACCTCAAGCACCGTAGGTACAGTTACCATCATGTCTCCTTTTTTTTTGCTATTGTTGTATATTTTAATTGAACATCTATTTTATACTTCATTATATATTATTGTTCTTATTTTTAGTCATTCTTGATTTAGAGTTACCCACGTATTTATATTTCTTATTTCCATTAGTCTTCATTTATTCTGGCATCTTTGTGCTTCCATGTGGGCTCATTTGCCTTGTGCCTGAAGAACTTCTCCTGGTATCTCCTTTAAGTGTGGGTCGACTGATGATGAAGTCTCTGGTTTATTTTTGTCATAAAATTTTTCTTTATTTTTCCTTCATTTTAAAAACATTAATTTCAGCTATGAAATCCTATGTTGACAATTGTTTTCTTTCAGTACTTAAAAGTTATTATTCAGCCGGGTGCGGTGGCTCAAGCCTGTAATCCCAGCACTTTGGGAGGCCGAGACGGGTGGATCACGAGGTCAGGAGATCGAGACCATCCTGGCTAACACGGTGAAACCCCGTCTCTACTAAAAAGTACAAAAATCTAGCCGGGCGAGGTGGCGGCGCCTGTAGTCCCAGCTACTCCTGAGGCTGAGGCAGGAGAATGGCGGGAACCCGGGAGGCGGAGCTTGCAGTGAGCTGAGAACCGGCCACTGCACTCCAGCCCTGGCGACAGAGCAAGACTCCGCCTCAAAAAAAAAAAAAGTTATTATTCAGTTGCCTCCTAGCTACCATGTTTCTATTGAGAAGTCAGTTTTCAGTTTACTGTTTCCCTTTAAAAATAATACACCTTTTCTTCACTGGCTCCTTTGAAGTTTTTTTTTTTTTTTTGGTTTTCAGTTTTACTTTGTTAATCTGTTGCTTAGTTTAATCTGTTCAGATTTATTAGTGCTCTTGAACCTACAACTTGATGTCTTCAGTCAATTTTGGAAAATTGACTTGGCCACTCTATTTTTATGTATTGGTCCTGCTCCATTCTCTTTTCTTTTTCTCAAACTTCAGTTATCTCTGTGTTAGACCATTTCACAAGCCTAATAATGCCTTGTATGTGTATTATGCTTTTCTCTGTGTTCTTTATCCTTTTGCTTAACCTACCTCAGTCTGGATATTTTCCTCTGACCTACATTCCACACTTGTGTGTAATATGCTCTTTAGCCTATCCACTGAATTGTTTCCAATTTTGATATTTTTTTCATTTCCAGAATTTCCATTTTATTTACTTTTACAGTTTCAAATTTTCTGCCAAAATGCTCCAATTGTCATATATTGCTTTGAACAAGTTAATCAGTTATAGTCTGGATATGACAATGCCAGTACTTCAGTCTCCCCTTGGTCTCTTCTTTACAGTCCGCTTTTCCCCCTTGGTTTTCAGTCTGTTCTTAACTCTTTGTATGCCTGAGTACTTTTTTATTGTGTGCTGGATGTTATGATTGCAAAATTGTAACCCTAATTTGTAACCTGAGGCTCTGGATGGTATCTTCCTCCATATGGAATTTACTTTTGCTTCTGGCAGACAGTTTTTCTAGATACAGTTGTGACTCTCCAGATTGTCTGATTGAAAGGACAGAAACAACTGGTTCAGGAGCCCTTGCCAGCCTCTAGAGAAATCCCAGAACACTCAGTCCTGACACATTAATACCCTGCACAGATCGGAGACTGCTGGCCACACAGACTCACCAAGCCACAGACTTGTCTTCCACAAGCATGTTCTTACATCAGCCACGAAGTGACCAAGCCACACGTACTAAGGGTTGAAATCAAAGATATGTACAGGGTGTTAAACAAATACCAAGGGGAACAGTTAACTTGAATACAAGGTCAAAATCAACCACAAGTTCTACGATCCAGTGCTGATATCAGATACTAGCTTCAAGGACAGTTTCTTTTCAAAGGCTTATTCCAGATTTGTGATATATGCATTTGCCAGGGACAAATTTATACTTCTGAATTAACCAGTGCAGCAAAAGCTATGCATCTGCTCAAGTCTATTTAGAAGCATTTGTGGTGAACAATAAAGGGGCCCAATTTGTCATATTCCTGCTTGCTAATCCACATCTGCTGGAAGGTGGACAGTGAGGCCAGGATGGAGCTGCCGATCCACACTGAGTACTTTCAGTACTTTCGCTCTCAGGGCGCAATGATCTTGATCTTCATGGTGCCAGGTGCCAGGGCAGTGATTGCCTTCTGCATCCTGTTGGCGATGTGCGGGTACATGGTGGTGCCGCTGGACAGCACTGTGTTGGCGTACAGGTCTTTGAAGATATCCACATCACACTCCATGATGCAGTTGAACGTGGTCTTGTGGATTCCTCAGGATTCCATGCCCAGGAAGGAAGGCTGGAACAGCACCTCCGGACACCAGAACTGCTAGTTGCCGATGGTGATGACCTGGCCGTCGGGCAGCTTGGAGCTCTTCTCCAGCTTTTTGTCATCAGCTGTAGCTGTTCTTCTTACCATCTTCTTTCTGTGAGCCATACCCTTGCCCCCAGCCTGGACCTGATCCAGAAGTTTGGCTAACTTTTCTTGATTTATGCTGTTGATTAATCTGAAGCAGAGAAGGTCCTCCAATTTCAGTGTGCAGCAAGAGCAAGATGGCTGCCCAGGAAGATTTCTTAAATAAGAAACAAAACCCACTAACCATAAATGAAAAAAATTGATAAATTTGACTACATTGGAAATAATAATTTGTGTGTATCAAGAATTACCCTAAAGAAGGAGGGGAGACAAGTCACAAACAGGTAGAAAATATATAGCTGACAAAGGACTGATACCTATAATATATAAAGAAATCCTACAAATGTATAAGAAGAAGAAAAAACTAAAGGAAAATGGGCAGAAAACAAGTGGAAACATGACTTCAGGGTTTTCAGTCTCAATGAAATTAGAAAAGTAGCAAATTTAGAGCACAGTGAGATTCCATTTTATGCTACTAAGTTTATGGTGATTTTCTTTCTTCTCACCTCAGTTACGTATAGTATAAACTTTAGCATGCTGAACTTAAATGCAATTTTATTTTACTGTATACCTGGTTGCCACTGTATGATGCATTGTTGTTGTTCTGCAGAATACTTTTCCTTCTCTTAGTGCAGTGGTTCTTAAAGTGTGGTCCCCAGACCAGAATCATCATCATCACCTGTGTACCTCTTAGAACCGCACATATTGGCCAGGTGCAGTGACTCATGCTTGTAATCCTAACACTTCAGGAGGTTGCGGGTCGCTTGTTGCCAGGAGTTCAAGACCGGCTTGGCCAACATGGGGAGACCCCCCCCCCATCTCCACAACAAGTTAAAAAAAAATTAGCCAGGCATGGTGGTGCATACCTGTAGTCCTAGCTACTTGGGAATCTGAGGCAGGAGGATTGCTTGAGCCTAGGAGTTTGAGGCTAGGATTGCACCACTGTACTCCAGCCTGTGGGTCAAAGAGTGAGACCCTCTTTAAAAAAAAAAAAAGATGCAAATATTTAGGTCCCACCTCACGTATTCCCTATTTGAGATACAGTATTTCCCTCCATAGTAGAAGGCAGGTTTGCTTACAAAAGATTGAGGTTTCCTAAGCTCTGGGTTTCTTTCCTATAATGCAACCCACTGTGTGTGCAGATGTCACCTGGCCTTTGTCCCATCACCCTGTGGGAATTGGGCTTGAGGAACTAGTGCAAGAAAATGATACTGTGGCTATACTGCTGTTGCTTTGAGTAAAAAACTGTCCTTTGTCTCTGACTCTGTCTTTTGTCTGTATAAGTGAAACTCTGGCAGGCTAACTTTTTAGCTTGCAGGTAGGATAAAAACCTCAGACCTTGCATGTTCTTGATGCAAGTCCTCTTTCTTTAAAGTTAGTGTGCTGAAATGGGAATCATTGATTTGATACTTGTTAATGGGAAGCATAGTATTGAATAAGCTAAATGTATAACAAGACAGATACTTTTTCTGTTGTCAAATTTTGATGTTCAAATATTCTTTAAAATGTCTCCAGTACCCTAGTTTTAGTTCCATCTTTAATTTACTTATTCATCAGATAGTTCTTGGTATTCTTTTTGTTCTTAATTTTCTCAGATTGTTGCACCATTAGAAGCTAGGTTGATCTACAGACAGAAAGATGGCTGAAAGTGGAAACGAAAAAATAAAATGGACAACCACCATTATTATTAGCTCATCTCTTAAGGTAAAGGGGCATTTGGGCCACTGATCTTTAACTTAAAAAAATTAAAAGCAGCTTTCATATGGAACAATATTTTTAAAGTTTCTTAGCTTGATTATCCACAATTAGTTGTGGGGAGCAGGAAGTGCATAAGCTACATGTATTTTAAATATAAATGAATAGACTTTTTGCGTTCATTTTCAACATCCTACTTCCTTAATTCTTTGAAGGTTGGAGATTTTCTAAAGTTCTTTTTTTTCTTTCTGTAAGCACTCTAATGGAGATGTTAAGGAATTCCAGAAACAGTAAAGATATGCAGATATATATTAGTTAAAGCTTTTTGAGAGCTAAAGAACCAGAAACTGATATTCTAGCCTTGGCAGCATTGGAATGAGACTGTTTCCTTACAGTTTGGAGAGGGGGAGAGATGGAAAGTTGAATGCCTGAGAGTAGGTGGTCAGCTCACAACCCTCAGCTCACAAGACTTCTCCATTGCCCTAATATTTATCTTATGGACACCAGCTGATGTCTGGAATGAAGGGGCAAGAAATGATTGTTCCATAGTAAGGTGTGGTTTTATGGTTTTTGTTATATTTTGTTTTATACTTTATTGTGAGTCTATTTTCATAAATTATATTTTTACAAACATTTACCCATTTTATAGAGGCTTTTAAATGTATTAAGTTGAACTTTATGAAATTTACATTTCTGTGGTGAAAAGTTTCATATTGTCATTCTTTAAATTTTCTAATAAACTGCCATTAAGTGCCCCTTTTCATTCCTGTTTTTACTTAAATTTTCTTTCTTATGAGTGATGTGCTAGATATACTAGTTTTTGTTTTTTGTTTTTTTGAGATGGAGCTTCACACTATCGCCCAGGCTGGAGCAGTGGCACAATCTCGGCTCACTGCAACCTCCGCCTCTCAGGCTCAAGTGATTCTCCTGCCTCAGCCTCCCAAGCAGCTGGGATCACAGGCGCCTGCCACCACGCCAGCTAATTTTTGTATTTTTAGTAGAGATGGGGTTTCACCATGTTGGCCAGGCTGGTCTCGAACTCCGATCCCCGCCCCCACCCCAACCTGCATGATGGCTTCCCAAAGTGCTGGGATTACCGGCGTGAGCCACTACACCTGGCTGACATAATACTAGTTTTAAAGATTATTAATAGATGTTACATATGCAGGAAGGAGTATTGTATGGATTTTATTTTGGATGCTGGTATAAACAAAGTTAAACAAGTGTTTTTTTTTGTTTGTTTTGGTTAAGTTTTCTTTTTACTGCACTATTATTCAGAGACTTTAATATGTTCAAATGCATTGTAAGACCCCAAAGAGAGATGAAATAATATTCAGCATTTCCCAGTCTTATTTCAGTCAGGAGCATCTTTTAATATCTAATAGGACTAATAGTCTATGAAATGTATTTTGAAAAATCTATACTTAGCTTCCTGGTCATTTTGATGAATCAGCTCTTGGACTTACCTATTGTTTTCTCAATTCAATACTTTCTAATTTTACCTTCATTTTTTTTTTTTTTAGCATTCCATTATTTTATTCTTTTAGTTGGTTCCTCCTGATAATAGGATATTATTGAAATTCATTGGCATGATATATATGGGTGCTCATGATCTGCCAGCAATTATTCCTAACATTGTACCCAAATTATCTGACTTGTATATACCTTACCCACTCACCGTATAAGAATCATACCTTTAGGTCTGAATGCCTTTACCTTTGTTACTCTTTCTGTTCATACTCTTCTCATATTTGTCTTCTTCCTTCACTTGTCTACTTAATACGCTGCTTTTTATTTTAAAGATTTGACTCAGATTTTTTTATTATATTATGTGTTTGTTTTTTAATTAGACAGGGTCTCACTATGTTGCCCAGGCCAGTCTTGAACTCCTGAGCTCAAGCAATACATTGTCTTGGCCTCCGAAAGTGCTGGGATTACAGGCCTGGGCCACTGTGCCTGGCCCTGTTTGAATCAAATTTTAGGGAGTTTTCTTAACTCATGTTTTTTACATTTTTAAACATATCTTCCAGTTCTTTGCCAAAATTCTTAAGCTATGTTTTATCTCCTTGATCATAATAAACAGGCTGTTTTAAGATGTGTATTTGATAACTTCACTACATGCATCCCCTGTGGGCCTGTTTCTGTTTTCTATTGTTTCTGATAGTTTTCTCTCATGGAATTGTGTCCCTTTGTATGTCTGATTATTTTTTATTGTATGTTGGAATTTGTATTTGAAAAATTGTAGAAATAATTTGAAGCCTAGAATAATGCTATCTTCCCCTTGAGAGGTTTTAATTCTGTAAGAAAATTAAATTCCTGATGTCCTAAGTAGGGTTGCCAGATAAAATACAGGACACTCAAGTTTGAATTTCCAGCCAGGTGCGGTGGCTTACGCCTGTAATCCCAGCACTCTGGAGGGCCAAGATGGGTGGATCACTTGAGGTCAGGAGTTTTGAGACCAGCCTGGCCAACATGGTGAAACTCCGTCTCTACTAAAAATACAAAAATTAGCCGGGCATGGTGGTGTGTGCCTGTAATTCCAGCTACTTGGGAGGCTGAGGTAGGAGAATCGTTTGAACCCAGGAGGCAGAGGTTGCAGTGGTCCAAGATCAGGCCATTGCACTCCAGCCTGGGTGACAGTGTAAGACCCTGCCTCAAAAATAAAAATAAAAAAATAGAAATAAAAAGTTTGAATTTCAGATAAACAGTGAATTTACTATAATTATGTCCCAAATATTGCATGGAACATACTTATACTGAAAATTGCATTGTTTGTCACTCATTCACATTTAACTGAGTGTTGTGTTGTTTTTATTTGCTAAATCTGACAACCCAACTCCTAAGGCATCTCTTTTATATGATGAATTAAGTTGTATCCTGTACATCCAAAATGTTGAATTAAATTGTCTCCTGTACATCTAGCTATGGGAGAATTGACAAAATAGTCACTCAGATCATTTTCTTTGTTCTGTAATTCAGATGAGGAGACCTGATTGAGAAAGGTTGCTCTAGAGAGTGTTTCTACAAGGTGCTTGGCAGTACTAGTAATTCAGTTATTACCTTAATACAATTTCAGGGATTGAAGTGGTTTGAAGCTGGGCTATAGTCCCTGTGAGAACTGTTCTATTTTCGTCAAAAGATCTGTTCAGCCTCTCTTCTGCCTCTTTCTGAGCTGGCAGATGCCCTCAGGGAAAAAAGTGGCCTAAATGCTTGCTCATATATTTGAATTTCTGTATAGATGTTGACCTTATAATTTTTTACTATCCTGTTAGCTCTCTGGTGTATTCAAGCAGATTTTAGAAGATTGTCCAGCTTTTCTAGTTGCCTTCAGCAGGCGGGTTGGCCTAAATTACTTAATCTGCCATGGCTGGAAGCATTATATAATTTTAAAACAGCAGAAGAAAAGAGCCACAGTTAAACTGTAGGTCAGGATCTGTCTGACACAAAATACTCTTTAGAAAAGAATGTATTTTATACATAATTTCAGCCTGTGTGCTTAAAATATACATGTTCTGAGGCAAAATAGAAAATAAAATTAATCTACCTAAGAGATTTTTATCTGTCTGGAAACTATCAAGTTTGAGTTTTATTTATTATTTTTATTTATTTTTTAATTTTTAGTAGAAACAAGGTCATGCTACATTGCTCAGGCTGGTCTCAAACTCCTGGGCTCAAGTGATTCACCTCAGCCTCCCAAAGTGCTAGGATTACAGGTGTGAGCCATTGTGCCTGGCCAAGTTTAAGTTTTATCCTATCAGGAAAAACTATTAATCCTAGATTTTAGTATTGTGGGAAATATGATTTAATTGCCTGGGTGGAATAGGAAATGAGGTGATATTTGAAATGGTTAGTATTAAAACCAAGAGTCCTATAGCTGTTTTCTTACATGTTTTCTGACTCACCTAAGGCTTAAATCATCTTAAAAGTATACTAAAGTAACTGTAATGTAAACTGATGTAAATTGGTTGTCTTCTGTGATGGTATTGTATATGTCTGGCACTACGTGGTTCTGTCAATTATTTAAGAAATAGACAGCCACCTATTTTCCATAGTTATACATTAATGCATGTCAGAATCCATCTCCAAGTTGTATTATTATTATTATTATTATTATTATCATTATTATTATTATTTGAGACAGGGTCTCACTCTGTCACCCAGGCTGGAGTACAGTGGTGCAATCACGGCTCACTGCAGCCTTAACCTCCCAGGCTCAAGTGATTCTCTCACCTCAGCTTGTGAGTAGCTGGGACTACAGGCATGTGCCACCACGTCCAGCTAATTTTTTGTACTTTTTGTAGAGAAGCAGTTTTGCCATGATGCCCAGGCTGGTCTTGAACTTCTGGACTCCAATGATCCACCACCCTTGGCCTCCAAGGTCTTCGTGGCCACCATGCCTAGCCTCCAAGTTGTTTGTTTTGTTTTTTGAGGTTGAGTCTTGCTCTGTCACCTGGGCTGGAGTGCAGTGGCACAATCTCGGCTCACTGCAACCTCCACCTCCCAAGTTCAAGTGATTCTCCTACCTCAGCCTCCCAAGTAGCTGAGACTACATGCATGCCTCACCACGCCCAGCAAATTTTGGGCTTTTACCATGTTGGTCAGGCTGGTCTCAAATTCCTGACTTCAAACAACCCACCCACCTTTGCCTCCCAAAATGCTGGGATTTCAGGTGTGAGCCACTGCCCAGGTTGTTTTTTAAAATGAAGTTTGCAGCTGGGTATGGTGGCTTACACCTATAGTCCCAGCTACTTTGAGAGGATTGCATGAGCTCAGGAATCTGAAGTCAGCCTGGGCAACAAAGTGAGACTTCATCTGTCTCTAAAAAAGAGAAAGTTTACATTTGCTCTGGTTTATATAGTTTTTTAATGCTGTCTTTTCTGTTCCTAAGTAACATAACTGTAGTACACAACTCACTCCCAAACTTGAAACACATGTTTTAGTAGAAGTAAATGTTTTTGCATTTTTTAAAGCTTTTTCTCCATGGAAAGCATATTTATTTCTCTTTTGATGATCATATCTTTAAGTGGTAGTTATAAAATAACCTAGTAAACTTTTAATGTTTTCTTTAGCTTTAATAAAATTGTAAGCATGCTTTAAATTTGTATTTCTGAATTTTTTTAAAAGAGTTATGAAGTTGCAACTGCCCTAGAAAATCGAAGCCACAAAGTTCGATATTCAGATTCAGTGGAAAATGGATCAATTATATTTTCTCTTTCTGGTACAGTATATTTGCTGACTGCCTTAAGTTTCTTATGAAATATGTTGGTATAAATTCTAATGCCTTCATAGTTCCGTAACCATATAATAAGCTTAAGGTGTTATCTTTTGGGAGGGGTAAATGTGTAAAACTTAGTTACTACAAACTCAGTGCATATGGCCAATTCCAAAATATATTCCCTTTTAGATTACAATGGTTAAAATAAAGCTGAACTAGTGGAGTCTGGTAGAAGATGGGAAAAAAATACTTGCTTTGGAACTGAGATGAAAATAGAAAAAGCCACTTACCCAACAATCTATACTTACATGAAAGTATTACTTATATTAACAGAGGCCACAACATTTGTCAAAACTGATATACAAAAAAAAAAAAAAAAAAGGCCGGGTGCGGTGGCTCAAGCCTGTAATCCCAGCACTTTGGGAGGCCGAGACGGGCGGATCACGAGGTCAGGAGATCGAGACCATCCTGGCTAACACGGTGAAACCCCGTCTCTACTAAAAATACAAAAAATTAGCCGGGCGAGGTGGCCGGCGCCTGTGGTCCCAGCTACTCGGGAGGCTGAAGCAGGAGAATGGC
>NC_045434.1:129426156-129431171 GCF_002776525.5 Piliocolobus tephrosceles | reverse complement strand
AGATGGAGTCTTGCTCTGTCGCCCAGGCTGGAGTGCAATGGCATGATCTCAGCTCACTGCAACCTCCGCCTCCCGAGTTCAAGCGGTTCTCCTGCCTCATCCTCCCAGGTAGCTGGGATTACAGGCACACGCCACCACACCTGGCTACTTTTTGTATTTTTAGTAGAGACAGGGTTTCACCATGTTGGTCAGGCTGGTCTCGAACTCCTGACCTTGTGATCTGCCCGCCGTGGCCTCCCAAAGTGCTGGGATTACAGGCGTGAGCCACTGCACCCGACTGAAGTCTTAAGACTCTTTCTTTAGCTGATTTCCAGCTTTTAAAAATAATTATAGGAGCTTCTTGGTTGCTGAACACATGCAGGTGTCTGGAGGGTGGCAGGCCCAGAGAAGGCATTGAAGCTCCATGTACCTTTCCACATACCTAGCCCTATGCATATCTTCATCTGTATCCTTTGTAGTATCCTTTATAACAAACTGGTACATATTTTAAAAGTATAACATGAAAAATTAACTTTTTAAATGTAATTCATCTTAACAGAAAACTACCCAGTATCTTCATGTGGACAATGCCTTCATCTAGGAAAAAAAAAAAGTAGTTACTGATCCAAAAAAGTTTTTCTCTTATTTAGCACAAGTCATTCTTTTATACAAAGCACTTCAAAGAACTACCTAAATCATTCTGTTGTATAGGAATTTCATTATAGTAATTTCTACTCCTTATGAGTTTAGGGCTTGGACACATATGGTATACTTACAGCTATTTTGGTTGATTGAGTTTATAACAAAATTTGATCTCTGTGACAAAGTGACGTTTTATATTCAATTTACCTTTCCTAGGAGTTGCATTTTTATTAATGGATACTAAGGAATGTATTCTGTCAACCGAAGAAATATTTCTAGCCAAAATTGAGAAATTTATTAACATTCACCAAAATAGTTTTTTGGTTTTGTCTGCTGCCCTCCATGGGCCTGAAGAATGGAAACTGATGTTCAGAATTCAGCAGAGGTATGGAAGAATAGCATTATAGATGTATTTTTCTTATATTGTATTTATTTCAGTTCTTAAATCTTTTAGGTGAGTTTTGTTTTGCTAGATGATGAACACTGTGATGTTAACCTATCAAATTTAATGAAACATGGGCCAAAAAGGTATTCTATGAATCGAGTTGACAGGGTTCATGATGTTTCACGGGCTTCTCCAAGACCAAGCCAAAAGTGAACAGGCTTTTAGTCAGTGATGTTCTGGCTATAAAGCCATCTCAAATCCTCTGTGGAGTAAGGCAGGGCATGAATTGCATAGACAAATAACAAACAATAGAGATTTGTCTCTTCTTTCTACTTTCTTAAGAGAACACATGTCAGTAAGTTATATGATCTGTATAACATGAATTGTTTTTCAGATTCCTGGGTCGTAACTTACGAATACTTCCAGTACACAACACAGTAAATGCTATTAATCTTATGTGCACTATAGCAAAGGTGAGGCACCTGGGGAATATGACGCATACACATATACATTTTAAGGTTTTCAACTTCCAGTTGTCACCCTTTTGAGCAAGACTGGCAAATATCTTGCTTCTGTTCCCCTGAGGGAGTTGCTGTTTCAGCATGCAACTTTTTCCCAAGCCTGAACTAAGTCTCTCAAGTCGTCTCAATTTACTTCCAGTAGCCACTACCATTTAAGACTCATTTGGGGCCAAAAGAACATTTGGTTGGCCCTATTGGTTACTTATATGTTCATTCAAATTCTAAAGTTATAAGAGTTGGTCAGATTGCAGTCATGAACTGTCAGAGTGCAAGCATACTATCTTATGGAATGTCATCTACCAATTGTCCACTTTCTTTTCATGCTTTTTGTCCTCTGCAAAGTGTGCCCAGACACCTGAAACCCCCTAGGCAGACTTAGGTCTTCCTTACTTTTATACTTGGAACATATCCCCATTAAAGCAATTTTTATAGTATTCTACTTTTTGGCTTGCATGTTTGAAATTCCTTGGATAGAAACTAAGTATTTTCCTGTTGACTACTCTAGTAACTCACACATAGTGTTTAGCACAAAGATGATCAGATTTGCTGAAAGAATGAAAGTTAGGTATTTCTAAATGTGACCTTGTAAAAATATCTTATTTCTGTAAATAATGCTGCATCTTCGTTTGTATCTTCTTCCAGACTACCTCCAAACCATACATAGATAGCATTTGCTACAGAATGATAACAGCTAAAGCTTACATCATTGAGCAAAGTCCTGTTTGGAAAACGCTTCAGAAGATACAACTGAATAGTGATTCAGTTAACCCAAATTAGAGTACCAACTTAATGCTCTTCTCAAAGAATGTTAAAATAATTAGACCTGTTAAATTATAAGCAAATATCTATTTAAAGACATTTATATTAATTTGAAATAATAACATGTATACAATTAAAAGTGATTTTATTTTAGGAATTTCGCTGTGAAATTTCTTTAACGCTGTTTAGCAAAGGATTGGTACATACATATATCATAAAACTCAGGTGTAGCTTCTTAGATGGACAAGCATTTAGTAGGAAATAAAAATACAGAATTTTCTAATCAGTTTCTTAAAGTCATATGTATTTTTTAGCTTTTTTCCCATAAAGGTAGCAAGTATTTCTAAAACTAATCTTTGCAGATGTTTTCCTATTATAACTTCTGCTGGAAAGGTGGTGATGGGACTGCTCCCAAAGACTCCACCTAAGCCAGGAAAACAGAAGCTAAGAAAAGTCAACTGGCCTGAATTCAAAACTTTCTACTCATTTACACTGGTGTGATAGCCAACTTGACACTAGGAGTTCCGAAATGTTACATTTACCATTAGATAACTTTAAAACAACGAAAAAACTGTTCTATAGTATATCATTACAGAAAAATTTTTATAATGGTATTAAATAAATCATAATGGAAAATACTCTTTTATTAGTTTTTATTTAGAAAGTGGAACTTTTACTTTATCCCAATATTTTCTTCAGAGGTAGACTTTGTTTTTATTTCAATGAGTTCTTCCACTCGAGCTAGAACACTTTCAATCAAATCAAATGTGAAAAGAGCTGAATGTAGTACCTGCAATGCCAAGAAAAAGTAATGTTATTAATGCTGCCTTTAAAGCCAAACAAAGCAAAACACAGAAAAGATTTCAGCTGGAGGTAGCTTAGGAATATTTAAGACCAGGTACAGTGGTTCACACCTGTAATTTCTGTGCTTTGGGAGGCTGAGGAGAGAGGATTACTAGAGGCCAGGAGTGGGAGACCCTATCTCTACTAAAAATTAGCCAGGCATGGTGGTGTGCACCTGCAGTCCTGGCTAATGGGGAGTCTGAGGTGGGAGGATCACTTGAGCCCAGGGAGTTGAAGCTGCAGTGAGCCACAATCATGCCACTGCACTCCAGCTTGGGCAAGACAGCAAGATCCTGTTTCTAAAGAAAAAGGAAAGAAAATTTCAGATCACCTTAAGCTGTATTTCAGGAGGCATATTAGGGATCTCTTCTCCACCTACAGTTACAGAACGAAGATCTTTAGATTTCTGGGCCTCTGTAAGAAAAGAAAAAAAATCATGTGTGACACTTAAAAAACTCTCATATCAATAACAAATGTATAAGCTACTTTCATCATTCACTAACTTAAAACTAACTTAAAACATGTCAGTTATTTGTAAAAATTAAGTCCACTGTTTAACAGCTCAGGGTATACTTAAGCTATAAGCAAAGAGAACGAACTATCAAAATTCTGCAACATGTGAATTAATGCTTCTTTAGATAAATAGCATTATTTTGGCATGTATAGGATTCATGAAACTATTTTCTTTAGTATATAATCAATTATAGCCATTATACTAAAAAAGACAATTTCTGGAAATGCCTATAAAAGTACCATCACAGATACATAGAAGAGATCACATGATTGTTATAGAATTGTTGACTTAAAAAATTCTGGATCTAAGATTTTTTTCATAATTTGTATGGATTTACTTGAGGGTGAAATGCAATACCAAAGGAATGCTACCCAAATGGAAATAGCTGTAATACAGATTCTTAGAGCTTGAGGCTTTAAAATATACGCTTTAATTTGGTTTAAGTCTTCATTAACCTGATTTTAGGTAAATTAGCTTATAGATCTGCTAAGAATTTTAACTATAAATAAAATGGCTTAGCTGTTATGGTCTCTAAACAAGTATAAGATTTTTTAAAAGTTCTTAAATTTGAATATGACAGTTGCAATATTGGACTACTTTTTATACCTAACTGAAAACAAAATTGCACATTACCAACCTTGGCTATTTTTAATTTCTGCTTCATAATGTGCTTTTGACATATTAAGTCCTATATGAAGTGGCTTTAAGAAATTATTCTCAATATTTCCAAGTTCTGTCCATAATCCAGTCTGTTAAGAATAAAAGAATGAGTTATTTAGTTCAACAATGATTGACTGCCTACTACTATTAAACGTGTTAAAAGCTCGCAAAATAAAAATGAATGAAACATGGCCCTTTTCACAGTGGACTTCACTATTTACTAATTACATTTATTACTTTATCTAGTTATGTGAATACCAATGGAAAAAAAAAATGTACTTGGGGCACTACGCTTATCACTGCCCCATTTGGATAGCTCCTGGTTTTGAGATCTGTTAACCTGTTAAGTTTTATTTATGAGAAAATTATTTGAAGATAAATTCACAGACAACTCTTCCTCTATGAGCCATCCCCACAATGATTCTACCTTACTTATGCCTTCATCCCATGTATGACCTTTCAATTGATATCCTCACCATGGATCTAGTTCTAGAGGATGCTTTCCCCCTTTCCTACTGATGGAAACTTTTCTAATACCCAGCTAATTTGAACCTCCTTGGTGACCAAAGTAGGTGAAGATTTTATCTGTTGAGGACAGCTTATTTTGTCACGTATTTTTTTTTTTTTTTTTTTTTTTTTTTTGGGGGTTTTTTTTTTTTTCCCCCGAGGGTGCGGCGGGGGGGCGGTCCTTCCCCCCCCCCACCCCCTCCCC
>NC_045434.1:129336246-129426056 GCF_002776525.5 Piliocolobus tephrosceles | reverse complement strand
GCCTCCCAAAGTGCTGGGATTACAGGCTTGAGCCACCGCGCCCGGCCCTTGTCACGTATCTTAAGAGCATTTTCTCTTACAGTACTTAAAGGAGAGGAGTCATGAAGTCTTAATTTTAAAAAATAGAGAAAAGAAAATCCATTGGTACTTCTGAGTTTCCAGGTACTCTTTACAAAGGAAAATGTCTTAGATAAAAAAGGGAAACTTAGGGACCCAATTTATCCTTAACTAGAATAATGAACTACTTGATAACCTATTGTGTAATGAGCTTATTTTGACCCAAGTACTATATAACATGTTACTTGTAGCATTCCAAATAAAATCTACATGTCTATGCTGAATAACTGATAATGTCTCATATATATACTTTTCATTTCAGTCATCTTTTCTTATTTCTCCTATACTAACAGGAAAAGTAGAATTCTAGAGAGGATCTAAAACCCTCAAAAATATGCATACCTTTTCACTCAGCATCTACAAACTTATCTTGGGGAAATAAAGATGGATGTTATAATTCTACTGCAGATGTTTTTTAAAATGTTTAAGTAGTGAAACATTAGAATTAAAATAACTCATGACAGGCAGTTCATAGTAAATTGACACATTAACATAATGGAAAAACTATACAGTCATTAAAATATTGTTTTTCAGTACATATTGGCGAATGGGAAAAAAGGTTATAAAACAGTGTGATTCTTTTAGTATGATCTCTTTTTCTTTTTGAAAAAGAAAAAATGTACAGATGTATTAACACAAAACCCAGGAGGGAATACAGTATATCAACAATGGTGTAATTTTGATTACTATTCTTTTTTTATCTTGATTTTTAAATAATGGATGTTTTAGTTGTATAATTTTTAAATTGTTAAGTGGAAAGTTTTCTTAACCTCTCATGGCAAATTTGGGTTATATGCAGCAGGAATTTCCTTAACCAGTGTAGTCACACAGTATAACAAGCATATTACTCTTTATTTATTTATTTATTTTTTTGAGACAGAGTCTCGCTCTGTTGCCTGGGCTGGAGTGCAGTGGCCAGATCTCAGCTCACTGCAAGCTCCGCCTCCCAGGTTTACGCCATTCTCCTGCCTCAGCCTCCCGAGTAGCTGGGACTACAGGCGCCAGCCACCTCGCCCGGCTAGTTTTTTGTATTTTTTAGTAGAGACGGGGTTTCACCGTGTTAGCCAGGATGGTCTCGATCTCCTGACCTCGTGATCCGCCCGTCTCGGCCTCCCAAAGTGCTGGGATTACAGGCTTGAGCCACCGCGCCCGGCACAAGCATATTACTCTTATGTGCACCGACTGCTCTCATTTCTCCTATTTTTACCTCTATTTAGCCTTTTTCTTTTACTGATACGTATTTTACATATTTATGGGTACATGTATTTGTTACATGCATAAAATATACAATAATAAAGTCAGTATTTGGGGTATCCATCCTCTTGAGTATTCATCATTTCTATGGGTTGGTAACATTTCATGTCCTCTCTTCTGGCTACACTGAAATATACAATATATTGTTGCTAATTATAGTCACTCTAATGTGCTATCAAGCTTGTCTTTTATCTAACTCTGTTTGTGCCCATTCACCAGCTTCTCTACATTTTCCCCTCCCATGCTCACACTCTGGTATCAATCATTCTATATTCTGTATCCACGACATCAAATTTGTCAGCTCACACATGTGAGAATATGTGATACTGTCTTTCTGGGCCTGGCATATTTCAACATAATGACATGTAGGTCCATTCACACTGCTGCAAATAACAGGCTTTAATTCCTATTTACGTCCAGCCTTTTCTTCACCATTTTGTATTCCCCGCCCCCCAACTTTTTTTTTTACCTTTTACTTTGCATTCACCTCTGGGTTTATAGGCAGAACTCACTGCAACCAATGGCTTTCATGACTAGGTTACTGATGACTCTCTCTTACCCACTAAAGCACATTTGAACATAAAGAGTATGGAGAAAACACCTAGCTTTGACAAAAGGAAACATTTTATTATATTTACTTTTCAAAAATAAATAAAATACTAGATATGGCTGGAATCCCCTTTATTCAAGAGGCAGCCATTAGCTAAAACTTGAATGGTTTGCATTCCTAATATATCACTTAATTTTTCATGTTTAAAAGCACATAAATGTTATCATACTGTATATAACCTGCTTCAGCTTCCTTTTTGTCAATCTTAAGTTTTTGAGTTATTTATGTTGTAGCTCTAATTTCATTTTAATTGCTGCATATACATTCCATTATATGGAATTTATCCTGTTACTAAGTTTTTAGTATTTCAAAATGATGCAGCATTTACATTGCTGTATGTTTTCCTATTCCCACAGGATACTGTTTTTCAAATTATTTTTGCCATGACTCTCAGTAAAAAATAGAATTTACATTACAACTCAACACACATTTATTTATATAGTTGAAATAAAAGTTTTCCCCCAAATCCTTTCCACATAACACATTTAATCTTAATACTTTAATGTAGAAAAATGGAGAAGAAGCGATTCAAAAATAAATATCAGACAGATTTTTATATAATAAATGAGTGTGCTTGACTGCTCATAATGTAATTTCAGACTAATTCACTATTGAGCCTGGTTCTTTTTGTTTATTTTTCAAAGTCAGGTCTGTTGTGGTATTGTTTATATACAGTAAAATATAACCTTCTAGCTATACACTTCTGAGCTTTGACAAAGATATACAGTGATATAAAGTCAAGTAACCACTGCTGCTGTAAAGACATTACCATGACCCAGAAATTTTTGTGCCCCTTTGTAGTCAGTTTCCTCCCACCTCCAGCAACCAGCAATCTGATTTTTGTTAATGTAATTTTTGCCTTTTCCAGAATGCCATAAGTGGAATTAAAACCATTCGTGGAAGAAATTGACAAAATTCTAAAATTTATACAGAAAAGGTAAAGGATTTAAAAACAGCCAATACAATTTTGAAAAAGAAGAACAAAGTTGGCAGACTCACATTACTTGAGTTTAAGACTTCCTAAAAAGGAATAAAACAGAATAATTTCTTCCTATAAAGGAATCAAGACAATGTGGTATTGGTAAAAGAATATATATAGGTAAATGGAATAGAGTCCAAAAATAGACCCATACTTATAAAATGATTTTTGACAAAGTTGCCAAGATAATTCAGTAAATTAAGGATAACCTTTTCTATAAATAGTGTTGAGGTCAAAATAAAAGAAGAAAAATCTCTCAACCCATATCTCACATCACATAAAAAGTTTACTTGAAATGGGTCATTGACGTAAGTGTAAAACCTAAAACTATACAATTGCTACAAGAAATTATCTCTGTGGGGGGTGTGCCCAAGATGCCTGAATAGGAACAGCTCCAGCCTCCAGCTCCCAGTGTGAGCAACACAGAAGATGGGTGATTTCTACATTTTCAACTGAGCCTCCGCTGCTGATACCCAGCCAAACAGGGTCTGGAGTGGACCTCAAGCAAACTCCAACAGACCTACAGCTGAGGGTCCTGACTGTTAGAAGAAAAACTAACAGAAAGGACACCCACACCAAAACCCCATCTGTACGTCACCATCATCAAAGACCAAAGGCAGATAAAACCACAAAGATGGGGAAAAAGCAGTGCAGAAAAGCTGGAAATTCGAAACATCAGAGCGCATCCCCCCCTCCAAAGGAATGCAGCTCATCGCCAGCAACGGAACAAAGCTAGACCGAGAATGACTTTGACGAATTGAAAGAAGGCTTCAGTTGATCAAACTTCTCAGAGCTAAAGGAGGAACTACATAACCAGCGCAAAGAAACTAAAAACCTTGAAAAAAGATTTGACAAATGGCTAACTAGAATAACCAATATAGAGAAGTCCTCAAAAGAACTGATAGAGATGAAAACCATAACACGAGAACTACGTGACAAACGCACAAGCTTCAGTAACCAACTCGATCATCTGGAAGAAAGAGTATCAGCGATTAAAGATCAAATGAATGAAATGAAGCAAGAAGAGAAGTGTAGAGAAAAAAGAGTAAAAAGAAATGAACAAAGCCTCCAAGAAATATGGGATTATGTGAAAAGACCAAATCTACGTCTGACTGATGTGCCTGAAAGTGATGGGGAAAATGGAACCAAGTGGGAAAACACTCTGCAGGATATCATCCAGGAGAACTTCCCCAACCTAGGAAGGCCGGCCAACATTCAAATTTAGGAAATACAGAGAACGCCACAAAGATACTCCTCGAGAAGAGCAATTCCAAGACACATAATTGTCAGATTCACCAAAGTTGAAATGAAGGAAAAAATGTTAAGCGCAGCCAGAGAGAAAGGTCGGGTTACACACAAAGGGAAGCCCATCAGACTAACAGCAGATCTCTCGGCAGAAACTCTCCAAGCTACAAGAGAGTGGGGGCCAATGTTTAACATTCTTAAAGAAAAGAATTTTCAACCCAGAATTTCATGTCCAGCGAAACTAAGTTTCATAAGTGAAGGAGAAATAAAATCCTTTCAGACAAGCAAATGCTTAGAGATTTTGTCACCACCAGGCCTGCCCTACAAGAGCTCCTAAAGGAAGCACTAAACATGGAGAGGAACAACAGGTACCAGCCATTGCAAAAACATGTCAAAATGTAAAGTCCATCAATGCTAGGAAGAAACTGCATCAACTAGCGAGCAAAATAACCAGCTAATAGCATAATGGCAGGATCAAGTTCACACATAACAACAATATTAATCTTAAATGTAAATAGACTAAGTGGTCCAACTAAAAGACACACACTGGCAAACTGGATAAAGAGTCAAGACCTATCAGTTTGCTGTATTCAGGAGACCCATCTCACATGCAGAGACACACATAGGCTCAAAATAAAGGGATGGAGGAAGATCTACCAAGCAAATGGAGAACAAAAAAAAAGCAGGGGTTGCAATCCTAGTCTCTGATGAAACAGACTTTAAACCATCAAAGATCAAAAGAGACAAAGAAGGCCATTACATAATGGTAAAGGGATCAATTCATCAGGAAGAGCTAACTACCCTAAATATATATGCACCCAATACAGGAGCACCCAGATTCATAAAGCAAGTCCTTAGAGACTTACAAAGAGACTTAGACTCCCATACAATAATAATGGGAGACTTCAACACCCCACTGTCAACATTAGACAGATCAACGAGACAGAAAGTCAACAAAGATATCCAAGAATTGAACTCAGCTCTGCACCAAGCGGACCTAATAGGCATCTACAGAACTCTCCACCCCAAATCAACAGAATATACACATTCTTCTCAGCACCACATCACCCTTATTCCAAAACTGACCACATAGTTGGAAGTAAAGCACTCCTCACCAAATGTAAAAGAACAGAAATTATAACAAACTGTCAGACCACAGTGCAATCAAACTAGAACTCAGGACTAAGAAACTCAATCAAAACCACTCAACTACATGGAAACTGAACAACCTGCTCCTGAATGACTACTGGGTACATAACGAAATGAAGGCAGAAATAAAGATGTTCTTTGAAACCAATGAGAACAAAGATACAACATACCAGAATCTCTGGGACACATTTAAAGCAGTGTGTAGAGGGAAATTTATAGCACTAAATGCCCACAAGAGAAAGCAGGAAAGATCTAAAATTGACACCCTAGCAACACAATTAAAAGAACTAGAGAAACAAGAGCAAACACATTCAAAAGCTAGCAGAAGGCAAGAAATACCTAAGATCAGAGCAGAACTGAAGGAGATAGAGACACAAAAAACCCTCCAAAGAATCAATGAATCCAGGAGCTGGTATTTTGAAAAGATCAACAAAATTGATAGACCGCTAGCAAGACTAAAGAAGAAGAAAAGAGAGACGAATCAAACAGACGCAATAAAAAATGATAAAGGGGACATCACCACCGACCCCACAGAAATACAAACTACCATCAGAGAATACTATAAACACCTCTACGCAAATCAACTAGAAAACCTAGAAGAAATGGATAATTTCCTAGACACTTACACTCTCCCAAGACTAAACCAGGAAGAAGGTGAATCCCTGAATAGACCAATAGCAGGCTCTAAAATTGAGGCAATAAATTAATAGCCTACCAACCAAAAAAAGTCCAAGACCAGACAGATTCAGAGGCGAATTCTACTAGAGGTACAAGGAGGAGTTGGTACCATTCCTTCTGAAACTATTCCAATCAATAGAAAAAGAGGGAATCCTTCCTAACTCATTTTACGAGGCCAACATCATCCTGATACCAAAGCCTGACAGAGATACAACAAAAAAAAGGGAATTTTAGACCAATATCCCTGATGAACATCGATGCAAAAATCCTCAATAAACTACTGGCAAACCGAATCCAGCAGCACATCAAAAAGCTTATCCACCATGATCAAGTGGGCTTCATCCCTGGGATGCAAGGCTGGTTCAACATTCGCAAATCAATAAATGTAATCCAGCATATAAACAGAACCAAAGACAAAAACCACATGATTATCTCAGTAGATGCAGAAAAGGCCTTTGACAAAATTCAACAGCCCTTCATGCTAAAAACTCTCAATAAATTCGGTATTGATGGAATGTATCTCAAAATAATAAGAGCTATTTATGACAAACCCACAGCCAATATCATACTGAATGGGCAAAAACTGGAAGCATTCCCTTTGAAAACTGGCACAAGACAGGGATGCCCTCTCTCACCACTCCTATTCAACACAGTGTTGGAAGTTCTGGCCAGACAATCAGGCAAGAGAAAGAAAGAAAGGGTATTCAGTTAGAAAAGAAGAAGTCAAATTGTCCCTGTTTGCAGATGACATGATTATATATTTATAAAACCCCACTGTCTCAGCCCGAAATCTCCTTAAGCTGATAAGCAACTTCAGCAAAGTCTCAAGATACAAAATCAATGTGCAAAAATCACAAGCATTCTTATACACCAGTAACAGACAAACAGAGAGCAAAATCATGAATGAACTCCCATTCACAATAGCTTCAAAGAAAGTAAAATACCTACAAATCCAACTTACAAGGGATGTAAAGGACCTCTTCAAGGAGAACTACAAACCACTGCTCAGTGAAATGAAAGAGGACACAAACAAATGGAATAACATACCATGCTCATGGATAGGAAGAATCAATATTGTGAAAATGGCCATACTGCCCAAGGTTATTTATAGATTCAATGCCATCCCCATCAAGCTACCAATGAGTTTCTTCACCGAATTGGAAAAAACTGCTTTAAAGTTCATATGGAACCAAAAAAGAGCCCGCATTGCCAAGACAATCCTAAGTCAAAAGAACAAAGCTGGAGGCATCACACTACCTGACTTCAAACTATACTAGAAGGCTACAGTAACCAAAACAGCATGGTACTGGTACCAAAACAGAGATATAGACCAATGGAACAGAACAGAGCCCTCAGAAATAATACCACACATCTACAGCCATCTGATCTTTGACAAACCTGACAAAAACAAGAAATGGGGAAAGGACTTCCTATTTAATAAATGGTGCTGGGAAAATTGGCTAGCCATAAGTAGAAAGCTGAAACTGGATCCTCTCCTTACTCCTTATACGAAAATTAATTCAAGATGGATTAGAGACTTAAATGTTAGACCTAAAATCATAAAAACCCTAGAAGAAAACCTAGGTAATACCATTCAGGACACAGGCATGGGCAAGGACTTCATGTCTAAAACACCAAAAGCAATGGCAACAAAAGCCAAAATTGACAAATGAGATCTAATTAAAGAGCTTCTGCACAGCAAAAGAAACTACCATCAGAGTGAAGAGGCAACCTAAAGAATGGGAGAAAATTTTTGCAATCTACTTATCTGACAAAGGGCTAATATCCAGAACCTATAAAGAACTCAATCAAATTTACAAAAAAAAAAAAAAACCAACCCCACCAAAAAGTGGGCAAAGGATATGAACAGACACTTCTCAAAAGAAGATATTCATACAGCCAACAGACACATGAAAAAATGCTCATCATCACTTGCCATCAGAGAAATGCAAATCAAAACCACAATGAGATACCATCTCACACCAGTTAGAATGGCAATCATTAAAAAATTAGGAAACAACAGGTGCTGGAGAGGATGTGGAGAAATAGGAACACTTTTACACTGTTGGTGGGACTGTAAACTAGTTCAAGCATTGTGGAAAACAGTGTGGCGATTCCTCAAGGATCTAGAACTAGAAATACCATTTGACCCAGCCATCCCATTACTGGGCATATACCCAAAGGATTGTAAGTCATGCTGCTATAAAGACACATGCACACGTATGTTTACTGCAGCACTATTCACAATAGCAAAGACTTGGAATCAACCCTAATGTCCATCAGTGACAGACTGGATTAAGAAAATGTGGCACATACACACCATGGAATACTATACAGCCATAAAAAAGGATGAGTTTGAGTCCTTTGTAGGGACAAGAATGCAGCTGGAAACCATCATTCTCAGCAAACTATGGCAAGAACAGAAAACCAAATACCGCATGTTCTCACTCATAGGTGGGAATTGAACAATTAGATCACTTGGACACAGGAAGGGGAACATCACACACTGGGTCCTATTGTGGGGAGGGGGAAGAGGGGAGGGATAGCATTAGGAGATATACCTAATGTAAATGATGAGTTAATGGGTGCAGCACACCAACATGGCTCATGTATACATATGTAACAAACCTGCACGTTGTGCACATGGACCCTAGAACTTAAAGTATAATAAAAATTAATAAATAAAGAAATTATCTTTGTGATCCAGGTTAAAGATTTCTTAGAACCCATAAATAATCATAAAAGAATAAAATTGATAAGTTGGACTCCATAAATATTAAAATTTCTGTTCTTTGAAAAATACTATTAAAACACAAGCCACAGCTGGAATATTTGCAAAAATATAACCAAAGAATTTGTATCCATGAAAAACTTTCCTTTTATAAAAGTTGTTCTAAGTTGAAAGTTATTTTCTTTCATCCTTTCAGTTTTACTTAATAATGGAACTGATTTCCAAAATGATGTTTTTTGTTTTTGTTTTTGTTTTTTTTTGAAGAAGGTGCCTTGCTCTGTTGCCCAGGCTGGAGTGCAGAGGCACGATCTGAGCTCACTGCAACCTCCACCTCCCGGGTTCAAGCAATTCTTCTGCCTCAGCCTCCAGAGTAGCTGGGATTACAAGCGCCTGCCACCCTGCCCAGCTAATTTTTTTCTATTTTTAGTAGAGATGGGGTTTCGCCATGTTGGACTGGCTGGTCTCAAACTCCTAACCTCAGGTGATCTGCCTGCCTCGGCCTCCCAAAGTGCTGGGATTACAATGGTAAAGTTTTATAATCATTCATTGGTAAGGAATCTAGAGCTTAAGTTTTTTTTCAATTTCCATTTCTATTTAAGATTCAGGGGTGCAGGTTTGTTACGGGGCATGTTGCGTATGTTGTTTGTTTCTCTAAGATAAAACATATCCATGAAATATTTGCAGAGCCGGATGACTTCTATACAAATTAGAAGAAAGGAGAAACCTGGGTCTTGTTCATGTCTTTCTTCATTACCATCATTGACTGTATTCTTTGCAGGGTTCCTAACTGTTCTGGCAGTAAATTTCACTTTAGTGCAGAACTGCCTAGTCTTCCTTTTGTGAGATATGCTACAGTGAATTTTGAAATGTATAGTTTTAAGCCTTAGAACTGGAAAGATTTCAGAACTGTTACATCAGTGAGCCTCCTTGAGTATGAAATTAAAAGCAGGTATTTGTGAACATTACAAGTGCTTAATTGTTATAACTATTTTAAGACTCTTAATTTACTTTTTCTAGATGTTGAAAGATTTTAAGAAATCTGAAAATGTGATTTGTTTGTAGTATTTATTATTTCTTTAAAAAAGATTTGGTAACCTTAACATGAGAAAGAGAAAAAATATTCTCACAGCTTCTTCACTCCTACATGCTTCTAAAAATATTACAGTTTATCATCTGAAAAATTTGTGGAATTATGCCAAACAGAATATGTAAAAAGTTTCTTTAGCCTACTTTTGGCATGTGTTTTTATTACCCGAAGTTTTATGATTATGGGCTGTTGCCATTGAAAACAGCTAAGGTTTTAACACTTAAAGATCTAGATTCATCAAAGATCAAAAAAGACACAGAAGAGCATTACATAATGTTAAAGGGATCAATGCGACAAGAAGAGCTAACTATCCTAAATATATGTGCACCCAATACAGAAACACCCAGATTCATAAAGCAAGTTCTTAGAGACCTACAGAGACTTAGACAAACCTGACAAAAACAAGCAATGGGGAAAGGATTCCCTATTTAATAAATAGTGTTGGGAAAACTGGCTAGCCATATGCAGAAAACTGAAACTGGACCCCTTCCTTACACCCTATACAAAATTTAACTTGAGATGGATTAAAGACTTAAATGTAAAACCTAAAACCATAAAAACCCTAGAAGAAAACCCAGGTAATACCATTCAGGATATAGACATGGGCAAAGACTTCATGACTAAAACACCAAAAGAAATGGCAACAAAAGCCAAAACAGATAAATGGGATCTAATTAAACTAAAGAGCTTCTGCACAACAAAAGAAACTATCATCAGAGTGAACAGGCAACCTACAGAATGGGAGAAAATTTTTGCAATCTATCCATCAGACAAAGGGCTAATATCCAGAATCTACAAGGAACGTAAACAAATTTATAAAAAAAAAAAAACCCCATCAAAAAGTGGGCAAAGGATATGAACAGACACTTCTCAAAAAAAGATATTTATGTGGCCAACAAACATGAAAAAAAGCTCATTATCACTGCTCATTAGAGAAATGCAAATCAAAACCACAATGAGATACCATCTCACACTCGTTAGAATGGCAATCATTAAAAAGTCAGGAAACAACAGCTGCTGGAGAGGATATGGAGAAATAGGAACGCTTTTACATTGTTGGTGGGAGTGTAAATTAGTTCAAGCATTGTGGAAGTCAGTGTGGTGATTCCTCAAGGATCTAGAACCAGAAGTACCATTTGACCCAGTAATCCATTACTGGGTATATACCCAAAGAATTATAAATCATTCTACTATAAAGACACATGCACATGTATGTTTACTGTAGCACTATTCACAATAGCAAAGACTTGGAACCAACCCAAATGCCCATCAATGATAGACTGGATAAAGAAAATGTGGCACATATACACCATGGAATACTATGCAGCCATAAAAAAGGATGAGTTCATGTCCTTTGCAGGGACACAGATGAAGCTGGAAACCATCATTCTCAGCAAACTAACACAGGAACAGAAAATCAACCACCACATGTTCTCACTCGTAAGTGGGAGTTGAACAATGAGAACACAGGGACACAGGGTGGGGAACATCACCCACTGGGGCCTGTCAGGGCTCGGGGGATAGGGGAGGGATAGCATTAGGAGAAATACCTAACATAGATGACGAGTTGATGGGTGCAGCAAACCACCATGGCACGTGTATACCTATGTAACAAACCTGCACGTTCTGCACATGTATCCCAGAACTTAATTAAAAAAAAAACAAAAAACAAATGAGCACCCAAAATATGGATTATCTAGAATTTTATGTATGTGTATTTATTATACAAGATATAGTTTTTTTTCCTAAATGAAAAGCACACACACACGTGTTAAACAATTCAATTTTTAAATTCCTGATACTTACCTGTGGACTTTGCCATCTCATTGTTTCCCTTGTCCCAGCTTTCATTCTACATATTATGATTACAAACTTTTTTAGAAAAAAAGATGAGTGAACAGATGGATGGGAAAGGATATGAGTAAATAGGACAGAAGGTAAGGGATAACACGATTATGAGATATGTATTAGAATAAATTATTGTAATTCAAAACAACTAATAATTATTTAAAGATACTCACCAAATAGATAATATTTAGTATAAAAACTAAGGTGGTTTTACTAGTAAAGATGGGAGCATGTTTGTACTATAATATTCAAGAAAAGTTATGTGAAATTCAAGAGTAAGAGAAGGTGCCTGAAACTTGAGAAAGGAGATACAAGAGGCATGAAATAGTAGGGTGAGGAGGGATGGCTTCTGAAGAGAGTAAGTCAGTTGACAGTAACCCAAAATAGCAAGAAAATAAATGGATTATTATTCAATTATGAATCACTTTGTTGTCTTTGTATTTGAATGTGATTCTCTGAAATCTTCCTGTTCATATTTCTGTGTGTCTGCTTTTCACCTAATTAACCTCTTAGCACACTTAAGTGCTCAAAAATAGGTACTGGTAGGAGTCCTTTTGAATAAAATGCCCCATATTTCAGCATCACCAGACCATCATTTTGTTTTTTCTTTTTTTTTTGAGATGGAGTCTTGCTCTGTTGCCTTGGGTGAGTGGGGTGGCGCGATCTCGGTTCACTGCAAGCTCCACCTCCCAGTTCATGCCATTCTCCTGCTTTAGCCTCCCGGCTGAGTTTTTTGTATTTTTAGTAGAGAAAGGGTTTCCCCGTGTTAGCCAGGATGGTCTCGATCTCCTGACCTTGTGATCTGCCCACCTCAGCCTCTCAAAGTGCTGGGATTACAGGCGTGAGCCACCACGCCCAGCCCATTTTGTTTTTTCTTTGACCAAATCTTCCAAAAACTCAGAAACTGTCATTCATTTTTTATTAACCATAGTAGACATATTTGCCTCTCAATTATACACACGACCTATTGTCATTGCACTCAGGAGAAATGTTTCCAAGATAGACAGGCTCTTAAGAGCCTAAAAGATGCCAGGTTGCCAGCTTGGACTGGGTTTTTGCTAAGTTCCCTGGTATAATTCTTATGGTAACTTATAAAGCAATAATTTGGAATATTTGATCACTTAGAAAAATTGTTAAAAACCATTAAATAAGAGATGCCTGTTGGCTGGGCGTGGTGGCGCACACCTGTAATGCCAGCACTTTGGGAAGCTGAGAAGGGAGAATAACTTGAGGTCAAAAGTTTGAGACCAGCCTGGGCAACATGATGAAACCCAATCTCTAGTAAAAAATACAAAAATCAGCTGGTGTGGTGGTGCCTGGCTGTAGTCCCACCTACTCGGGAGGCTGAGGCAGGAGAATCGTTTGAACCCAGGAGGTGGACATTGCAGTGAGCAGAGATTGTGCCACTGCACTCCAGCCTGGGCAACAGAGTGAGACTCCATCTCAAAAAAGAAAAAAAAGAAATGCCTGTAATCCCAGCACTTTGGGAGGCTGACGTGGGAGGATTGTTTAAGCTGGGGAGTTTGAGGCTGCAGTGAGCCGTGACTGTGCCACTGTACTCCAGCCTGGGCAATACAGTGAGACACTGTCTCTGAGAAAAAAAAAAAAGCAGATCTACAGGCTGGCTGTATCCTTTTCCTTAACAGAAAATGTACATGCCAAACAAAAGTGAGGAATCATCTATGGATAGTATAGCAGACACTGCACAATGCTAAACCGCTCTCAAGTCTTCCCTCTCTAGGCAAAGACCAATCTGTTGCCTTTGTATTACTCTGTGTTCCGTATCTAACACATCTATCAATCCTAATCAACAAGATTCCTTTTGTTTTTGTCAGGCAAGTTGGATAATTTATGTATAGCCTTCCTTGATTACTAAAAAAATAAAAACTTATACCCTACCCTAAGGCCACCTTCCTGAAGTCTCAGGGCCTCTACTGATGCTGAATTTTATATTGTAGCTTTTCAATTTTTATCATAAGCTCCTTCAGGAATCAGGATTTAGTTTGTGATTTAGAAAGTTCTGGCCACTGCCTGGGGTCATAGTTATTTCTACCACTTTCCAGATGTTTGCCCTTGTGCAAGTTAATGATCTTTTTTCACCTACGTTATCTATGAAAAGTAAAAAATAAAGAGTCCTTTTCTTGGCTGTCCATGGTGGCTCATGCCTGGAAGTTACCCCAGCACTTTGGGAGACCGAGGTGGGAGGATCTCTTGAGCCCAGGTCAAAGCTGCAGTGAGCCATGATTGTACTACTGTAATCCAGCCTGGGCAAGAGAACGAGACCCTCTCTGAAGAATAAATGATATGTAGCACTTGGGCAGAATAGTGGTTGTCCCTGACAGGGGTGAGTGCAGCAATGGAGTCAGAATTAACTGGAAAGGGGCATGAGGAACCTCTTGTGATGCTGGAAATGTTCTATATTGATATGGGTTTTAGTAATATAGATCTATGCATTAGTTGAAATTCAGTGAATATACACTTAAAATTTGAACATTTCATTACGTAAATTTTACCTCAAAGAAAAACTACAGACAAATACTTAATCAATTTAATGAAATACATGCTGAAATATTTAGGAGAAAGTATGCTGATGTCTGCAGTTTACTTTGAAACACATCAAAAAATAAGATAGACGGATGGAGTGATAGAGGGTGGAGTGATAGATACATGATGAAGTCAGTACAGTAGAATCATAGACTCTAGGTGGTGGGTAAACCAGTGACCACTATAAAATTCTTTCAACTTTGCTGTACATTTGAAAATTTTCACAACAAAATGTTAAAAAAAAAAAAAAAAATATAGCACCTGACACAGAGTAAGCACTAGTCAGTGATGGCAAATAGCTATTTTCAGCTGAAGAGGGATGAACAGGGGGTCAAATCACTGAATCTACTGTAGATCTGTCAGGAAGGAAGGAGACTGCTACTTTTCCCATAAACTTTCATCCCAAATCACAATTTACCTAATTAAAAAAAATTTTTTTCTTTGACATCTTCATATAAAAATCAATTACTAAAAAAAAAAAACCCAATTAACAACACATGATTCAGGCAGTTCTAGCTAATAGAGGTGACACATATAGGGAAAGCAATTATCAGAACAGGGTAGAAAGAGAAGATAAAAAGCAAATATAATTTTACTGTATGACAAATCTCCCTCAAATAGTTTTCTATTTATTGAATACTTCTAATGATGTGCTATTTTTAAAAAATCCAACTTCCTAAACATTATTTAAAAAGGGCTATTAAATTCTGTTTTAGTGCTGAAAATGCCTCAATTTGTCATGTCTGATGAGGCAATATTAAAATATCAGATGATTTTATATAGCTCATGAGCTAGAGGTGGAAGAAACTGAACAAGACACCCATATGTACATTGAACTCCACACGGTTAGTTGACTTAGGACCTGCAACTTATCTACCCAACAGAACGAAGTGCTTTCAGCAAGAAAACAGACATACAATAGGAAATGGAAAAGAAAGGACAGCTGGATGTGGGGTGGTAAATGCTCCTGGGAATTAACTTCAGGTTTCAGAATAATTGTTGGAACTCTTCCTGGCCTTTATAGCTTGGTAAGATGTTAAATATTGGCTTTAGGTACTGAATATCTGAAACATGCTTTATGCTTTTTGAATATACTCACAGTTTGTTTTCAAATACTCCACTTACTTGATTGTCATTTTCATTATCTTTGATAACCAAATACCTCAATAAATTTAATGAAGCCATAATCCTGTTAATTGAAAATATATGTTACTTACAGTATGGTTTTATATATAGTCAACAGAAATCTCAATTAATAAGCTAAAACTTTGGGCATATTTTTGTAATTAGGTTCGCCAATAGAAACTATTTCCATTAATATCTTTTTGAGTAGTAATAACTTATCACTCTTGTTTTCCATTGAAGTTCAAATCATAGAATTGTGAAAATTATGATCCTTGTTTTAAAAAAGCATTATCTTTAGTATTTGAGAGCATCATCTCTTGCTTTCTGAATTTTAAGATTCCTTTTTAAATGCTTTTAACCATTTCTCAATATCCATTCCAGTATACTGAAACTGAAATTATAAAATGACCTGGAAAACAATAAAACAACAAAATCTAAACATATAAATTACATACACAGATTTTTAGTTTAAAGTCACAAATGCTGTCGTTGCAAATTTCTGTGGAATGCTGGGTACATAAAAGCTATCATATCCTGGTGTTGGTCATTCACCTAGAAAGAGGAGCTTTTGTTTCTACACATTATCAAATCACTTATATATGAAAAAGCTTTATGCAACTTAATGAATTAGCCATAAATCATAAAATCACAGGAAAATACATTTTATTACTTTAGGTTCCCTAAGCAGATGTTTCCCATTTTATTCTGAATTCACTATGTGAACTTCAGTAATGGTCACCTCACCTATCTGAGTTTTGCAGTAAATCTGCTTCCGCACCCTCTGGAAGAAAAAGTACCAAATCAAGAAGGGACACCAACTGTGGTCCTGTAAACCATTTGTTGTTATGTGTTCTCTGAAAAACAAATGAAAAATTGAGAAAGGCTTTAAATAATAGCTTGATAATTCATGTTTTTCTAATACCTTGACACTACAAAAATAAAGACTTGCACATTTAAAATATATTTTTTTAACTTTAATTTGCATACTTTCATTCACTTTCCAGACACCAGGAACAAACCCTGCCAGTTTGAGAACACGGGTCACTCTGTTTCCCATTTAGAATCACTGAGTACTCACAAACATAAGAGACTTAAGTTTCCATTCATGTTTCAGAAGCATATAACAAAACAAAAATAAGCCACAATATCAGCTCAAAGAGGCCCAGAGTGATGACTCACACCTGTAATCCCAGCACTTTGGGAGGCCAAGGCAGGTGGATCACTTGAGCTCAGGAGTTCAAGACAAGCCTGGGCAACACGGTGAAACTCCATCTCTACAAAGTCAAACTTCAGCCAGGTGCAGTGGTGGGCACCTGCAGTCCCAATTACTCGGGAGGCTGATTTGGGAGGACTGCTTGAGCCCAGGAGGTGGAGGTTGCAGTGAGCCGAGATCATGCCACTGCACCCAACCTGGGTGACAGGAGTGAAACCCTGTCTCAAAAAAAAAAAAAAAAAAAAAAAAATGCTCAAAGAATACAATTTAAACTTACAGTTAACAAAATTTCCAAATTCAGTTTTTAAAACATAGAAATAGGGGAAAAAATATGCCTTAATAGTATTTAAGTAATAGTAATACTAGAGATAGAGCAATAACTCACGTTCATGTATCTACGTATGAATAAATATACCCTACAAAATAAATTGGCAATTGACACTTTGGCTATGTTCTTACCTTTAATGACATGTCAATTTGATTTTTGATATTTTGAATAATAAAAGCCTCCACACCTGAGTGATTACTTGTATTCAATAAGCACCTTAAAAGCAAAATTACAATACATGTGAAATTATCCTGGACAGCATTAGAATTAAATGGTGATAAAAGTCTTACAAATTCAAAGAGGCCATGTGTTACTTCTAGGAATAAAAACCCCACAGTAATGGTAATTAGCAAGGTGATCAACCAATTACAAAGTCACCTGTAATAGTTATTACTCTCACTAAATGGTAACTTCTTATTTTTTTATTTTTATTTTTTTCAGACAGAGTCTCACCCTGTTGCCCAGGCTGGAGTGCAATGGCACGATTTCAGCTCACTATAACCCCCGCCTCCCAGTTCAAGTGATTCTCCTGCCTCAGCCTCCCGAGTAGCTGAGATTACAGGTGCCAGTCACCATGTCCGGCTAATTTTTATATTTTTAGTAGAACGGGGTTTCACCATGTTGGCCAGGCTTGTCTCGAACTCCTGACCTCGTGATCCGCCCGCCTCAGCCTCCCAAAGTCCTGGGATTACAGGCATGAGCCACTGCACCATAATTCTTATTTATAACTGGCCCATAAATTCTTATTTATAACTGGATCTTCCAACAAGCCATTTCTATCAAACCAAATTTGAATATTTTTATGCACATAGTTACAATAATTTAACATGGCAAGAAAGGGCACTAACATAATAGTCTAAAAAATCCCCAAATTATTTCCTGTGAAAGTAGTCTAGTGCTAGAGTAGCTTAATTGCAAAAAAAAAAAAAAAAAAAAAAAACTAGGTATGACTAGCTTCAGAAAAAAAGGGGATTTACTGGTAGAGCTACAGATAGAATAGAATAGGAAAGCTAGTATAATACCTAAGAATTGAGATTTCATAAACTTGCTCTTACTCTCAATAGAACAAGAAAAGACAGGATCAAGAGTGTTGGAGTGTTGGCTGGGCATGGTGGCTCACGCGTGTCATCTCAACACTTTGAGAGGCTGAGGTAGGTGTGAATCGCTGGAGCCCAGGAGTTTGAGACCAGCCTGGGTAACATGGAAAAACCCTGTCTCCACAAAAAAATTAGTTGGGCATGATGGCATGCACCTGTAGTCCCAGCTACCTGGGAGGCTGAGGTGGGAGGATCACCTGAAGCTGGAAGGTCAAGGGTCAAGGCTGCACTGAGCCATGATCACACTGCTGCACCCCCACAAAAAGAACAGTGCTAATACTGGCCAATCCCAAGTAAGACATTTTAGCAAATCCAGCCTGCTGCCCAATTTTATCAGTAAAGTTTTACTGGAACACATCCATCCCCAATACAAAGTCAACATTGAGCAGTTGCAACAGAGACTGTATAGCCCATAAAACCTATATTTACCATTTGGCTCTTCACAGAAAATCAGAAAGTTTACCAATCTTTAGAGAGTTGCTAGACTCTTATCCACCTCAAAGAGCACTATTAGTAAGCTCTTACTATTAACATAGTGCATAGCCTATCAAAGTTGTAATTCCAAAGCCATCAATTTCAACTGTGAGTAATGGAGATTAGTGACATACATAAAGTTCCAGCAGGAGCATCACCCATCTCAGTTTAATTATTTTTAAGTCTATTTTAAATTTAGAGTATTCCAATTGATTGAACTGCAATATATACTATTATTCATACAAAATATAGACATATATAGTATGTATCTGAAATATTTGATTAACCCTTTCTCTAGCCATCACTGAGAATGTATAATATGGCTTCCAACCAGAGTTGAATTACATGTAAAACATACCGACACACTACGCCCTAAAACAATTACATGGCATTAACATAATTTTTAATCAACCACACACTTAGCAATTAGCCATGCTTGATACATACCTAAATAACGTATATTTGCCTTGTGAATCCAACTTGTTAATATACAGCTGAAGCATAGCTAAACTCTTTTTCCTCTAAAATGGAATAAACAATATTATTATATCAAATGAATAAAGATTGCCCAGACTTCATCACTATCCATTTCATGCATGTAATAAATCCACACTTGTACCTCCTAAATATATAAAAATTCTACAAATTAAAAATTTTAAAGAGAAGATTAAATTATTTGTCAAATTTTCTCATTGTAACTCATTATTCTTTAGTCTCCAAACATTTACATACCAGTGTCTCAATGGGGCAAAGTGTCATTACTTTCACTAAGCCCTGGAAATAAAAAAATGTAAAATTCAGATGTAAACAGATTATACTGACTGCAAACAAACAACTACAATACATCAATAGGTTACTAAAAATTCAGAGAAGCGAGGGCAGCAGATTTAAAAGTGAAGTAAATTAATTTTTCCCTAAGCCTTCCATTCCAGAAAGCTAACTACAATTGATTTTTTAAGTGATACTGAGTAGAGTGTCACAAAGCGTACTTTTAAAAGCAAATGATAATTTTCAATTATGTCTACAGTGGGAAGAAAATGAAATCAAACCTACAGAAATATAATTTATTAATTAAAAACAAACAATATGTTAACAAAAACCATGTTTTTCTATTTAAATATTAGGAAAACCAGTTCCCACACTGAAATCTAAGGATGTCCTTGGATATCATAACAAAGAGTACTGGGCAAAATAAACCATAGGAGGGAAAAACAAAATGTATATTAGTCTTTATGGTAATGAGTCAGTGGATGCCTTGGATGGAGTTCTGAGAACCTGAGTTATGAGAAACATAAAGGAGCTTCATTTTCCAAGATCCCTACAGAAATAAAGTATTAAAAGAAGAAAGTTATGCTTTTCTACTGGACGCTGTGCTATCTATAATGGTGGCCTCTAATAGCCATTCATGTTTAAACAAATTAAAATTTAAATTTAAAACTCAGTTCCGGCTGGGTGCAGTGGCTCACGCCTGTAATCCCAGCACTTTGGGAGGCGGGTGGATCATGAGGTCAGGAGATCGAGACCATCCCGGCTAACACGGTGAAACCCCGTCTCTACTATAAACACAAAAATATTAGCCGGGCGAGGTGGCGGGCGCCTGTAGTCCCAGCTACTCGGGAGGCTGAGGCAGGAGAATGGTGTGAACCCCGGAGGTGGAGCTTGCAGTGAGCCAAGACAGCACCACCGCACTCCAGCCTGGGCGACAGAGCGAGACTCCGTCTCAAACACACACACACATACACAAAACAACTTAGTTCCTTAGTCATATTTCAAGTGTTCAGTTTGGTTAGTGGCTTTCATATTGTTAAAGTTCTACTGGACAGCATTACACCAGAGTTTTCAAAGGTTGCAGAGTGGGAAAGGAATCAGAAAAGACCTTACTTTAAGTTCAGAACAGGCAAAGGGCTATTTTCAATATTAGAATACATATTTTATTTACCTGAGGTACAGTAAGAAAACTCTTGATTTCTAAGTACTGGTAAAGTAGACTATTGTCTTCTATTCTCAATAAACTATTCTCCAGCAGCTCCTATAGATTAAAATATATGCAGATACATATATAGTGAAGTCAACAGCTGTTATTTGTTGACAAGACTATGTATTTAAGTTATAATGGGAACAAACATCTTACCAATCCTTTGGAGATAACAGACTCTTCTGTTCTGAAAAATAATATTACAATTTATCATGAATTTGTAAACTATTTTAGAATGATACTTCATCTTATGAAAAATACAGCAAAAATTGGAATTTTAACACTTTTAAAATGCATATCATTAAGGAGAAATTCTGTTGAAGAACTTGATCAAAAGTTTTGATCCATCTTTGATCTGTCTTTTGGTTTGGCTAAGACCGCTAAATCTGACCAAAATAAATCTATTCAGGGATTATTTCCTAACTTCAAAACAACAGATCTTCAACAGCAAGCACTAAGAAACTAACTATACCTGATATAACCAATGCTATATATTCCAGTTGATTGTTCTGTAAAATCTTTCCATTCTTTTTATTCAAAAAAAGATTCAATGACTATGCAGTTTGGAAATCTCAAGAATATAGGACTTAGATTCAAAACAATACATACTATCACTGTATGAATAACAGAAACTAAATGTAATGAATATAAAATCATTAACACATTCAAAATACAGCAAATTTACAGAGTTAGTAACTACTTGTGCCAGGAGACCCTTGGAAATTCCTGCCTTGTATGCTGAAGATTTGCACATTGCCATGTTACAAATCTTCCTTCACCTGGTAAGAGATGGGATTGATAAACTGTCACTAGTGTTCCAGGAGGATAATTGCAAAGCCCTAACTTATCTCAGGGGATAATTTAAACATGTTACATGTTATAGTGAAAGAAAACAAAGCATACAGTTTTGCAAAATTCTTTAATATCTGTCTAGAAATTATGTATACTTGTTACTCTGTAATTTCCTTTTTTTTTTTCTTCTGAGACAGGGTCTTACTCTGTTGCCCAGGCTGGACTGCAGTGGTGTGATCTCTGCTCACTGCAGCCTAGACCTCCCCGGTACAGGCGATTCTTTCACCTCAGCCTCCCAAGTAGCTGGGACAACAAGCATGCACCACCACGCCTGGCTAATTTTTCAGATTTTTTGTAGAGAGAGAGACTGGCCTCAAACTCCTGGGGTAAAGCAATCCTCTTGCCTTGGTCTCCCAAGGTGCTGGGATTATAAGCGTGAGCCACCATGCCTGGCTTTTTTTTTTTTTTTTTTTTAAATAGAAAGTCCTGCTGCTTAGCACCTCAAATGAGAAAAGTTGTAATTAAATGATATCACTGTCAATAATCTCAATTATAAAACGTGGAAGTTAAGACACCTCCTTCCTTTTGATGCAATTCACAGACTGTGTCCATGAAGGAAAAATATGGATGAACATCTTTTACTGACTGCCCTTCCTTAAGATGGAGGAGGATGCAGTAGAGTAGGGGTGTTTTAATTACCAACTTTTGGAATAGGAGAAGAAACCTTAGAAAGAGATGACTGGAAAAGCCCTTAAGACAAAATCTTAATACTGTCTTAGGTTTAAAATAAAAGAGACTTTGGTGTAAAACCTCTTTGACTCATTTCTGTCTCTCTCGTGAATTATCTGCCAAACTGTTTTATAAAATAACCAATTAATTAATTAGAGCCTAGCAAAGAGAAGGCAGTCTCTGCTGATCTTAACAAGGACTATTTTAACACTATTTCATTTTGAGATACCACCTAAATCATCTTACCTTTGCAAAAAGACTTCAATATGCCCCATATTAAACTGCAAAAGGTACAATGGGCTACAATAGAAACAAAAAAATATATATAATACACACACACACAGAGATATGTATGCACATACATACTGTTACGAGTTGGATTGTATCTCCCCCAAAAAAGATATGTTAGAGTCCATACCTCTAGCACCTCAGAATTTGACCTTATTTGGAGATAGGGGTTTTTATGGAGGTAATCAATTTAAAGTGAGATTATTAGGGTGGGCCCTAATCCAGTATGACTGTTGTCCTTATAAAAAAGGAAAATTTGGAGACAGAGACAAGCACACAGGGAGAAGAGCACATGAACATGAAGGCAGAGAACAGGGTAATGCATCTACAAGCCAAAGACCATCAAAGATTGTGAGCAAATCACCAGAAGCCAGGAGAGAGGCATGGAGAAGATTCTCCTTCACAACCCTCAGAAGGAGCCTCCAGAACTGGGACAAACTATTTCTGTTATTTTAACCATCCAGTTGGTAGCACTTTTTTACAGCAGCCCTAGCAAATTAATACACATATGCTGTATCAGTTATTTTGGTGATAGACTGTGATGCTTAAAGAGTACAGGCTCTGGGGTCAGACAGAGCTGCCTGAATCCCACCTACGCCACAAAGTAGTTAGATCTTCGGTGGTATATTAACTTGTCTAAGCCTGTTATTTTCATCTGTAAAATGAAAGAATGCTCTATTTCACAGGCTTATTATAAGGATGAGATAATGCATATAAAGTTATTAGCATAATGTTTCATACATGGTGAACATGCAAATGATAGCCATTATTGCAACATTTACATACAAATATACTCCTAGGTATATTCATATATAAATATACAAACTCACACAAACACCCAATGCCTAGAGACAAAAATACAATCCTTATTATCACAGAACTCAAAGTCCAGAAGGTATTACATTATAAAATTATATATTTTAAAAATAACTTTAATGAACATTGTGGGAAAAGAAGACAGGTCAAGGTAATTATAATGGAAGGATTCAACCTAAATTGGGTGGTGAGTGAAGGCTTTGCTCAGAAAGTGACATTTAAGGATAAAGATAATTTTAAGCATATACAAAGACCAAATAGCTGGAAAACTCATAACATTTAAACAAGAAACAAAAGAAGGTCTGTGTCACTGGAGCGTAGCAAACAAGAAAGGTGGTAGGAGATCAATCAGGTCAATCAAGCAGGGAACAGACCAAGCATAAGTTTGTCTCAGAAGTTATGCAAAGGCATTAAGACTTTATTCTTAAAGCAATACAAAGCCACTGGAGGGTTTTCAGTAAGGGACTTCTTTTAAGGCTTCACTTTCTGGTATGTTGAGAATGTGTTAAATTAAAAGGGAGTCAAAGTGGATATACAAATATCCACTTAGGATTACAGCAGTAATCCAGTGAAAAGATGATGATACCCCTGGGTACCTGGCTAGTTCCAGGGTGGTCTCAAAAGCTTCAAAACCAAGCCCAGTTTATCATCTTCTGATTCTTGTCCCCACCATTCCCTTACACCTATTTCAACACCCCCCACTTTCATTACTTGTCTACTGCTATCTTTAACAGATTATAGCTGGGAACATTCTTATTAAAAATAGCCTTTATTACTTATTTAAAATGTATTAGTGTGTTAATATGCATATATTGGACATTAAATAGATGAGAATTTTATGAAATTCCTTTTAGAATACATGAATAAACCAAACACGAACTCTTACCTTAAGACCATTGGAAGCTGATCAATACGGATGCCCTGTACAAATACTAGATATGCCAGAGAAGCCATTGAGTCTGCTAATTGTTTATCTTCTTCTTCTTCAAATTCAAGGTAATTCCAAGTTCTCTTTTTCCTTCCATGATTAAAAATCATTTTGGGGAAAGGGTGTCCAATTGCTGATAAAAAACCCTATGAAATGGATAAAAAAGGAAACCGTAGCACACAGACTCTAAGACGCCCCCTGCCCCGTATTCAGACTCCATATTCTCACCAAGGGGAGTGTAATCACTCCCTTTGAGTTTAAGTGGGACCTACGAGACTTGCTTTCAACCAACAGAATATGCCAAGATGTCACTCCCATGATTAGATTATATGACAAAAGTGAAGGGGTTTCTACAGAAGTAATTAAGGTCAAATCAAATCAGTTGATTTTGAGTTATTCAGAAAGGAAACCATCCTGGGTGGCCCTAACTTAATCAGGTAGATTTTTAAAGGGGGTCCAGGTCTTCCCTGAGAGTCAGAAACTCTCCCTTGCTGGCTTTAAAGAACTAAGCTGCCATGTTACGAGAAGGCTCATGGACAGAACTACATGGCAAGGGACCAACTACAGGCAGATCCTAGAAGCTAAATGTGATCCCTGGCTGACAGCCAGCAAGAAAATGGGGACCTCAGTCCTACAGCTTGGAGGAAATTCTGCCAACAGCGGAAACCTGGAAGTGGATCTTTCCCAGTTAAGCTTCTGATAAAGACTAAAGGCCCAGTCAACAACTGGCCTGTAGCCCAATGAGACCCTGAGCAGAGGACCCAATTAAACTGTGGCTGGACTCCTGATCCATAGAAACTGTGAGATAACAAAGGCATGCTGTTTTAAACTGCTAAGTTTATAGGAATTTGTTATATAGCAGTGAAAAACTAATACAGAAGCCAACAGCAAAATCGTATTTTACATAGCATGTTATACTCAGAAGTATTCTAAATTAATTCAGAATCATAGTTTTAAAAAAGTTTAAAATGAATTTTATGTATATTTTACCACAATTTTTTTTTTTAAAGTGCTTCAGGGATATTTGAGAGCAATCTAAAATGTGAGACATACAAATATATGAAGCAAGGGTAAAGCAACTAAAATGAAGAATACTCCAGGAACAATGTTCCACTGACACTGTCTGCCTGTAGAGAGTGGGCTGCAGGAATGCTGGGCAGGGCAGCGTTGAGGAAACACTGTTGATCTCTCAAGTCATCTGGGTTCTCATGTCAGATGAGAAAGAGAAGCATCCCTGCATGAGCAGGTAGGACCACAGGGCTAAATAAAGCTTTATGCTCAGGAAACAGGATCACCCCATGCCTCTTATACTGGTACTAATTCTAGTGTACCGCAAAGCACCTGACCTTCAGAATCCACTGAAATTGATTTTGAGCTTTGGCTCTGCCACTTACTAGCTGTGTGACACTGGATGAGCCATAAAACAGCATAATACCTATGTCAAATAATTATTAAGCAGCTCCACAAAAAAAGCATAAGAAAGTTAAAGTCACAACAAACTACCATATAGGAGTTAAAAGGGAATGAATGACAAAAACAGCTAAAGCAGAATGAATAACTTCCACACAAGTCACTCTTTTATTCAATAAACACTTAAGTGCAAGGCGCTGGGCCTGACTTTGTGGGGAATTATAAAGCCAAGTAAGTCTTTTCCAGCCTTCAGGGAGTTAAAATCTGCTGATCCCAGATGGTTCCATTAGTCATTTCAGAATACAAAAAGGAACCATGGAAAATCATCCTCAGTCACAAGAGACTGCTATTCAGCGACCAGATGCTAAATATATATACTGCTGCAGTGATTTTCAAAGCCATGCATTCTTGTTATAGCTATAAGACAAAAAGTTTATTGCACTCTGATTCCAAATGTCCTTAATCATGAAGCTTCATTTCTTTATTCAGCCAATGCTACATGTGTTTCTTCCAGAGTAAGGTAGCCTTGTTTTTTTTTTTTTTTTTTTTTTGGCGACAAGGTCTCACTCTGTCACTCAGGCTGGAGTGTAGTGGCATGATGATGGCTCACTGCAGCCTTGACTTCCCCAGGCTCAAGCAATCCATCTTCCTCAGTCTCCTGAGTAGCTGGGACTACAGGTACATGCCACCATGCCCACTATTTTTTTTAAATTTTATTTTTATTTTTAATTTTTTTATAGAGATGGGGTTTGCCATGTAGCCCAGGTTGGTCTTGAACTCCTGGGCTTAAGTGATCTGCCCACCTTGGCCTCCCAAAGGCCTAGGCCTACAGGCGTGAGCTACTGTGCCCAGCCTAACATACCCTTTTAAAAACATTATGTGCAACTAGATTCTACAGTGCTGCTCTGGATATCTGAGGTCCAATCTGTTCTCAAATCTGGGCCTTCACTATCTACCCACACACCATCCAGCAGTCTTGCTCAGACCCAGGCTGTACCTGCTACCATACAATTTCTCAAAATTCATGGCAGCTTTTGTCCTTTCAGGAATGTTCCTGTACTACAGCCTTTGGGACATTCCAGTAGTTCTGTACCAAAATAACTTGTACCAAAGTAAGGATGGCTGAGGCCAGCGAATCCCAACCATACCACGCTTACCAGTACTTCTCCAGCACAGAACAGAAGACTTCTCCTCATTTCATCTCCTAGCTGGTCTCACCTGTACTTCTAGACTGCTCTGTGCATCCTTACTGCTGGCTCTTTCTACTTGCAATGTTCCTTCTACTGAGATTTTAGAACCACTCAGCTACATCCTCAGTCTCTTCACAGGATGCTTGTCCTGCCTCACTGCCTTAACTAAACCTGTCTGATTTCTGGTGGGAGATGCTCATTCTCACACCTTTTATACCACAGGGTCCGGAAGGCAGCTGTTGGCTGGGGAGTACAGGTAGGGGCTTAGCATAGTATTGTAGTAGTGGCTTTTTCTGTACTTTTCAACAAAAGCACATTTTCCTTTGATGCAGATAACATACTGTCCTTTTCTCTGTCATACGCTGACTTCCTGGTAATTTCCTGACATTCACTGAAGACTCTGGCACCTTCTCATAATCTTTTTCTCTACCCACCTCCTGCTATGATCCTGGGAAAATTGAATGTTCATGCAGATAAACCCTATACCAGGCTAGTCTCATGGTCTTTTATTATTATTATTATTTTTCAATCAAGCAGCAAGTCATTGCATCTACTCTCATGGTTCTCAGTTTCTAAATTCTAGTGACCTTTAGTTCTGATCCATTTTAGTACCTAATCCCATGCCGGATCTCTGAACATCTGGAACTATTCTGTATTTGATACTTTAAACTCCAATATCCCATTTTCTGACCAAAATCTCTCATCCTCTCTCTCCTAGCAATCTGCTTTTCTACTTCTGACTTCTCCAGTCCTGTGATTCCTTCATTTTGACCTACCTAGGCATCCCCTTCTAACTCCCCTTCTTTACCATCCAACCTGGATCATGGATTGACCAGTTGAACTATCTGCACCCTGTATTTCCTTCAGCAGTATCTACCCAGTAAAATGCCAGCCTTGGAAAAATAACTACAATCTACCTTCTCTACTTCTACACACAGGGAGCTGAGTATTGCTGGATAAAAAAATACAGACTGTTACCACTACAGTTGTGGTCTCCAAGCCCCGAGTGCTCAGTACTGCTGACTCATGCTTCCATGGCCTTCCACCACCTCTTTCCTTTCCCCTCAGTATTCCAAACCTTTACCAGTTTCCTTAAGCCCTTTTACTCAATGCCCATTTCTACCTCCTCATTATTAAGACATCATCTCTCCTTCACCTAGAAATCCGAGGCCAGTGGGTTTGATTCCTCTCAATTGTAAGTTCCCATTCCTGCTACAAATTTCTCAACATGTTTCCTTACCTTGATACCCATTAGTTCTTCCTCTCTAGGACCTTCCTTATGTCCTTGATACTATGTCCAGCCATCTGCTCCTAAGCCACATTGTTTCAGTTATCTCATAAACACTTGTATTTTTCTCTCAACAGTTTGCACCCCAACAGCTATAAACATGCTCAAGTCTTCCGATCTCCATTACCTTCCTACCCTTAGCTCATGTGTTCTAGCTATTACCTCCTTCCTTGTTAATCTAAACTCTTTCAAAGAATAGCTTACACTAGTCATCTCCATTTTCTCATCTGTCATTCATTCTTCTATCAACTCCATTCTGATTTGTCTCCAGCACTATACTTAAACTTTTCTTGCTAAGATTAACAATGCCATCTTACTTCCTAAATCCAGTGGATGCTTTTCAGCGTACCTCTACGTTGCATGTAACAGTACTGATCACCTCTATCCTTCTGAAACTCTGCTACACCAGTTTCTGTGTATTTCTACCACTTCTGACTTCTTTTTTGGGCTCATTTTAAGTGCCGGTACTCTCTAGAGTTCACTCCTAAGCCCTTTTCTCTTGTCACCTCTTTAGGTAATCTCAACCCATCTTATTCAAAGTATCTCCTGGCCAGGTACGGTGGCTCAGATCTGTAATTCTAGCACTTTGGGAAGCCAAGGTGGGAGGATCACTTGAGCCCAGGAGTTCAAGACCAGTCTGTACAGCATAGTAAGACTTCACCTCTACAAAACAAAATTTTAAATTAGCCAGGCATGCTGGGGCATGCCTGTAAGTCCCAGTTACTCAGGAGGCTGAGGTGGAAGGATCACTTGAGCCTGGGAGGTTGAGGCTGCAGTGAGCTATGGTTGTGCCACTGCACTCCAGCCTAGGCCACAGAGCGAGACCCTAACTCAAAAAGTATATATACACATTTACATATAATTCTATATTAAATATACATATATTTTACATATTAAAATATTATATTTAAAATTCCTTAAAAACCTACTCTCTCTGGTTATTAGATATATATTAAAAAATTATTGTTAATCTAGTTAGGTGTTAGGCCGGGAATAGTGGCTCTCGCCTGTAATCCCAGCACTTTGGGAAGCCAAAGGCAGCCAGATCGCTTGAGCCCAGGAGTTCGAGACCAGCCTGGGTAACATGGTGAAACCCCGTCTCTACCAAAAATACAAAAATTGGCCAGGTGGGACTATGTGTGCCTGCAGTCCCAGCTACCTGGGAGGCCGAGGCAGGAGAACTGCTTGAGCCCGGGAGGCAGAGGTTTCAGTGAGTCGAGATCATGCCACTTCCTTCAGCTTGGATAATGAGAGTGAAACCCTGTCTCAAAAAATTTTAACAAAAGGTAATAAAATCTTGTTAGGTGTCATGATAACATGGTGGTTATTTGTTTTTTTAAAAAAGCCCTTATCATTAGGGAAGCATCCTTAAAGACTTACAGATGAATTATGTTTAGGACTTGTTATACCACAGCAAGAAAAGGAGGAGGATAGATAAAACAAAACTGGCAAAATGTTCATAATTATTGAAGCTGGGTGATGGGTACATGGGCATGTGCTACATCATTTTTAGTACTTTTCTGAATGTTTTTAAATTTTTATAATACATTTTATTTAAAAGCTCAAGACCCCCAGATTCTTGCTCTGTATTCTTTATCTCAAGTATTGGCACCTTCATCTGCCCAGTTATCCAAGCAAAAACCCTCATCCATGTGCTATTCAAAATCCAATCAATGACCAAATTTTGCCAGTTTTATCTACTATAAAGTTCTCAAATCTGCCCTTTCTTCATCTTTAACCTAATAACAGAATGTACCATAAATTTAGTCAATTAAAAAAAGAATACAAACAAAAACTATATCCATACATCTATACTCACGCTCCTATCATTTCTTACTTAACTCCCAAGGCTTCCCTACTTCCAATTTTATCCCCGTTAGTCATCTTCCTTTAAAGTGATGAATCCTAAACACAGTTTGATTACATCACTCCCAGATTTAACATCTGTGATACTGTGAAATATATATTTGCTCTTTGTTCCCACTTCCTGGGATATAACTCCTAAAATCCTTGGAATCTCCAAAGTGATAAGTGTCTTTATGCTGTTGAGTTGACTGATGGCTGGGTCTCCTGGATAGCCTCAGGATGGGAGCTGGTTGCCAAGGGAACCAACCCTGTGATTAGAAGGCTGGACCTTTCAGTCCCACAGCCCCACCCCCATCCCACCTCAGTAAAGGAGAGGGGCTGAAGATTAAGTTGATTACCAATGGTCAATGAGGTAATCAATCATTCCTACATAATGAAGCCTCCATAAAAACCCAAAATGATCGGATTCAGAAAGCTTCTGGAAGCTGAACACACGAAGTTTCCAGTAGGGTGGTGCATCCAGGAAGGGTATGGAAACTTGGTACCTCCTCCCCTATACCTAGCCCTATGCATCTCTTCATCTGTATCCTTGGTAATATTCTTTACATTAAACCACTAAATATAAGTAAGCAGTTCCCTGAGTTCTGTAAGCCAATCTAGCAAATTAATCAAACCCAAGGAGGGGGTCCTGGGAATCTTGATTTATAGCCAGTCAGTCAGAGCACAGGTAAAACATCCTGGGGCTTGAGACTGGCATTGGAAGTGGGGGCAGTCTTGAGGGATTCAGTCCTCACTCAACCTGTGAAATCTGACACTGTCTCCAGGTGGGTAATGTTGGAATTGAATTAGAGGACACCCAATTGGTGTCCACTGTAGAACTGCTTGCTTGCTTGCTTGCCGTGAAGTGCAGGGGGCAGGGCAAGGGAACTCCATACATCTGGTGTCAGAAACTTGTTATGACTATAGCAGGAGAAACTGAGTTTGGTTTTTCTGCATCACCAGATTTCCTCTAATAGTTTCCAACTTTCATAGTTGCCTTCTCAAAATACGCATCATAGGTGATGGTGCTTATACTACCTCCAGGAGATGATACTGTACTCTAGCACTGGCAACAATGAAGAGCCCCCAGACTTTCGTGTGCTCCAGAGAAAACCCTTCACCTCTCCTTCTTCATCTCTCACAGCCTCTTCACTATTATCGTGACCATCAGCATGAACCTTACCAAATTATGTATTCCTAATTATATTAGTCACCAAGTCATCTCTCATCTTCAGAATTTATTCCCATAAACTTCTAGCATCCCTTCATATTACCCCTTTTTCCATCTCTCCTAAATGAAAATTGGCTCTCATCTGAAAACAACTGGGAGGCTAAGGCAGGAGAATTGCTTGAACCTAGGAGGTAGAGATTGCAGAGAACTGAGATCGTGCCATTGAACCACAGCCTGGGTGACGGAGCGAGACTCTGTCTCAAAAAAGAAAAAGAGTCACTTCCAAGAAAAAGACTGCTATATTTTTCATCTATACCCATTGTACCACTGAGCCTGGGAATACATCTGTTCTCCTTGCTGCTTCTACACCATTCTCTCCCCATCCTCTCTAAAAATCCCTCAACTCTGAAACTCATTTTTTATGACTTTACCATTTCTAGCCTCCCTTGTTGCAGTTAGTAGACCCCAAGGTCACCCCATCACGTGGCTTTCCAACATTATAATTCTGTGGGATTTAAACGTACAACCAAAGAAATCTCAGAAATCTATTTTCTCTAGTCCAATGACCTTGGCCTCTACCCTCTCCTTTAGAACACCCTCTCATGTTCACACCCCAGACATTGATACTAGTAACTATAATCTTTTCATAACACTATTTTCAAGCATCCTATTCTTTACACCTATTTTTTCAGTTCACTCCTTTTAGTAACCTAACTCCAAACATTTGTCACCCACATCAGGTTCTACAACCTAATGATCCAATCACCTTTTCACTGTCTCTTGCATTTAGTATGTCCCAGCTTTACTCCTTACCCAGCTTAAATTCTATCTCCATCATTAAAGTCACTTTGTACATTAAAATCACCTTGTGGCAGGGTGCAGTGGCTCACACCTGTAATTCCTGACTTTGGGAGGCTGAGGCAGGTGGATTACCTGAGGTCAGGAGTTTGAGACCAGCTTGGCCAACATGGCGAAACTCCATCTCTACTAAAAATACAAAAAATTAGCCAGGCGTGGTGGCGGGTGCCTGTAATCCCAGCTACTTGGGAGGCTAAGGCAGGAGAATTGCTTGAACCTAGGAGGTGGAGATTGCAGAGAACTGAGATCGTGCCATTGAACCACAGCCTGGGTGACAGAGCGAGACTCTGTCTCAAAAAAAAAAAAAAAGGAGTCACTTCCAAGATGGCTGAATAGTAACAGCTCCGGTCTGCAGCTCCCAGCGAGATCGATGTAGAAGATGGGTGATTTCTGCATTTCCAACTGAGGTACCTGGTTCATCTCATTGGGACTGGCTGGACAGTGGGTGCAGCCCACGGAGGGCAAATTGAAACAGGGTGGGGCATCGCCTCACCTGGGAAGCATGAGGGGTCAGTGCATTTCCCTTTCCTAGCCAAGGGAAGCCATGACAGACTGTATCTGGGGAAACGGTATACTCCTGACCAAATATTGTGCTATTCCCACAGTCTTAGTAACCGGCAGACCAGGAGATACCCTCCCATGCCTGGCTTGGTGGATCCCACACCCACGGAGCCTTGCTCACTGCTAGCACAGCAGTCTGAGATTGACCTGTGAGGCTGCAGCTGGACAGGGGAAGAGGCGTCTGCCATTGCTGAGGCTTGAGTAGCTCACAGTGTAAACAAAGAGGCCTGGAAGCACAAACTGGGCGGAGCCCACCACAACTCAGCAAGGCCTACTGCCTCTATAGGTTCCACCTCTGGCGACAGGGCAAAAGGTAGCAGACAGCTTCTGCAGACTTAAACGTCCCTGTCTGACAGCTCTGAAGAGAGCAGTGGTTCTCTCAGCATGGCAGTCGAGCTCCGATAATGGACAGACTGCCTCCTCAAATAGGTCCCTGACTCCCAAGTAGCCTGACTGGGAGACACCTTCCAGTAGGGGGCCGACAGACACCTCAAACAGGCAGGTGCCCCTCTGGGACAAAGCTTCCAGAGGAGGGTTCAGGCAGGAATATTTGCTGTTCTGCAGTCTCCACTGGTGATACCCAGGCAAACAGGGTCTGGAGTGGACCTCTAGCAAACTCCAACAGACCTGCAGCTGAGGGGTCTGACTGTTAGAAGGAAAACTAACAAACAGAAAGGAACAGCATCATCATCAGTAAAAAGGACATCCACACCAAAACCCCATCTGTAGGTCACCATCATCAAAGAGCAAAGGCAGATAAAACCACAAAGATGGGGAGAAACCAGAGCAGAAAACCTGAAATTTCCAAAAAACAGAGTGCCTCTGCTCCTCCAAAGGATCGCAGCTCTTGGCCAATAAGGGAACAAAGCTGGACAGAGAATGAGTTTCACGAGTTGACAGAACTAGGCTTCAGAAGGTCAGTAATAACAAACTTCTCCGAGCTAAAGGAGCATGTTCTAACCCATCACAAGGAAGCTAAAAACCTTGAAAAAAGGTTAGACGAATAGCTAACTAGAATAAACAGTGTAGAGAAGACCTTAAATGACCTGATGGAGCTGAAAACCATGGCACGAGAACTACGTGATGCATGCACAAGCTTCAGTAGCTGATTCGATCAAGTGGAAGAAAGGGTATCAGTGACTGAAGATCAAATTAATGAAATAAAGTGAGAAGACAAGATCAGAGAAAAAAAGAGTGAAAAGAAACGAACAAAGCCTCCAGGAAATATGGGACTATGTGAAAAGACCAAATCTACGTTTGACTGGTGTACTGGAAAGTAACAGGGAGAATGGAACAAAGTTAGAAAACACTCTTCAGGGTATTATCCAAGAGAACTTCCATAACCTAGCAAGGCAGGCCAACATTCAAATTCAGAAAATACAGAGACCACCACAAAGATACTCCTCGAGAAGAGCAACCCCAAGACACATAATTGTCAGATTCACCAAGGTGGAAGTGAATGAAAAACTTTTAAGGTCAGCCAGAGAGAAAGGCTGGGTTACCCACAAAGGGAAACCCATCACACTAAGCGAATCTCTCAGCAGAAACCCTACAAGTCAGAAGAGAGTGGGGGCCAGTATTCACCATTCTTAAAGAAAAGAATTTTCAACCCAGAATTTCATATCCAGCCAAACTAAGATGCATAAGTGAAGGAGAAATAAAATCCTTTACAGACAAGCAAATGGTGAGAGATTTTGTCACCACCAGGCCTGCCTTACAAGAGCTCCTGAAGGAAGCACTAAACATGAATAGGATCGACCAGTACCAGCCACTACAAAAATGGTAAAGACCAGCAACGCTATGAAGAAACCACATCAATTAATGGGAAAAATAACCAGCTAACATCATAATGACAGGATCAAATTCAATCATAACAATACTAACCTTAAATGTAAATGGGCTAAATGCCCCAAATAAAAGATATAGACTGGCAAATTGGATAGAGTCAAGACCCATCAGTTTGCTGTATTCAGGAGACCCATCTCACGTGCAAAGATGCACACAGACTCAAAATAAAGGATGGAGGAAGATCTACCAAGCAAATGGAAAACAAACGAAAAAAAAAGCAAGGGTTGCAATCCTAGTCTCTGATAAAACAGACTTTAAACCAACAAAGACCAAAAGAGACAAAGAAGGCTATTACATAATGGTAAAGGGATAACTTCAACAAGAGCTAACTATCCTAAATATATATGCACCCAATACAGGAGCACCCAGATTCATAAAGCAAGTCCTTAGGGACCTACAAAGAGACTTAGACTCCCACACAATAATAATGGGAGATTTTAACACCCCACTGTCAATATTACACAGATCAATGAGACAGAAGGTTAACAAGGATATCCAGGACTTGAACTCAGCTCTGGACCAAGTGGACCTAATAGACATCTACAGAACCCTCCACCCCAAATCAACAGAATATACATTCTTCTCAGCACCATATCACACTTATTCTAAAACTGACCACATAATTGAGTAAAATACTACTCAGCAAATGTAAAAGAACAGAAATCACAACAAACTGTCTCTCAGACCACAGTGCAATCAAATTAGAACTCAGGATTAATAAACTCACTCAAAACAGCACAACTACATGGAAACTGAACAACCTGCTCCTGAATGACTACTGGGCAAATAATGAAATGAAGGCAGAAATAAAGATGTTCTTTGAAAACAATGAGAACAAAGACACGTTTCAGAATCTCTGGGACACTTTTAAAGCAGTGTGTAGAGGGAAATTTGTAGCACTAAATGACCATAAGAGAAAGCAGGAAAGAGCTAAAATTGACATCCTAACATCACAATGAAAAGAACTAGAGAAGCAAGAGCAAACAAATTCAAAAGCCAGCAGAAGGCAAGAAATAACTAAGATGAGAGTAGAACTGAAGAAGACAGAGACACAAAAAACCCTTCAAAAAAAATCAATGAATCCAGGAGCTGGTTTTTTGAAAAGATCAGCAAAATACACAGACCTCTAGCAAGATTAATAAAGAAGAAAAGAGAGAAGAATCAAATAGACACAACAAAAAATGATAAAGAGGATATCACCACCAATCTCACAGAAATACAAACTACCATCAGAGAATAGTATAAACACCTCTATGCAAATAAACTAGAAAATCTAGAAGAAACGGATAAATTCCTGGACACATACACCCTCCCAAGACTAAATCAAAAAGAAGTTGAATCTCTGAATAGACCAGTAACAGGTTCTGAAATTGAGGCAATAATTAATAGCCTACCAACCAAAAAAAGTCCAGGACCAGACAGATTCACAGCTGAATTCTACCACAGGTACAAAAAGGAGATGGTATCATTCCTTCTGAAACTATTCCAATCAACAGAAAAAGAGGGAATCCTCCCTAACTCATTTTATGAGGCTAGGATCATCCTGATACCAAAGCCTGGTAGAGACACAACAAAAAAAGAGAATTTTAGGGCAATATCCCTGATGAACATCGATGCGAAAGTCCTCAATAAAATACCAAATCCAGCAGCACATCAAAAATCTCATCCGCCACAATCAAGTCGGCTTCATCTCTAGGATGCAAGGCTGGTTCAACATATGCAAATCAATAAATGTAATCCACCATATAAACAGAACCAATGACAAAAAACCACATGATTATTTCAATAGATGCAGAAAACGCCTTTGACAAAATTCAACAGTCCTTCATGCTAAAAACTCTCAATAAACTAGGTATTGATGGAATGTATCTCAAAATAATAAGAGATTTTATGACAAACCCACAGCCTGAATGGGCAAAAAATTGGAAGCATTCCCTGTGAAAACCAGCACAAGACAAGGATGCCCTCTCTCACCACTCCTGTTCAACAAAGTGTTGGAAGTTCCGGCTAGTGCAATCAGGCAAGAGAAAGCAATAAAGGTATTTGATTAGGAAAAGAGGAAGTCAAATTGTCCCTGTTTGCAGATGACATGATTGTATATTTAGAAAACTCCATTGTCTCAGACCAAAATCTCCTTAAGCTGATAAGCAACTTCAGCAAAGTCTCAGAATACAAAATCAATGTGCAAAAATCACAAGTGTTCCTATACACCAATAATAGACAAACAGCCAAATCATGAGTGAACTCCCATTCACAATTAATACAAAGAGAATAAAATAGCTAGGAATCCAACATACCAGAGATGTGAAGGACCTCTTCAAGGAGAACTACAAACCACTGCTCAACGAAATAACAGAAGACACAAACAAATGGAAGAACATTCCATGCTCATGGATAGGAAGAATCAGTATCGTGAAAATGGCCCTACTGCCCAAAGTAATTTACAGATTCAATGCTATCCCCATCAAGCTACCACTGACTTTCTTCACAGAATTGGAAAAAACTACTTTAAAGTTCATATGGAACCAAAAAAGGGCCCATATAGCCAAGACAATCCTAAGCAAAAAGAACAAAGCTGGAGGCATAATGCTACCTGACTTCAAACTATACTACAAGGCTACAGTAACCAAAACAGTATGGTACTGGTACCAAAACAGATATACAGACCAACGGAACAGAACAGAGGCCTCTGAAATAACACTACACATCTACAACCACCTGATCTTTGACAAATCTGACAAAAACAAGCAACATAGAAAGGATTCCCTATTTAATAAACGGTGCTGGGAAAACTGGCTGGCCATATGTAGAAAGCTGAAACTGGATGCCTTCCTTAAACCTTATACAAAAATTAACTCAAGATGGATTAAAGACTTAAATGTAAGACCTAACACCATAAAAACCCTAGAAGAAAACCTAGGCAATACCATTCGGAACATAGGCATGGGCAAAGACTTCATGACTAAAACACCAAAAGCAATGGCAACAAAAGCCAAAATAGACAAACGGTATCTAATTAAACTAAAGAGCTTCTGCACAGCAAAATAAACTATCATCAGAGTGAACAGGCGACGCACAGAATGGGAGAAAATTTGTGCAATCTATCCATCTGACAAAGGGCTAATATCCAGAATCTACAAGAAACTTAAATTTATAAGAAAAAAACAACAGCCCCATCAAAAAGTAGACAAAGGATATGAACAGACACTTCTCAAAAGAAGACATTCATACAGCCAACAGACACATGAAAAAATGCTCATCATCACTTGCCATCAGAGAAATGCAAATCAAAACCACAATGAGATACCATCTCATACCAGTTAGAATGGCAATCATTAAAAAGTCAGGAAACAACAGGTGCTGGAGAGGATGTGGAGAAATAGGAATGCTTTTACACTGTTGGTGGGAGTGTAAATTAGTTCAACCATTGTGGAAGACAGTGTGGCGATTCCTCAAGGATCTAGAACTAGAAATACCATTTGACCCAGCGATCCCATTACTGGGCATATACCCAAAGGATTATAAATCATTCTACGATAAAGATACATGCACATGTGTTTCTTGTGGCACTATTCACAACAGCAAAGACTTCGAACCAACCCAAATGTCCATCAATGATAGACTGGATTAAGAAAATGTGGCACATATACACAATGAAATACTATGCAGCCATAAAAAAGGATGAGTTCATGTCCTTTGCAGGGACATGGATGAAGCTGGAAACCATCATTCTAAGCAAACTATCACAAGAACAGAAAACCAAACATGGCATGTTCTTACTCATAGGTAGAAGAGAACACATGGACACAGGGTGGGGAACATCACACACCAGGGCCAGTTGGGACATGGGGGCCTGAGGGAGGGATAGCATTAGGAGAAATACCTAATGTAAATGATGAGTTGATGGGTACAGCAAACAAACATGGCACATGTATACTTACATAACAAACCTGCACGTTGTGCACATGTAACCTAGAACTTATATAACTGAACAAAAAAAAAAAAATCACCTGATATACATGCTCAATCCCTTGACCCCCGCTTGCTCTCTACAAGAGGGGCGAGGTTCTCAAAACCTCACCCTAATTAAACCAAATGTTACTCCTATGCTGTACCTGCACTCATGTAGCTGAACATGGCTGAAGAAAACTACACAGCCACATGGACTGCTCTTTTGAAATTCATAAACATCAACTTAAAATACATTTTTTAATATTTCAGATTATTTCTCTAATACAGAATCTGAGTACATTTTAAAATACTATTGATGCATATAGCCAAATTGCTTTTAAAATAAAATTTACTTATATATGGAGCTATTTCGAAAATATTTATCATGGGGCATGGAACTTCCACTCTAGGAATTTAAGGAAATAATTTTAAAAGTATGCAAAAATTTAGTTACTAGGTTACTTATAATAGACTTAACGGTTAAAAAAAGAAAGTTGGAGTTGTCCTACAATAATGAAAAATTAGTAACAATCCAAATGTTGTACTATATGGCATAGGTGAAATACATTATACTAAGTCCATACCATAGGACGCTATTAAGCCAATGGAAAAATATTCATAATATACTGTTGAAGAGGAAAAATGCAGATTATAAGAGTACATATATAATCTTTGAAAATTTTATATATATTATTATAAATAAGTATATAAGAAAAAAGCCTGGAGGATATCAATATTTATCTTTGGATAATAAAATTATTGCTGTTTTATTTTCCATCTTTTGTTTATGTGTTCTACAAAAAATACATATTTCTTTATTAACGAATGTATCAATTTACATGTGCAGTATTGAGAATATAGTGGGATAACATTTGAGATTATAGCAGATTAAATTAGCTGTACTTACTATTATTTCTGATGCAAAATACCTGAAAGGATCATTTCCACCTTCTTCAGACTGTTCAAGGAATTGTGCTGTCAGCAAAGGGCATTTCAAGCTTTTGAAACAACTAAGGCATAAGAAATAGGTAACCATGAAATCAACACTTCCAAGTATAAAATCCCTAGTTCTTCAAATCTAAGTTAATTTTACTTGAAAAATAACATAAGCACTGCTCTGGTTTGAATGACTCTCCTCTCCAAAACTCATGTTGAAATTTAACTGCCATAAAGAGGTGGGAGTTAGGCCAAGGGGGCTCCACTCTCATGCATGAGATTAATGCTCTTGTAAAAGGGCAAGTTCAGCCCACTTTTGCCCTTTTACCTTCAGCCACATTATGACACAGCTGTAAGGCCCTTGCCAGATGCCAGTGCCTTAATTGTAGACTTCCCAGCCTCCAGAACTGTGAACCAATGAATTTCATTCATTATAAATCACCCAGTCTTAGGTATTCTGTTATATCAGCACAAGTATATATCAGCACAAGCATCAATAACTTAATGTTCTATAAAACTGTTGATGTAACGTCGTTCGTACTAGTAATGGGGAGAACATGAGAACACCCTGGGAGACTCAACATGCTAAGACTGACTTCTACATCTGAACTATCCCACTGAATTCTGAATGTTTGAGGGCCAGTGCTAGTCTACGACGTTTTCATTAGTTCAAAGAAAAAAATCAGGAAATACATTTTTTCACACAGCTCTATTTGTTTTATTTAGAAAACGGAACTTTATTCTGTGATTAAGCCTTTCCTATTTCTTTAGTTAAAATACCTTTCCTTTTATGAAATAATGGATTTTATAAATGGTAAAAAAACTTTTTTTTGAGACAGGGTCTCTGTCACCCAGGCTGGAATGCAGTGGCACAATAATAGCGTACTGTAACCTCAAACTCCTGGGCCCAAAGGATCCTCCTGCCGCAGCCTCCCAAGTAGCTTGGACTACAGGCACACAACACTGTGCCCAGCTAACTTTTTTATTTTTTGTAGAGACAGGGTCTCACTATGCTGCCCAGGCTGGTCTCAAACTCCTGAGCTCAAGCAATCTCCCACCTTGGCCTCCCAAAGTGTTAGGATTACAGGCGTGAGCCACCAGGTCTGGCTGTTAATTTTTTTAAATGTCTTGACAAGTAGAAAGCTAAAAATAGTATGTCTCCAAAATTAAAATATTATTTTACATTCTATTTTTTAGAGACGAGGTCTTGCTGTGTTGCCCAAGCTGGTCTTGAACTCCTGGCCTCAAGTGATCCTCCTGCGTCAGCCTCCAAGTAGCCAAAATTTAAAAATCACTGGTCCATGTAATTAAATAATCTAGTCTATCAGTGTCCAATAGAAATATAACATAGCCCCATATATAAGATCTTTTAGTAGACATATGAAAAAAGTAGTAAGAATGGGAGAGATGATTTTAATAATTTATCTTAACCCAATATATCTGAAATATTGTCATTTCACGTTATCAATATAAAAATTATTGAGGTATTTTACTGTGTGTGTGTGTGTGTTTTTTTTTTTAATAACAAGTCTTCAAAATCCAGGGGATATTTTATACTTAAAGTACATCTGAATTTTGACCAGCCATATGTCACATGCTACAGCCATATTGAACAGTACATGTTTAGTCTATAGCACCCATGGAGGGAATGCTGTTGGGTGGATACTCTATTACTATTTTTGTGGTCAAGTTGGATGTTCTGTGTTGTGGTCCTTCTGCTGCTTTCTTTGAAAGAGTAAAACACAATTTCTCCACAGAGCTACATATATCTATTTCCCACACTCACCCTGAGCTACATGTATGTATTTCCCCCACTTTCATTATTCACTTACGATGATGAATAAAGGCAATACAAAGAAGAATATAAAGTAAATGAATGGATTTTGGTTTTATAATTATTTTATTAATTAGTTTTTTAAAGACAGGGTCTTGCTCTGTTGCCCAGGCTGGAGTACAGTGGCCGATCATCATTCACTGCAGCCTCACATTCCTGGATTCAACCCATCCTCTAGCCTCAGCCTCCCAAGTAGTAGCACTACAGGTATATGCCACTACATCCAGCTAATTTTTAAATTTTTTTTGTAGAGATGGGGGTCTCGCTATGTTGCCAAGGCTGATCTCAAACTCCTGGCCCCAAACAATCCTCTCATGTCAGTCTCCCAAAGTGATGGGATTACATGTGTGAGCCACTACACCTGGCCTATAATTTTTTTAAATATAAATGTCTCAAGTTCCCATGCTGTATCAGTTGAACCCCACATTCTTCTAAAATTCAAAATCTGAAACTAGATTTCTATTTACATGTCAAACAAGGTGAAGAAACATAAAATAACTATCAATTACTTAAGTCCATTGTGAGATGTTCTTAAAATTATACTTACAATTTCAGTAACTCATCCTTTAACTTTTCATTTTCCAGTGAGTTTTCTTTGTTATCAACGACTTCTTCCACAAAAGGCTTAGTGAACTCTATTAAGGCCTTGCAACACTGACAAAGGCCATAGTCATCCATTTGTATTTGTTCTTTTGAGTATGGAACAGGAAGAAGAGATAGCTGATTCCAAAGGGTAGACAATGCTAATCCAACTGAATATGCCTTGTTATGAAGTTTCTGAATCACTACAACAGAGATCAAGTTGTCGCTCATCAAGTATGCTAAACATGGGACAAGAAATTCGGCAAATGTGGAATTACAAGACACCGCCTCCTCCCATATTTTAACAGCTCTTGAAATCAAGATGACACATCACAGTCTAACTGGCAGTGTTTTTTTATTCTTAGTTGTGCATAAAATAACACAGCATCTTGCCATGAAATGTTGTTTAGGTTATGTTTATAACAGACTATGTGTAACAGGCTATGTACTTAAGACAGAAACATGTTCTTTCCATGTTTTTTGGTGTTATAAGCACAAAATATGAGAGTGTACTGTAAACTGTAAAGCACTATACAAATAGGAGGTGGTATTATTAGATTTTTTTCCCCTAGAAGACAGAATATTATAGGTGGTATGAAGCTGGTAGGCATTCATATTTAAAACAAATATAATTTCTGATTTCAGGTCCCTCTATCAGATTGTGAGATAAATGAATTTCCTAAAATGAAAAATAACCTCTTCCCATGGATACTGTCTGCTTCGGTTGCCAAGACCCATTACCTACCAATATTGTTACTGCACTCAGCCATGGAGCCTTATCATCCCATATCTCCTCGTTTCATTCTTCAGCAGTACCTTTGCTATGCCCAATCCACCTCCCAAAGCAGAGGCTGAGCAATGCCCTGCCTGATACTCTTCTGGACTACCATAATGCTATCAGATTTAGTAATGCAGACACCACAGAGGTAATCCTTGAAATATGTTTCGGGAGAAAATTCTAGATTTAAGCAGCAGATAGGAAGGTTAGGCAAAAAGGTATAGGTTTCAATATAGCACATGAAAAATAGTATGACATTCAACAGAATATTTACTGGGTACCCACTCTGGCCAGATACTATAATCTTTCCATGAGCAGCAGAATTCACATTGGCATTGCTATTATTTGTTTAAGCAGAGTACTCGCTAATTAGCTGTAAACTTTGGTGTAGTACTGACATTTTGGGGTAACCATCAAGGCACTTAAAGATACAACAAGTACTCTGATATCAAAATTCTCATTACCTGTTTGTAATGGCTGAAGCAAAAGAAGAATACTTTGGGATATCTGTTTTCCAGAGGGCTCTTCAATCAGTTCAAGCAAACCCAACAATAATTCCTTTGGACTGCATAACTATAAAAATAGTCACAATTGAACCTGTTTAATACAAGTTGTATTTAAAGCCACATTATTACTATTTTTAGGAAGACATATATTGACAAAAAATATTATACAATTATGTTTTTGCTTAACATTAAAATTATTTATACAATTGTTAAAAAAAAAAAAGCACTAGCAAAACACAGAATCTGTGATGGTCAAGTAACTATAAAACTAAAAAGCAGCAAGAAGTCAATGGATCGTTAAGCTCAGGTTTCCTTTGCGCTTCACCTGTCTACTCTGAAATTGCCTTAATAAATTCCCAGGGGCTCCAGCAGGTGGGACCTTTCAATCCCACGCTGCAAGCCTATTTAGACTAGTCCGGAATCGCGGCTGTATTTTTTGAACAGGTGAAACTTTGCATTGCTTTCTGACTGGCAATATCTTATCATCTCACTTGACTGGCTTTTTTTAAAAGCTCCCAGCTCCCTTAGTCAATAACTCATACAGACGGAGCTCTCCTTCCAAATATATACTTGGGTATATTTACACTGATCACTAAGCAGTTTCTTATAACATCCTTTTTCTCAGAATTTTTCTTTCTTAGCCATCATATATTGCCTTTAAACTCTACCAGCCTTTTACCAAGAGTCTCTTTCTAAGGTTGTTAGTCACAACTGATCTGTGTTCTACCCCTATTCCTACTTTCATTTTAATCACTTGTATTCTAGGCTTTCGATTTTCTTTTAGGGAACATACCACAAAGGAAGAGGACTGAGATTTTAATTCTAGTTCTAATGTTGCCAAAAGATAAATGTGACCTTGATCTACCTCTCTAAACCTTGCATTCCACATCTATACAAAAAGTTACTTGTTAAAATATAGCTTCCCAGGTCTCTCCCTGAAGATGCTGAATCAATGGGTCTGATATGAAGTTAATATGAGGCTAGAAAATTCTGTTCTCCAGAGAATTTGGGAAATCCTGAAATGGAACTGCCTATCCAATCAATAAGACTGAGTCTTTTCTCCAACAAGTTCCTTTCTGCATGTACTTTCAGGAACCGAGAGCTTTCTTACTAAACAATAAACATTAAAGGGAACTATAAAATACTGCTGTGTGTTATGACTAAGAGAACCTTGTTAACTTACCTTTACTAATAAATCAAAGATCAAAAAATAAACTTTTCTTTTAGCATCCTCTTTATCTTTACACAAAAGGCATCGAACAACAGGACCAATGAGATTCCAGCCCATATTCTTGATGATGACCTGGAAAGACATTTTCAGAGTAAAGCAAACACTGCCATCTATAGGACTCTCGCAGTGTGTTTTCCCATCTTGGAAGAGCTCAGAATTGTCTCTGAAACAGGAAGATGACTGACAAGTGAGGCCTATGACATTTCACCACAGACTTTCCAGGGTTGGCTGCTGACAGATACCAACATTTTTAAATAGAGAGTTTTTAATATGTTCACTGAGGAAAAGCAACAGGGTCTTTACTTTTTATCAGGCAAATTGAAGTTTCCCAAGATTTAAATAGTGCCTCTATTTCCAAAAAGAGACTTAATTTGCTGAATACAGGTACTTAACTTCCACAGAGAATTTTTCTCCCCTTATTCATAAAGAAATCCAGCCAATGTCATATACCTTTTAAAGTTCCTTGGAGTATCTAAATATAATCATTGTAATTTATATAAAAAGAAGCAATACTACTTCATTAACTTTCTCTCCTACATACAAATGGCTTCTATGTTCAAAGATATTTCAGAATGCTTACCACACAAGTGAAAGTTTATCTTTATAATTACTAATTCACATTCATTATCAAAACCACTGATTTTCAAAAGTATCAACTGTCAGGCCTCTGAGCCAAAGCTAAGCCATCATATCCCCTGTGACCTGCAGGTACACATCCAGATGGCCGGTTCCTGCCTTAACTGATGACATTCCACCACAAAAGAAGTGAAAATGGCCTGTTCCTGCCTGAACTGATGACGTTGCCTTGTGAAATTCCTTTTCCTGGCACATCCTGCCTCAAAAGCTCCCCCACTGAGCACCTTGTGACCCCCACCCCGGCCTGCCAGAGCACCCCCTTTGACTGTAATTTTTTCTTCTACCTACCCAAATCCTATAAAACGGCCCCACCCCTATCTCCCTTTGCTGACTCTTTTCGGACTCAGCCCGCCTGCACCCAGGTGATTAAAAAGCTTTACTGCTCACACAAAGCCTGTTTGGTGGTCTCTTCACACGGACGCCAGTGACATTTTGGTGCCATGACTCGGATCAGGGGACCTCCTTCAGGAGATCAATCCCCTGTCCTCCTGCTCTTTCCTCTGTGAGAAAGATCCACCTACAACCTCAGGTCCTCAGACAGACCAGCCCAAGGAACAGCTCACCAATTTTAAATCCGGTAAGCGGTCTCTTTTTACTCTCTTCTCCAACCTCTCTCACTATCCCTCAACCTCTTTCTCCTTTCAGTCTTGGCGCCACACTTCAATCTCTCCCTTCTCTTAATTTCAGTTCCTTTCCATTTCTGGTAGAGACAGAGGAGACGCGTTTTATCCATGGACCCAAAACTCCGGCTCTGGTCACGGACTCGGGAAGACAGTCTTCCCTTGTTGTTTAATCACGTGGGGTCGCCTTCCTGATTATTCACCCACATTTCAGAGATGTCTGACCACACAGGGACGCCTGCCTTGGTCCTTCACCCTTAGCAGCAAGTACTGCTTTTCTGGGGGGCAAGAACCCCCCGACCCCTTCTCTCCGTGTCTCCACCCCTTCTCTGCCTTTCTGGGGGTCAAGAACCCTCCGACCCCTTATCTCTGTGTCTCTACCCCTTCTCCACTTTTCTGGAGGGCAAGAACCCCCCGACCCCTTATCTCCGTGTCTCTACCCCTTCTCCACTTTTCTGGAGGGCAAGAACCCTCTTATCTCCGTGTCTCCACCCCTTCTCCACTTTTCTGGAGGGCAAGAACCCTCCGACCCCTTATCTCCGTGTCTCTACCCCTTCTCCACTTTTCTGGGGGGCAAGCACCCCCCACTCCTTCTCTCCATGTCTCTACTCTCTTTTCTCTGGGCTTGCCTCCTTCACTATGGGCAACCTTCCACCCTCCATTCCTCCTTCTTCTCCCTTAGCCTGTGTTCTCAAGAACTTAAAACCTCTTCAACTCACACCTGACCTAAACCTAAACACCTTATTTTCTTCTACAATGCCACCTGACCCTGATACAAACTCGACAGTGGTTCCAAATAGCAAGAAAATGGCACTTTTGATTTTTCCATCCTAAAAGATCTATATAATTCTTGTCGTAAAATGGGCAAACAGTCTGAGGTGCCTGACGTCCAGGCATTCTTTTACACATCGGTCCCTCCCTAGTCTCTGCTCCCAATGCAACTCGTCGCAAATCTTCCTCCTTTCCCTCCTGCCTCTTCCCTCAGTCCCAACCCCAAGCATCGCTGAGTCTTTCTAATCTTCCTTTTCTACAGACCCATCTGACGGCTCCTCTCCTCGCAGACCGAGCTGGGTCCCAATTTTTCCTCAGCCTCCGCTCCCCACCCTATAATCCTTTTATCACCTCCCCTCCTCACACCCGGTCTGGCTTAGTTTTGTTCCACGACTAGCCCTCCCCACCTGCCCAGCTATTTCCTCTTAAATAGGTGACTAGAGCTAAAGACATAGTCAAGGTTAATGTTCCTTTTTCTTTATCCGACCTCTCCCAAATCAGTTAGCGTTTAGGCTCTTTTTCATCAAATATGAAAAACCCAGCCCAGTTCACGGCTTGTTTGGCAGCAACCCTGAGATGCTTTACAGCCCTAGACCCTAAAATGTCAAAAGGCCGTCTTATTCTCAATATATATTTTATTATCCAATCCGTTCCCGACATTAAATAAAACTCCAAAAATTAGATTCCGGCCCTCAAACCCCACAACAGGACTTAATTAACCTTGCCTTCAAGGTGTATAATAATAAAGGCAGCCAAGTAGCAACGTATTTCTGAGTTGCAATTCCTTGCCTCCACTGTGAGACAAACCCCAGCCACATCTCCAGCACACAACAACTTCCAAATGCCTGAATTGCAGCAGCCAGTCATTCCTCCAGGACCGCCTCCCCCAGAAGCTTGCTACAAGTGCTGGAAATCTGGCCACTGGGCCAAGGAATGTCTGCAGCCCAGGATTCCTCCTAAGCCGTGTCCCATCTATGGGGACCCACAGAAAATTGGAGTGTTTGACTCGCCTGGGAGCCACTCCCAGAGCCCCTAGAACTCTGGCCCAATGCTGACTCCTTCCCAGATCTTCTTGGCTTAGCGGCTAAAGACTGACGCTGCCCAATCACCTTGGAAGCCTCCTGGACCATCACAGACGCTTTGGGTAACTCTCACAGTGGAGGGTAAGTCCGTCCCCTTCTTAATCAGTACGAAGGCTACCCACTCCACATTATCTTTTCAAAGGCCTGTTTCCTTTGCCTCCATAACTGTTGTGGGTATTGACGGCCAGGTTTCTAAACCTCTTAAAACTCCCCAACTCTGGTGCCAGCTTAGACATCATTCTTTTATGCACTCCTTTTTAGTTATCCCCACCTGCCCAGCTCCCTTATTAGGTCGAGACATTTTAACTAAATTATCTGCTTCCCTGACTGTTCCTGGACTACAGCCATACCTCAGTGATGCTGTTTTCCCCAGTTCAAAGCCTCCTTTGCATCCTCCTCTCGTATCCCCCCACCTTAACCCACAAGTATAGCATGTCTCTATTCCCTCCTTGGCGACTGATCATGCACCCCTTATCATCCCATTAAAACCTAATCACCCTTACCCCGCTCAATGCCAATATCCCATCCCACAGCACACTTTGAAAGAATTAAAGCCTGTTATCACTCAACTGTTAGAACACGGCCTTTTAAAGCCTATAAACTCTTCTTACAATTCCCTCGTTTTACCTGTCCTAGACCCAGACAAGTCTTACAGGTTAGTTCAGGATCTGCGCCTTATCAACCAAACTGTCTTGCCTCTCCACCCCATAGTGCCAAACCCATATATTCTCCTATCCTCAATACCTCCCTCCACAACCCAGTATTCTGTTCTGGATCTCAAACATGCTTTCTTTATATTCCTTTGCACCCTTCATCCCAGCCTCTCTTCGCTTCCACTTGGACTGACCCTGACACCCATCAGGCTCAGCAAATGACCTGGGCTGTACTGCTGCAAGGCTTCACAGACAGCCCCCATTACTTCAGTCAAGCCCAAATTTCTTCCTCATCTGTTACCTATCTCGGCATAATTCTCATAAAAACTCCACTGATCGTGTCCGGCTAATCTCCCAAACCCCAATCCCTTCTACAAAAAAATTCCTTTCCTTCCTAGGCATGGTTAGTGTGGTCAGAATTCTTACACAAGAGCCAGGACTGCATCCTGTAGCCTTTCTGTCCAAACAACTTGACCTTACTGTTTTAGCCTAGCCCTCATGTCTATGTGCAGTGGCTGCCGCTGCTTTAATACTTTTAGAGGCCCTAAAAATCACAAACCGTGCTCAACTCACTCTACAGTTCTCATAACTTCCAAAATCTATTTTCGTCCTCCCACCTGACACATACTTTCTGCTCCCCGGCTCCTTCAGCTATACTCACTCTTTGTTGAGTCTCCCACAATTACCATTGTTTCTGGCCTGGACTTCAATCCTGCCTCCCACATTATTCCAGATATCACACCTGACCCCCATGACTATATCTCTCTGATCCACCTGAAATTTAACCCATTTCCCCATATTTCCTTCTTTCCTGTTCCTCACCCTGATCACCTTTGGTTTATTGATGGCAGTTCCACCAGGCCTAATCGCCACTCACCAGCAAAGACAGGCTATGCTATGGTATCTTCCACATCTATCATTGAGGCTACCACTCTGCCACCCTCCACTACCTCTCAGCAAGCCGAACTAATTGCCTTAACTCGGGCCCTCACTCTTGCAAAAGGTACTATACATCAATAATTATACTGACTCTAAATATGCCTTCCATATCCTACACCACCATGCTGTTATATGGGCTGAAAGAGGTTTCCTCACTACATAAGGGTCCTCCATCATTAACACCTCTTTAATAAAAACGCTTCTCAAAGTCGCTTTACTTCCAAAGGAAGCTGGAGTCATTCACTGCAAGGGCCATCAAAAAGGCATCAGATCCCATTGCTCAGGACAATGCTTATGTTGATAAGTTAGTTAAAAAAGCAGCTGGTGTTCCAACTTCTGTCCCTCACGGTCAGTTTTTCTCCTTCACATTGGTCATTCCTACCTACTCCCCCACTGAAACTTCCACCTATCAATCTCTTCCCACACAAGGCAAATGGTTCTTAGACGAAAGAAAATATCTCCTTCCAGCCTCACAGGCCCATTCTATTCTGTCGTCATTTCATAACCTCTTCCATGTAGGTTACAAGCTGCTAGCCTGTCTCTTAGAACTTCTCATTTCCTTTCCATTGTGGAAATCTATCCTCAAGGAAATCACTTCTCAGTGTTCCATCTGCTATTCTATTACCCTTCAGGGATTGTTCAGGCCCCCTCCCTTCCCTACACATCAAGCTTAGGGATTTGCCCGCACCCAGGACTGGCAAATTGACTTTACTCACATGCCTGGAGTCAGGAAATTAAAATACCACTTGGTCTGGGTAGACACTTTCACTGGATAGGTAGAGGCCTTTCCCACAGGGTCTGAAAAGGCCACCGTGGTCATTTCTTCCCTTCTGTCAGACATAATTCCTCGGTTTAGCCTTCCCACCTCTATATAGTCTGATAATGGACTGGCCTTTACTAGTCAAATCACCCAAGCAGTTTCTCAGGCTCTTGGTATTCAGTGGGACCTTCATACCCCTTACAGTCCTCAATCTTCAAGAAACGTAGAACGGACTAATGGTCTTTTAAAAACACACCTCACTACGCTCAGCCACCAACTTAAAAAGGACTGGACAATGCTTTTACCACTTGCCTTCTCAGAATTCGGGCCTGTCCTTGGAATGCTACCGGGTACAGCCCATTTAAGCTCCTGTATAGACGCTCCTTTTTATTAGGATCCAGTCTCATTCCAGACACCAGACCAACTTGCACTGTGCCCCCAAAAACTGGTCATCCCTACTATCTTCTGTCTAGTCATACTCCTATTCGCCGTTCTCAACTACTCCTAAATGCCCGGCTCTTGTTTACACTGCCCGTTTACACTGTTTCTCCAAGCCATCACAGCTGATATCTCCTGCTGCTATCCCCCACTCTTAACTGCCTCTTAAAGTAAATAAATTATCTTTGCTGGCAGGGCTATGCTGAACCTCCTTGGGCACTCTCTAATTGGATGTCCTGGGTCATCCCATTTCTTAGTCCTTTAATACCTGTTTTTCTCCTTCTCTTATTCGGACCTTTTATTTTCCATTTAGTTTTTCAATTCATACAAAAACGCATCCAGGCCATCACCAATCATTCCAATACGACAAATCCTCCTTCTAACAGCCCCACAGTATTGCCTCTTACCACAAAATCTTCCTTCAGCTTAATCTCTGCCACTCTAGGTTCCCATGCCACCCCCAATCCCGCTTGAAGCAGCCCTGAGAAACATCACCCATTCTCTCTCCATACCACCCCCCAAAAATGTTCACCACCCCAACACTTCAACACTATTTTGTTTTATTTTTCTTATTAATATAAGAAGACAGGAATGTCAGGCCTCTGAGCCAAAGCTAAGCCACCACGTACACATCCAGATGGCTGGTTTCTGCCTTAACTGAAGACATTCCATCACAAAAGAAGTGAAAATGGCCTGTTCCTGCCTGAACTGATGACATCTTGTGAAATTCCTTTTCCTGGCACATCCTGCCTCAAAAGCTCCCCCACTGAGCACCTTGTGACCCCCACCCCTGCCTGCCAGAGAACAACCCCCTTTGACTGTAATTTTCCTTTAACTACACAAATCCTATAAAACGGCCCCACCCCATCTCCCTTCACTGATTCTCTTTTCGGACTCAACCCGCCTCCACCCAGGTGATTAAAAAGCTTTATTGCTCACACAAAGCCTGTTTGGTGGTCTCTTCACACGGACGTGAGTGACATTAACAATGTATTCCACTTCTCTGGCCTGCTTTGTACTTTAACTCATCAGTATTTACCAAGCCTACACTACAATATTCTAGGGATTAGAAATAAAGTGAGGAACACACTGAATAAGATCACTCCTAGAGTTTACATTCTAGAGTCCTTCTTTAAAAGCACGGTGGCTGGCTGGGTGCAGTGGCTCATGTTGCTAATCCCAGCACTTTGGGAGGCTGAGGCAGGAGGATCACTTGAGCGCAGGAGTTTGAGACCAGCCTGGGCAACCTAGTGAGACCCTGTCTCTATTTTTTAAAGTTATTTATTTATTTATTTATTTATTTTGAGACTGAGTCTTGCTCTATTGCCCAGGCTGGAGTGCAGTGGTGCTATCTCAGCTCACTGCAAGCTCTGCCTCTTGGGTTCACATCATTCTCCTGCCTCAGTCTCCTGACTAGCTGGGACTACACGTGCCCGCCACCAGGCCCAGCTAATTTTTTGTTTTTTTATTTTTCAGTAGAGATGGGGTTTCGCCGTGCTAGCCAGGATGGTCTGGATCTCCTGACTGCATGATCCACCCACCTCGGCCTCCCAAAGTGCTGGGATTACAGGCGTGAGCCACCGCGCCCAGTCTTTGTTGTTTTTTTTTTTTTTTTTTTTTTAAAGCATGGTGGCTTGTGCCTGTAATCCCAACACTTTGGGAGGCTGAGGTGGGCGGATCACTTGAGCAGCCTGGGCAACATGGTCAAACCCTGTCTACAAAATACAAAAATTAGCTGGGCCTGGTGGCACGCATTTGTAGTTCCAGCTACTTGGGAGGATGAGTGGCAGGATGGCCTGAGCCTGGGAGGTAGAGGTAGCAGTGAGCTGTGATCACACCTCTGCAAACCAGCCTGGGTGACAGAGACAGATCCTATCTCAAAACAATATATAAATAAAGAAAAAGCAGATCTAACTCATCTGACACGGGATGAATAACCAGAATAGAAAAGAAGCTCAAACAACACTAAGGGAAAAAATCTAATAATCCAATAAAAAAATTGGCAAAAGATTTGAATAGACATTCCCCGAAAGGCATACAAATTGCAAACAAGCATATGAAAAGGTGTGCATCATGATCATCAGAGAAACGCAAATCAAAACTACAGTGGGATATCATCTCACCCCAGTTAAAATGGCTTATATCCAAGACAGTCAATAACAAATGCTGGCAAGAATGTGGAGAAAAGGAAACCCTCATATATTGTTGGTGGGAATGTGAATTAGTACAACCATTAATGAGAACAGTTTGGCAGTTCCTCAAAAAATACAAAAATAGAGCTACCATATGATCCAGCAATCCCACTGCTGGGTACATACCCAAAAGAAAGGAAATCACTATATTGAAGAGACATTTGCACTCCCATATTCACTGCAGCACTGTTTACAATATCTCAGATTTGGAAGCAACCTAAGTGTCCATGAACAAATGAATGGATAAAGAAAATGTGGTATGTATACACAATGGCGTACTATTCGGCCATATAAAAGAATGACAACTTGTCATTTGCAATAACATGGATGGGACTGTAGACCATTATGTTAAGTGAAAGAAGTCAGGCACAGAAAAACATTGAATGTTCTCACTTTTTTGTGGGATGTGAAAAAACCATACAACTGAACTCACGGACACAGAGAGTAGAAGGATGGTTACTAGAGGCTGAAAAGAGTAGTGGGAGGCAGGGAAGATGGCTAACGGGTACCAAAAAAAAAAAAATAGTTATCAGTAATGAATAAGACCTACTATTTGATAGCACAACAGGGTGACTATAGTTAATAACTAACTGTACATTTTAAAGTAACTGAGTGTAATTGAATTGTTTGTAACACAAAGGATAAATGCTTGAGGGGATGGATACCCCATTCTCCATGATGTGCTTATTACACATTGCATGTCTGTATCAAAACATCTCATGTACCCATCAATATGTATGCCTTCTACGTACCCAGAAAAATTAGAATTTTTTTTAAATTCTAGGAAGCTGATCTAGGAAGAAGACAAAATGACACCTATAATACCTCATATTGACCCCAGTCTTGTAAGATAATAAAAATAGAGCTTAGGATACAGTAGTCTCCCCACTTACCTGCAGGAAGTACATTCCAAGACCCCCAGTGGATGCCTGAAACCATGAATAGTACCAAATGCTATATATAAATACTATACATGCATATCTGTAACAAAGTTTAATTTATAAATTGAGATTAACAATTAAAATATACTGTAATAAATAGTATGTGAATGGTCTCTCACAAAGCAGTAAATAGCAAATCTTTTTTTTCTTTAATTCACTTTTTTTTTAATATTTAGTGGACTTTTTTTTATACTTTAAGTTCTAGGATACATGTGCACAACGTGCAGGTTTGTTACGTATATATGCCACGTTGGTGTGCAACACCCAATTCACTCTTACAGTTGAAGATAATAGTAAATCTTGGTCAATTTTGATAAGATTTTTCACCTGGCAAGAAAATTAAATTGTAGTCAGTTTTTTGTTGTTGTTGAGATGGGTCTCACTCTGTTTCCCGGGCCGGAGTGCAGTGGTACCATCTTGGCTCACTGTAGTCTCCGCCTCCTGGGTTCAAGCAATTCTCCTATCTCAGTCTCCTGAGTAGCTGGGATTACAGGGGCGCGCCACCACACCCGACTAATTCTTGCATTTTTGGTGGAGACAGGGTTTCACCATGTTGGCCAGGCTGGTCTCAAACTCCTGACCCTCAGGTGATCCACCCGCCTCGGCCTCCCAAAGTGCTGGGATTATAGTCGTGAACCACTGTGCCTGGCCTGTAGTCAGTTTTGAACATTGTCTTATCAGTATCTAAACCTTTGCATTTAGCTGACTACATATTGCAAAGGTGATTCTCAAACTATTAAGACTAAGCCTCACAATGTTTAAATCTATCCCATTAGCTATTCAGAAGCATGCTAAAAATAAAACACTGAGGCATGCAATGCCTGAAAAATACTTTGTTTATACTTCCCTTTTCCTTCTGCCTCATAGATGTGGTGCTGATCCTCATCTCCTTGGTAGGCCTCTTCTCTCTACCTGTTTCTTAAATTCCTCAAGATGGGATCTTGGGCCTCTTCTCTTCGGCCCCTTTTCTCTGAACTCAGGTAAATTCTGGTTTTTTTTTCACCCCTCAATGCTTCAATTACCCAATCTTTACATAAAGTCTCACAGATATATGTCTCAGAGATCTACATCTTAATTCCTATATCTACTGAGCTCAAAACCCTATTTTCCAATTGACTACTGTACTTAAACTCAAAATTTCTAAAAGTCAAATCACTTGTTCCTTCAGTAAACTTTTCCCTCTACTTAGGCTGCCTGTTTCTGTTCGATATCATATGTTATCCTTTTAGAGGCTAGAAACCCAGTCATTTTTGATGGCTCACCCTCTCAATCAATCAATCCCCTGTATTCTACCCTAAAATCATATGCCATACAGCACTAACCAGCGGTACAGCGGAGTAGTTAGGAGCTCCAAAACCATGCTACACAGGTCTGAATCTTGGATGTTACATAAAAGCTGACTTACTTTTGGGCAAGTCATTTAACCTTTCAGTCAAAATGAATACCTACTTTCTGAGATTTTGGAGAGACTAATTAAGTTAATAAATGTAAAGGACTAAAGACAGCATCTGGTACATGTAAATACTCAATAAATATTAGTTATTAATTTTTTTATTATTAGCTAAAAGCTAAGTACTTTTGAACGTTATCCTCTGAGAACGCAATTAGAAAAAAATCAAGAAGAGTTTAAAAAACAAAAAATTTATTATATTGGGGGTTACAAAGTTATCACAAACATAAATTAAAAACAATAAAATCTCCTAATTATTTTTAATAAAAAATAAGAAGGGTATAAGCCATTTGAACTACTAAGAGATGCTATAATAATGTATGATTAAAAAGTTTTAGGAATCCCCCAAATCCAATCAAGATGCCCTGGAGAGAAACACAGGTCTACACGACTACACTGTGATATCAAGAAAGAAAACTTCTAATAAATAAGTAGCACTGCAAATGAAGAAAGAGTGTGTACCTAGAAAGAAGATGGTCTTTGTATTAGTCTGTTCTCACGCTGCTTCTATGAAAAAATACCTAAGCCTGGGTAATTTAGAAAGAAAAGAGGTTTAATTGACATGCAGTTCCACATGGCTAGGGAGGCCTCAGGAAACTTACAACCATGGCGGAAGGCACCTCTTCACAGGGCAGCAGGAGGGGCTGAGTGCCAACAGGTGAAATGCCAGATGGTTATAAAACCATCAGACCTCGTGAGAACTCACTCACTATGATGAGAAGCATGTGGGAAACCACCCCCTTGATTCAATCACCTCCACCTGGTCCCACCCTTGACACACAGGGATTATTACAATTCAAGGTGAGATCTGGGTGGGGACACAGAACCAAACCATAGCAGTCTTCCTTATAAGGAGTATCCAAAGACACAAAATTTGGCAGGGTGTTGCCAACACAATGTCCCAGGAAAAAGTTATTCCTGATTCACAAATAAGATCCTTTTCTATTGTAGAGGATGAATTCTCAAACTATTGTAACTGGATGATACTGGCTAGCATAATGACATATAGCTTTCCTCCTGTTCTGATTCTAAGCACATAAAATACTGTTTTAATTAAAATTTGGTTTTCTATACACATTTGGCTGGAGGAGAATGGGCTGATCACCCAAAATGAATATTTAGCCTGCTTGATATGTATATTTTTCAATGTAAATTAATAACCCGAACACCATTTTTGGACTCCCTAAACCAGAAGTAATTCTGTTTCTTCTAAAAACTCTTTACTTCAACTATAGCACTTATTTTATTTATTTTGCCTCATTATTGTTAGTTGTTTACATGTTTATCTGTTTGACCAGATTGTAAGTACCTTCAAGTATATGACTGTTTCTTTTTTTCTGAGATGGCCTTACTCTGTTGCCCCGGCTAGTCTCAAACTCCTGGACTAAAGTGATCTGCCTGCCTCGGCCTCCCACAGTGCTGGGATTACAAGCGTGAGCCACTACGCCCGACCTGAGTATTTCTAATTCTTTTTTTGTCTTCAGTTCCCTACAGTGAAAATTTAAGTAGATTCTTAAATGTTTGATGGATAAATGACTGGATGAATAGCATCATGTGATTATTCTCTTCCCAAAACTGAAAAGTAAACACCAAGATTGTACGTACCTTGTTCTTTTCATTTTGAATAATTTCTAATAGCTGGTCTATGTGCCCTTCTTCTATGCATCTTTGCCCAGCTAACTGAAATAGGCCAAAATCCTCTTCTTTAAAGTCTTGCTCTTCTAGGATTTGCTGGCAAAAAAAACCCCAAAAAACAAAAGAACAAATGTGTATGCAAATAAAAAATTAAATATAGCAACTTCTTGATTTATCTATGAAAAAAGGAAATCTGTTTAAATTCGAGATAAATGTAACGTAAATAACACATGTATCAAAATTAGGATTACCCTAATAAATACTTTAATAAATGACCTTGAAATCTACTGTACCAGTGAAACCTATGAAAAGGATCAGGATTAAAATGTAAAAGGTTATTTAGATAAGCACGTCACCTGGAGAAATAATCCAAACTGCCTCCCCCACTCATGTTCTTTACAGGTCAAAAAAAGCAAGGATTAAAGAAGATAAACAATTTGAGTGACCACAAATATAATTAAAAACCATCTGTGCCCTTCCCATATTTTGAAAGGTATTTAATTTTACAAAAATTAAAAAAAACTTACACATCTCTTTATTATAGACTGAAGTTCCTCTACAGCCATTCCTATTTCTCCCAGTTTCGAAGCTAAAATCTACAAATACAAAACACACTATTAAATATCCGTGATATTACATTTAAGTATTCAAAAGTTATGGTTCAGTGTGATAAATTATTAGTAAATACAATAAAGAAAATGGAAAGTTTTTGTTGTTGTGTTTTTTGGCCCAATAGCACGCTAGGAGAAAACGTAAAGTTCTAAGATTGAAATGTTATTACTGAATCTTAGTATGTTTGTCTAAGAAAATAAAGTGTTTTTTTAGAAGCCCTTATTGCATCTTTTAAGTTTTCTGGGAGCATAGTTTTGAAAGCTATTTTGAAGGAAAAAAAGAAAAAACTCTCGAGCACTCCCAAGAGGCAAGGCAAATACGAACTAAAGGGCTTTTAAAAAGCAAAGTACTTCTTTTATGAAAAAAAAATTCCAAAAGGTGGACCTGAAATCAAATTTCTAATCATTAGAGGATTTTTTAATGTCTCACCTCACAAAAATTGGGGTGCAACACAAGCTTATCTATAGGGGGTGAAGATTCAGATGCCCTCCATCCCATTTCTCTCTAGGAGTTGCAGTACCCAAAGTGATCAATCCAGCTAGGGAAATCACTGTATCACACGGAGACAAGGCAACGGCGGCCTTCCGGAGGAGACCATCGCTTCTCCCGGAGGCAAGGCTGGGCCCCAAACCCTCAATAGGGGCGCGGGTCAGCCCGGTTCTCAGCGCAGCGCGCTATAAGGCGAATAACACCCCAGCGCGCGTGCGGGCGGCATCAGAGGAAGCCATGTCTTCCGATTCCTGCTCGCCTAGGTGTGCAGGCTCCACCACCTCGCGTGGCCTAGTCGGCCCGCGGCACCAAGTCCGCCGCGGCTCACGGCCAACCGCTAGCCCTGGCCACCCCGAACCTCTCCACGACGCCACTTACCGGCCAGATCTCTCGCCTCTCCCAGCCGCCGCCACCTCCTCTGGCCACTTAGCCCGCTCTTCTGGCCCCGCCCCACGCCAGCGCGGTCCGCCTCGCGCTACGCGTAGGAAGGCGGGGCCTAGGGGCAAGACGGCGGAGCCAGTCCGGGTCCCGCAGACTACTCTTCCCCATGGCGGACTGTGCTGGGCCGGGTACTGCCGGCCGCAAGGCCGGGACTCCTCGCCGCTCTCGAAAAGCCGCAGGTAGGAGCAAGGATGTCTTCCCACTTTGGGACCCTGAAAGCTGGACCCCGATCTCCAGTTCTAGACCGAAGCGCGCGGGCGCTCCTGAAAGGCTGCTTCAGGGGAGGGGTTCTCCCAGGTAGAGAAGGCCGAAAGCTTCCCACCGCCGTCCGCTCCCCCTGCGAAAGATCTCCTGGCCGGCCCTCACCCCTTTACGCCAGTGTTGCAGGATTTCCCTCGCGGGGGCCGTGGCCCCAGCCTCTGAGAGAAAGTACAGTGGAGGCGCCGGGAACCCAGGCCTGGGGTCCCCGGGATTCGGGGCAAGTGACTAGGGCAGCGTTGGCAGCTGGTCTTGAACCTAGGACCGGTCCTCCTTTCCAGACTGCTTGGGTGCCCGGTTCTTTGAGGTGCCGGACTCCCCTCTTCTCCCAGAGAGGACGTTTGGCAGACGGAGAGAGAGGTTTCCCTGAAAAGTACCCAGATCTCAGATTTTCAGGAATGGTTAATTAAGCAACTATGATACAGAAGAAAATTCAGTCCCCAAAGAGATACATTTTAACCAAGAAAATTAGACAGTAATCAATTTGCAAAAACAAATTGCTTTCATTTTTCAAAATGAAATCCTATTTCATTTTGATTTACACACGATTGGACATAAAATATGTGGAAAAGAAGAAAAGTTGGTCTCGTTTGTTATTTGTGTAGGAATCTATCTTGTACCTAATGTGTTTGTATAGGCCTGACCTACTGCCACCATGTGTAGCTTAACTGCGGGGATGCATTTTGAGAAATGCGTTGTTAAGCGATTTCATCCCTGTGTGACCATCACAGAGTGCACTTACACAAACTTAGATGGTATAGCCTACTTACACACTAGGCTATATGATACAGCCTATTGCTCCCAGGCTGCAAACCTGCACAGCATGTTACTGTACTAAGTACGGTAGGCAATTGTATATCTAAACATAGAAAAGGTACAGTAAAAATACAATATTTTAGTCTTATGAGACCGCTGTCTGTATGCTGTCCGTCGTTTACAAAATGTCATTATGTGGCACATGACTATTTTTGTTGTAGGTACTAAACAGACAACTACTTTGAAACCAGAAGATGCTTCTAAAAGGTATGACAGCTACATGGACAACTACATTGGCATATCTACTTATCTCATATTACTTGTACCAATTTTAAAACTAATAGTTACCTTTTTTTTTAGAGAAAATTATCATGAGAGGGAAGGGAAAGATCTGGGAAGGCCTATAAATTCTCACATAGACTGTTAACATTCCTCTACTCCAGGCTTTAAGAAAACCAAACTAAGCACTCAGACTGCTAGTGAAGGCGTGAGTGTCTATAGAAGGTGTTTGTTTTTACCACTTCAGGTACACTCCCCTTTTATTGCTTTATATGCCAGAGACTCACTCTCCAAGTTTCTCTGTTACTCCAAGAAACTTTTTCTGTTCTTTGTTACATCAAGTCCAGATTTTCATCAAAAAGCTGTCCTGGCCGGGCACGGTGGCTCATGTCTGTAATCCCAGCACTTTGGGAGGCCGAGGCGGGTGGATTATGAGGTCAGGAGATCGAGACCATCCTGGCTAACACGGTGAAACCCCATCTCTACTGAAAATACAAAAAATTAGCCAGGCGTGGTGGCGGGCCCCTGTAGGCCCAGCTACTCGGTAGGCTGAGGCAGGAGAATGGCGTGAACCCGGGAGGTGGAGCTTGCAGTGAGCTGAGATCGCGCCACTGCACTCCAGCCTGGGCAACAGAGTGAGACTCTGTCTCAAAAAAAGAAAAAAAGCTGTCTTGTACTAGTTCTGGTTCTCAAAAGGCAAGATATTACCACATATCACACAAAGTTTTAGAAGAGGAATAGAATGTGAAGGGTATTAAAAGTATATGTAGCTATGATTTTCATTTTGTGAAGACTTATTAATCTTAATATTGACTTTGGTCTTAATTTACTCATTCTTTCAAAAATTATTTACTGAGTATAAGATATGCCAGACCTGTGTTAGGCTCTGAAGATATGGTGAACAGAATAGACACAATTCTTGTCTAGTGGAACAGAGGAATAAATAATAATTAGTTAATTAACATAAACACATAATTACAAATTGTGATAAACACTATGAAGGAAAAGGCTGAAGGAATAATCAAGTCTAATTTAGTTGGAAGTGGGTGGCAGGGAGGTTAGTTGTGAGTTTTCAGGGAAAGCCTTATGCTGAGACCTGCATGCTAAGTAGACATTAACCAGACAAAGAGTATATAAAGACTTCTGTGTGTGCAGTGCAAAAAGTAGCTTGTTTCCTTTTTGAAAAGTGTTGGATCAAAAGTAACAGCATTAGAAAATAGAAATTTGGCCAGATATGGTGGCTCATGCGGTGATCCCAGCACTTTGGGAGGCTGAGGTGGGAGTATTACTTGAGGCCAGGAGCTTGAGACCCATCTAAGCAACGTAGTGAGACCTTGTCTCTACAACTAAAAAGAAATAAATATTTTTATTCAAAAAAATTTTTTTAAATACGTTTAAATTTAAGTGGCAAAATAGTGAGTTAGGTTAATGTTGTATTTTAAAAAATGGAATATTGGACATGAAGCTTATAAGTAGATTAACTTTCTCTTTCAAATTTTAGGAAAGCAGAACTAGAAGCAGCTGTGAGAAAGAAGATTGAATTTGAAAGAAAAGCTCTACATATTGTTGAACAGCTTTTAGAAGAGAATATTACAGAAGAGTTCCTAATGGAGTGTGTATGTGTTAAGATGACAAATTATTAGTTTTGTAGTATAACATCTTTAAATCTGTGCAACATGAAACTTCTTTGCATTATTAAAATCTTTGAATTTGTTCTCAGTCATTAGATGCAGATAACAGTCTATATAATTCATGCATTTTAAAATAAACAACTATCATGCATTCCTTGTATAATGACTTTAAAATGCACTAAGGAAAAATAACAAGGACATAACAAGGTGATGACAGGTAATGTATATTTCAAAATTAATAAGAGTGGATTTCAAATATTCTCACCACAAAGGGTAAATATGTGAGGTGATAGATATGTCAATTAGCCTGATTTGGTAATGTATACATGTGTTAAAACATCACATACTACCCCACAAATATATACAATTATTATTGTCAATTAAAAAGCAAAAAGAGGCCAGGCACAATGGTTTATGCCTGTAATGCCAGCACTTTGGGAGGCCAAGGTGGTCGGATCACTTGAGGTCAGGAGTTTGGTACCAGCCTAGCCAACATAGTGAAACCCTGTTTCTTTTTTTTTTTTTTTTTTTTTTTTATTATACTTTAAGTTCTAGGGTACATCGTGCAGGTTTGTTACATATGTATACATGTGCCATGTTGGTGTGCTGCACCTATCAACTCGTCAGCACCCATCAATTCATCATTTATATCAGGTATAACTCCCCAATGCAATGCCTCCCCCCTCCCCCCTCCCCATGATAGGCCCCATTGTGTGATGTTCCCCTTCCCCAGTCCAAGTGAGCTCATTCTTCAGTTCCCACCTATGAGTGAGAACATGCGGTGTTTGGTTTTCTCTTCTTGTGATAGTTTGCTAAGAATGATGGTTTCCAGCTGCATCCATGTCCCTACAAAGGATGCAAACTCATCCTTTTTTATGGCTGCATAGTATTCCATGGTGTATATGTGCCATATTTTCTTAATCCAGTCTGTCACTGATGGACATTTGGGTTGATTCCAAGTCTTTGCTATTGTGAATAGTGCCGCAATAAACATACGTGTGCATGTGTCTTTGTAGTAGCATAATTTATAATCCTTTGGGTATATACCCAGTAGTGGGATGGCTGGGTCATATGGTACATCTAGTTCTAGATCCTCGAGGAATTGCCATACTGTTTTCCATAATGGTTGAACTAGTTTACAATCCCACCAACAGTGTAAAAGTGTTCCTATTTCTCCACATCCTCTCCAACACCTGTTGTTTCCTGATTTTTTAATGATTGCCATTCTAACTGGTGTGAGATGGTATCTCATTGTGGTTTTGATTTGCATTTCTCTGATGGCAAGTGATGATGAGCATTTTTTCATGTGTCTGTTGGCTGTATGAATGTCTTTTGAGAAATGTCTGTTCATATCCTTTCCCCACTTTTGGATGGGGTTGTTTGTTTTTTTCTTGTATATTTGTTTGAGTTCTTTGTAGATTCTGGAAATTAGCCCTTTGTCAGATGAGTAGATTGCAAAAATTTTCTCCCATTCTGTAGGTTGCCTATTCTCTCTGATGGTAGTTTCTTTTGCTGTGCAGAAGCTCTTTAGTTTAATTAGATCCCATTTGTCAATTTTGGCTTTTGCTGCCGTTGCTTTTGGTGTTTTAGAAATGAAGTCCTTGCCCATGCCTATGTCCTGAATGGTACTACCTAGATTTTCTTCTAGGGTTTTTATGGTATTAGGTCTAACATTTAAGTCTCTAATCCATCTTGAATTAATCTTCGTATAAGGAGTAAGGAAAGGATCCAGTTTCAGCTTTCTACTTATGGCTAGCCAATTTTCCCAGCACCATTTATTAAATAGGGAATCCTTTCCCCATTTCTTGTTTTTGTCAGGTTTGTCAAAGATCAGATGGTTGTAGATGTGTGGCATTATTTCTGAAGGCTCCGTTCTGTTCCATTGGTCTATATCTCTGTTTTGGTACCAGTACCATGCTGTTTTGGTTACTGTAGCCTTGTAGTATAGTTTGAAGTCAGGTAGCGTGACGCCTCCGGCTTTGTCCTTTTGACTTAGGATTGTCTTGGCAATGCGGGCTCTTTTTTGGTTCCATATGAACTTTAAAGCAGTTTTTTCCAACTCGGTGAAGAAACTCATTGGTAGCTTGATGGGGATGGCATTGAATCTATAAATAACCTTGGGCAGTATGGCCATTTTCACGATATTGATTCTTCCTATCCATGAGCATGGTATGTTATTCCATTTGTTGGTGTCCTCTTTGATTTCACTGAGCAGTGGTTTGTAGTTCTCCTTGAAGAGGTCCTTGACATCCCTTGTAAGTTGGATTCCTAGGTATTTTATTCTCTTTGAAGCAATTGTGAATGGAAATTCATTCCTGATTTGGCTCTCCGCTTGTCTGTTACTGGTGTATAAGAATGCTTGTGATTTTTGCACATTAATTTTGTATCCTGAGACTTTGCTGAAGTTGCTTATCAGCTTAAGAAGATTTTGGGCTGTGACGATGGGGTTTTCTAAATACACAATCATGTCATCTGCAAACAGGGACAATTTGACTTCCTCTTTTCCTAACTGAATACCCTTGATTTCTTTCTCTTGCCTGATTGCCCTAGCCAGAACTTCCAACACTATGTTGAATAGGAGTGGTGAGAGAGGGCATCCCTGTCTTGTGCCAGTTTTCAAAGGGAACTTTTCCAGTTTTTGCCCATTCAGTATGATATTAGCTGTGGGTTTGTCATAAATAGCTCTTATTATTTTGAGGTACGTTCCATCAATACCGAATTTGTTGAGCGTTTTTAGCATGAAGGGCTGTTGAATTTTGTCAAAAGCCTTTTCTGCATCTATTTATATAATCATGTGGTTCTTGTCTTTGGTTCTGTTGATATGCTGGATTACGTTTATTGATTTGCGAATGTTGAACCAGCCTTGCATCCCAGGGATGAAGCCCACTTGATCATGGTGGATAAGCTTTTTGATGTGCTGCTGAATCTGGTTTGCCAGTATTTTATTGAGGATTTTTGCATCGATGTTCATCAGGGAGATTGGTCTAAAATTCTCTTTTTTTGTTGTGTCTCTGCCAGGCTTTGGTATCAGGATGATGTTGGCCTCATAAAATGAGTTAGGGAGGATTCCCTCTTTTTCTATTGATTGGAATAGTTTCAGAAGGAATGGTACCAGCTCCTCCTTGTACCTCTGGTAGAATTCAGCTGTGAATCCATCTGGTCCTGGGCTTTTTTTGGTGGGTAGGCTATTAATTGTTGCCTCAATTTCAGAGCCTGCTATTGGTCTATTCAGGCATTCAACTTCTTCCTGGTTTAGTCTTGGGAGAGTGTACGTGTCCAGGAAATTATCCATTTCTTCTAGATTTTCTAGTTGATTTGCGTAGAGGTGTTTATAGTATTCTCTGATGGTAGTTTGTATTTCTGTGGGGTCGGTGGTGATATCCCCTTTATCATTTTTTATTACGTCTATTTGATTCCTCTCTCTTTTCTTCTTTATTAGCCTTGCTAGCGGTCTGTCAATTTTGTTGATCTTTTCAAAAAACCAACTCCTGGATTCATTGATTTTTTGGAGGGTTTTTTGTGTCTCTATCTCCTTCAGTTCTGCTCTGATCTTAGTTATTTCTTGCCTTCTGCTAGCTTTTGAATGTGTTTGCTCTTGCCTCTCTAGTTCGTTTAATTGTGATGTTAGAGTGTCAATTTTAGATCTTTCCTGCTTTCTCTTGTGGGCACTTAGTGCTATAAATTTCCCTCTACACACTGCTTTAAATGTGTCCCAGAGATTCTGGTATGTTGTATCTTTGTTCTCATTGGTTTCAAAGAACATCTTTATTTCTGCTTTCATTTTGTTATGTACCCAGTAGTCATTCAGGAGCAGGTTGTTCAGTTTCCATGTAGTTGAGCGGTTTTGATTGAGTTTCTTAGTCCTGAGTTCTAGTTTGATTGCACTGTGGTCTGAGAGACAGTTTGTTATAATTTCTGTTCTTTTACATTTGCTGAGGAGTGCTTTACTTCCAACTATGTGGTCAATTTTGGAAGAAGTGTGATGTGGTGCTGAGAAGAATGTATATTCTGTTGACTTGGGGTGGAGAGTTCTATAGATGTCTATTAGGTCCGCTTGGTGCAGAGATGAGTTCAATTCCTGGATATCCTTGTTAACTTTCTGTCTCGTTGATCTGTCTAATGTTGACAGTGGAGTGTTGAAGTCTCCCATTATTATTGTATGGGAGTCTAAGTCTCTTTGTAAGTCTCTAAGGACTTGCTTTATAAATCTTGGTGCTCCTGTATTGGGTGCATATATATTTAGGATAGTTAGCTCTTCCTGTTGAATTGATCCCTTTACCATTATGTAATGGCCTTCTTTGTCTCTTTTGATCTTTGATGGTTTAAAGTCTGTTTTATCAGAGACTAGGATTGGAACTGCTGCTTTTTTTTGTTCTCCATTTGCTTGGTAGATCTTCCTCCATCCCTTTATTTTGAGCCTATGTATGTCTCTGCATGTGAGATGGGTCTCCTGAAGACAGCAGACTGATGGGTCTTGACTCTTTATCCAGTTTGCCAGTCTGTGTCTTTTAATTGGAGCATTTAGTCCATTTACATTTAAGATTAATATTGTTATGTGTGAACTTGATCCTGCCATTATGATATTAACTGGTTATTTTGCTCATTAGTTGATGCAGTTTCTTCCTAGCCTCGATGGTCTTTACATTTTGGCATGTTTTTGCAATGGCTGGTACCGGTTGTTCCTTTCCATGTTTAGGGCTTCCTTCAGGGTCTCTTGTAAGGCAGGCCTGGTGGTGACAAAATCTCTAAGCATTTGCTTATCTGTAAAGAATTTTATTTCTCCTTCACTTATTGAAACTTAGTTTGGCTGGATATGAAATTCTGGGTTTAAAATTCTTTTCTTTAAGAACGTTGAATATTGGCCCCCACTCTCTTCTGGCTTGTAGAGTTTCTGCCGAGAGATCTGCTGTCAGTCTGATGGGCTTCCCTTTGTGGGTAACCCGACCTTTCTCTCTGGCTGCCCTTAAGATTTTTTCCTTCATTTCAACTTTGGTGAATCTGGCAATTATGTGTCTTGGAGTTGCTCTTCTGGAGGAGTATCTTTGTGGCGTTCTCTGTATTTCCTGAATTTGAATGTTGGCCTGCCCTGCTAGGTTGGGGAAGTTCTCCTGGATGATATCCTGTAGAGTGTTTTCCAATTTGGTTCCATTTTCCCCCTCACTTTCAGGTACCCCAATCAGACGTAGATTTAGTCTTTTTACATAATCCCATACTTCTTGCAGGCTTTGTTCATTTCTTTTTCTTCTTTTTTCTTTTGGTTTCTCTTCTCGCTTCATTTCATTCATTTGATCCTCCATCGCTGATACTCTTTCTTCCAGTTGATCGAGTCGGTTACTGAAGCTTGTGCATTTGTCACGTATTTCTCGTCTCATGGTTTTCATCTCTGTCATTTCGTTTATGACCTTCTCTGCATTAATTAGTCTAGCTGTCAATTCTTCCACTCTTTTTTCAAGATTTTTAGTTTCTTTGCGCTGGGTACGTAATTCCTCCTTTAGCTCTGAGAGGTTTGATGGACTGAAGCCTTCTTCTCTCATCTCATCAAAATCATTCTCTGACCAGCTTTGATCCGTTGCTGGCGATGGGCTGTGCTCCTTTGCAGGAGGAGATGCGCTCTTATTTTTTGAATTTCCAGCTTTTCTGCCCTTTTTCCCCATCTTTGTGGTTTTATCTGTCTCTGGTCTTTGATGATGGTGACGTACTGATGGGGTTTTGGTATAGGTGTCCTTCCTGTTTGATAGTTTTCCTTCTGACAGTCAGGACCCTCAGCTATAGGTCTGTTAGAGATTGCTTGAGGTCCACTCCAGACCCTGTTTGCCTGGGTATCAGCAGCAGAGGTTGCAGAAGATAGAATATTGCTGAACAGCGAGTGCACCTGTCTGATTCTTGCTTTGGAAGCTTCCTCTCAGGGGTGTACTCCACCCTGTGAGGTGTGGGGTGTCAGACTGCCCCTAGTGGGGGATGTCTCCCAGTTAGGCTACTCAGGGGTCAGGGACCCACTTGAGCAGGCAGACTGCCCCTTCTCAGATCTCAACCTCCGTGTTGGGAGATCCACTGCTCTCTTCAAAGCTGTCAGACAGAGTCGTTGGCGTCTGCACAGGCTTCTGCTCCTTTAGCTGAGCCCTGTCCCCAGAGGCGGAGTCTACAGAGACAGGCAGGTTTCCTTGAGCTGCTGTGAGCTCCACCCAGTTCGAGCTTCCCAGGGGCTTTATTTACCTACTTAAGCCTCAGCGATGGCGGGCACCCCTCCCCCAGCCTCGCTGCTGCCTTGCGGTTAGATTGCCGCAGACTGCTGTGTTAGCAAGGAGGGAGGCTCCGTGGGCGTGGGACCCTCCCGGCCAGGTGTGGGATATATTCTCTGGTGTGCCGGTGTTACAGCGCAGTATTGGGGTGGGAGTTACCCGATTTTCCAGGTGTTGTGTGTCTCAGTTCCCCTGGCTAGGAAAAGGGACTCCCTTCCCCCTCGCGCTTCCCAGGTGAGGCGATGCCTCGCCCTGCTTCAGCTCTCGCTGGTCAGGCTGCAGCAGCTGACCCGCATGGATTGTCCGGCACTCCCGAGTGAGATGACCCCAGTACCTCAGTTGAAAATGCAGAAATCACTGGTCTTCTGTGTCGCTCGCGCTGGGAGATGCAGACTGGAGCTGTTCCTATTCGGCCATCTTGCTCCGCCCCCGAAACCCCGTTTCTACTAAAAATACAAAATTAGGCAGGTGTGGCTCATGCCTGTAATCCCAGCTACTTGGGAGGCTGAGGCATGAGACTCACTTGAACTCAGGAGGCAGAGGTTGCAGTGAGCTGAGATCACGCCACTGCACTCCAGCCTGGGCAACAAGAGCTAGAATCTGTCTCAAAACAAATAAATAAATAATTAATGGAAAAAAAGAAAAATGAGGATGGGGGAGAAAAAAAAAAAGAAAAAGCAAGTATATTTTGCCCTTAGTCATAGTTCTTTTAACCAGTCTGCTAATACCACTTGATTTTCTTCAGTTTGTTCTATAATTGCAATTCCAGTTTTCTATATTCTGTGTTGTATTATTTTAAGTAACAGAAGAATATTATTTTTGTCAATGTAATTTCATCAATTTTCGTATTTCAAAAACCTGAAATGCAGATCATTTATGACTTAACATAAAACAGGAGAATTAAATTCCACATTAAATTTTTTTTTTTTTTTTTTTTTTTGAGATGGAATCTGTTGCCCAGTCTGGAGTGCAGTGGTGCAATCTCGGCTTTGCAAGCTCTGCCTCCCAGGTTCATGCTGTTCTCCTGCCTCAGCCTCCCGAGTAGCTGGACCTACAGGAACCCACCATCATGCCCGGCTAATTTTTTTGTATTTTTGGTAGAGATGGGGTTTCACCGTGTTAACCAGGATGGTCTCGATCTCCTGATCTCGTTATCCGTCCGCCTTGGCCTTCCAAAGTGCTGGGCTTGCAGGCGTAAGCCACCACACCCGGCCCACATTAAATTTTTTTAGGCCAAGCAGGATGGCTCATGCCTGTAATCCCAGCACTTTGGGAAGCCAAGGCAGTAGGATCGCTTGAGCCTAGGAGTTTGAGACCAGTCTGGACAGCACAGTGAGACCCTATCTAAATAAAAATTTGGGAATAAAAAAATTTTTAAACACCTTCACTACATTAAAATTTTGAATGGAAATTTCTTTTATATTCTCATAATCCTTAAGAGGGCAAATGAAAACTCAAAGCTTCTATTACAAAAACACTTCTTAGTATAGTTCATAGATCTTTTTCTAAACAGGAATATGAACATGACAATTCATATTTTTATTGACACAGGTAACTGCATCAGTATCGGCATATATGATGACACCAGAAAAGACAAAAGCAAATATGCTTCGTTTGAAACATAAAACTTATATCACTCTCAATAAAAAGTATTTCAGTCCCTGTGAAAACAGAAAAATTTGTTAAAAGATCTCAAAGTTAAGAACAAGAATCAAGATTATTTGAACATGAAGATGTCAAAGGAAACTATTTGATGTTAGCTTATAACCATCACCTCACCACTCTGTACAGGGTTTTCAGAAGTGGGAAAATTTTGCACAAACTGTTCAGGAGTCACAATGACACTTTTGAAATACATTGTTGTTAAAGATTATGCTTTAAAAAATAGGTAAAATTGTATTTTATTACTTTGATTTAGTTAATTTTTTAAATAATATTTTTTTAAAAATAAAAGATACTGTTGTCATTTAGCTTGTGTATAGCTATAGCATCACTTCTTCCTCATGCCTCAGAATTATTTCACTTAACTATATAATCTACAAAGATGCAAAGACTACTGTGGCAGACATTTTTTTAATAACTTTTTTTTGAATGCTTACTATATGTTGAGCACTTCTCTAAGTGATTTTGCTTTATTTTCTCCTCTAATTCTAACCTCTAACTTATGAGGGAGGTACTATTGCTATCCCTGTGTTTTCAGATAAGATCGATGAGGCTTACAGAGCTGATAAATGAACTTTTCTATTAAACTAGGAGGAAATAACCCTCTCATTTCATTTTAGGGGAAGTTCATTACACCTGCTCACTACAGCGATATCGTGGATGAACGTTCTATTGTCAAACTCTGTGGTTATCCTTTATGTCAGAAGAAGCTGGGAATTGTAAGTAACTCATTTTTTTCCTTAAATATAGGCTTTTATTATTTTCATTTAGCAAAATACTTTGTTGTAAGAATAAGAAATGAAACCTAAGGTCATGAACTAAAGACATGGATTGGCCAATGATATGATATGTAGATTACTTAATCTTATAACGTAAGTTTCATGTTTATTATTTGGATTCTTTTGTAAGCTGTACTTTCTTTTCTTTAGGTACCAAAACAGAAATATAAAATTTCTACCAAGACCAATAAAGTCTATGATATTACTGAAAGAAAGGTGAGTTTAAAGGCTTTCATCGTGGCAATTAATTTTTTTTCTTTACTAACCACTATCCTAACAAGGAATGGCAATTAATTTTTAATGATATTAAATAGGATTCTAAAAGAAACTGTTTAAAATCTTACTGGTTAGAAAATAGTGGTGTTAAAAGTTTGTTTTTATTTGTAAATATTTCAGTCAAGGTATTAAAAATTGTTTTGCTTAAGCTTCAATTAAGACTTGAACATTTAAAAGTTAAAAGTGCATAGTGGCACAAATCTAGGCAAATAAATCATGGAACAGAAGAGAGTGTAACAGACTAAACACATATGTAGACACTTGATATATGACAGCAGGAGTATTGTAGATCAGTAGAGAAAGGATGGGTTTTTCAATAAATTATACTGGCACAATTAGTTATGCAAATAGAAAAAAATGAAAATTGATGCCTATCTCGGTCTGTATACACAGATCAATTTTAGGTAGATTAAAGACATAAATGTAAAAGGTAGATTCTTTTTGAAGACACTATGGGAGAGGCCGGGCATGGTGGCTCACACCTGTAATCCTAGCACTTTCGGAGGCCAAGGTGGGCAGATTACCTGAGCTCAAGGAGTTGGAGGCCAGCCTGGGCAATGGCAAAACCCTGTCTCTACAAAGTAAAGTACAAAAATCAGCCAAATGTGGTGGTACGCACCTGTAGTCCCAGCTACTCAGGAAGCTGAGACACGTGAATCACTTGAACCTGGGAGGCAGAGGTTACAGTGAGCCAAGATCATGCCACTGCACTCCAGCCTGGGCAACAGAGCGAGGCACTGTCTTCAAAAAAAAAAAAAAAAGACAATAGGCTGGGTGCCGTGGCTCAAGCCTGTAATCCCAGCACTTTGGGAGGCTGAGGTGGGCGGATCATGAGGTCAGGAGATCGAGACCATCCTGGGTAACATGGTGAAACCCCATCTGTACTAAAAAATACAAAAAATTAGCCGGGCGTGGTGGCGGGCTCCTGTAGTCCCAGCTACTCAGGAGGCTGAGGCAGGAGAATGGCATGAACCTGGGAGGCGGAGCTTGCAGTGAGCCAGGATTGCACCACTGCACTCTGGCCTGGGCAACAGAGCAAGACTCCATCTCAAAAAAAAGAAAGAAAGAAAGAAAAAAAAAGACAATATGGGAAGATACAAACTTTTATAAAATTTTATAGACTTTATAAAATAAGATGGAAAATGTTGGGCCAAAGAGGAGAAACTGATAAACATTTCTGTATTAAAATGTTAAATTTTTGTTCATCAGAAGTTTCAAAAAAAAGAATGAAAAGAGAAGCCACAAAGCGGAATGTTGTTATTTCATGTAACTGACCATAGAATCATATCTAGAATATATGATCTATAAGAAAAAGACAGACAAACTAATAGAAAAATTTACACAAGGAACTTGAATGGCTAATAAACATATGAAAAGATGCTCAATGTTATCAGTAATCAGAGAAATAGCAAATAAAAACACATTGAGTTATGTTTTCACAGCCCACAAAATGGCCAATATTAGGAAATCTTTTTGCAACTAGTGGGAATCAAAATTGGTGCAACCTTTTTGAGAAATGGTTTGGCACTTATCTGGTGAAGTCTTTGCACATTATCTGTAATTAAGCCTTTCTATTCCTTAGTATAAACCCTAATAAAATTATTACACATGTGCACCAGCATGTATGTATAAAAATGTTTATAGCTGGATAAACAATGTGGTATATACACACAATGGAATATTAGCCTTAAAAAAAGGAAAGAAACTCTGACACATGCTACAAGGTAGATGAACCTTGAAAATAATATGCTAAGTGAAATAAGCCAGCACAAAAGGACAAATACTATATGCTTTCACTTACATGAGGTACCTAGAGAAGTCAGATTACTAGAGACAGAAAGTAGAATGATCATTAAGAGAGGTGGGAATGGGAAGTTAGTGTATAGGGTTTCAGTTTTGTAAGATAAAACGAGTTCTAAAGATGAATGGTGGTAATAGTTGCACAACAGTGTGAAGGCACTTAATGCCACTGTGCTGTACACTTAAAAATGGTTATGATGATAAATTTTATATGATGTATATTTTACCACAATTTTAAACATTTTTTAATTGCAAAAAAAGTTTATAGTAACATTGTAGTGATAGCAAACAATTAAAAACAACTCAATTGTCTATAAATGGTAAAGTGTAATACACTAACAATGGAATGTAGTACACAGTGAAAATTAATAAGCTACAACTACTTGAATGAATCTTAAAAACATAATTTTAAACAAAAGAAGTAGCAAGGTACGGTGGCTCACACCTATAATTCTAGCACTTTGGGAGGCCAGGGAGAGAAGATTGAGACCAGCCTGGGCAACAAATTGAGACCCCATCTCCACAAAAAATTAAAATAGCCAAGTGTGGTGGCACGCCTGTAGTCCAAGCTACTCAAGAGGCTGAGACTGGAGGATTGTTTGAGCCCAGGAGTTTGAGGCTACAGTGAATGAGACCCTGTCCCTAAAAAAAAAAAAAAATTTAATAAGTGAATGAAGTAAGATAGGAATGTGTAACAGTATTATTCCATTCAAAAAAATGTTTAAAAATAGGCAAAACTGAATATTTTTTAATAGGGATGTGTACACAGGTGCTAAAACTGAAGGGAAATGAGGGAATGATTAACATCAAGTTTATGATAGTGCTTCTGGGGAACGTGGAGGGCGATGCAGTTGGGAAGGCACATAGAGGCCTTCAAAGGTTCAGTATGTTATGTCTTACTTTAAGTGGTAGATCTATAGGTTTCCATTTTATTCTTTGAACTATACATTTATATTTTATACTCTCAACTGTATGTAGGTAATATTTCACAACAAGAAAAAAACTGGATTTATAATGTTCTTTTCAGTCTTTTTGCAGCAATTTTTGTTATCAAGCATCTAAGTTTTTTGAAGCACAAATTCCCAAAACTCCAGTATGGGTTCGAGAAGAAGAGAGGTAATTTAAGTCATTGTGTATACACATTTGTTCATATATTCTGTTCTAATAATTTGTTTCTGCTTTTTGAGATTAGCTGAGAGTAGGTCTAGTTTTCTGTAAAAAGTGACCATTTTATACACTTTAATTATGGGGAAATGGTTATATTTTAAGCATAGCTATTAAGGATTTTACACTTAAAATCAGAAAATGCATACATACAAATGTTATTTGTTTGTTGTTTTAGCTTTAATTGCTGAATCAGAACTTTAACTCCGGTGCCCTGTGACGCTAGTTATGTCTATGAATCCTGTTAATATGATAATCCTGGAGGAAGAATGTTAAATTTTTTCAGAAGTTACTGGGTCTTAGGATCCAAGTGAACTCTGCTGTGAGGAAGGTTAAAAAGTTCAGATTCATTTACTCTTTATAAAAATCAGTACACTATTTTATCAATTTAAAGACAGACAATTAAAAAGTAATTTTTTTTTTTGTACAAAAAGTTTATGGGCAATGCTGGAGTTTAGCCTCTTGGGAAATGATCTAAATACTTGCAATGTTTTACTAGGTGCTAAAGTCAAGAAAATTTTATTATTGAGGGTGAAATGGCATGATAATATAAAGGTAACAAGTTATTGTTACGGTAATTAAACCGCATTGCCTAGAAATTCCAATCAAAGGCTTAATGAGATAATGCCCAAAATAAATTCGTATTTGAAAGAGTATATCATAACAACACAAGGCAGTGTTACTTGTCGTAAGATAGGAACTATGCTAAATAAACTAATGGCCTAAACATAATGAGATGCAGGTTAACTAAAAAGCTCTGACTCAAAAAAAAAGAAAAAGCTTGAAGTCTTTTCTGATGCGTAAGGCGATATAACACCACTCTCAATTCAAATAACATCATTTATGCTGATGACAGCACGTGTGATGGCAGACACCTCTGCCTGCCAATCCAATTCTGTGTGGTTTAGAATATGGAAAACGTGACACTGTGGCCCTTGATAATTGGATTAAACGTAATGAAGACTAAATTGTTCATCATTTCACCACCAGCCTGTCAGCTTTCTTGTTGGGAAAATAAAAGATTGGCATTGTTCAACATGACTGGGAAGCTAAGAGTATTTTTTACTTATTCTTTTTCTCCTTTCTTAATATTTCTGTCACTAGAGCTGCCCATTACTTCCCCAGTCCTCTGAGAGCAACATATTTTATTCCCCACTGAAACCAGTGTTTCCTCAAGTTATCCTTAACTTTGCTTCCAAAGAGATTTTCTCTACATCTTAAATTTAACCCTTTGTGCCATCCTCATTATCTACCTCAACTGCTTCAAAACCATTTACCAAACTACCTTTCCTGCCATCTCTGTTTTCTTCAAGCATAGGTATTGGTACTTCCTTTAGCTAATTTAAAACAAGTCTTCCAGCCTGGTGTAGTGGTTCATGCCTGTAATCTCAACACTTTGGGAGGCCAAGGTGGGCGGATCACTTGAGCTTAGGAGTTTGAGACCAGCCTGGCCAATATGGTGATACCCCGTCTCTACTAAAAATACAAAATTTAACTGGGTGTGGTGGTGGGCATTTGTAATCCCAGCTACTCGGGAGGCTGAGGCAGGAGAATCACTTGAACCCGGGAGGCGGAGGTTGCAGTGAGCCAAGATCATGTTGCTGAACTCTAGCCTGGGCCACAGAGTGAGACTCTCAAAAATTAAATAAATAAATAAAATGAAGTAAAACAGGTCTTCCTCTAACCTTTTCCTAAAATCTTACCGTCCTATATTCAGAATGCTCACTTTTCCCCAAAACTTGAAGCCGTTTCACTTTATATTTGCAGTTCTTGAAATTCTACCTTAGCTATAGACCCTTCACTACCTCACTAAAAAAGAAAGATGAAAATGTCCTTTGTGCCGGGCACGGTGGCTCATGCCTGTAATCCCAGCACTTTAGGAGGCTGAGGCGGGCAGATCACGAGGTCAAGAGATCAAAACCATCCTGGCCAACGTGGTGAAACCCGTCTCTACTAAAAATACAAAAATTAGCTGGGCGTGGTGACGCGTGCCTGTAGTCCCAGCTACTCAGGAGGTTGAGGTAGGAGAATTGCTTGAACCTGGGAGGCAGAGGTTGCAGTGAGCCGAGATCCTGCCATTGCACTCCAGCCTGGTGACAGAGCGAGACTCTGTCTCAAAAAAAAAAAAAAAAAGTCTTCGTTTCCCTAATCTAAATGAATCAACTTAATTTATATTCAAATTGTGCAGTAAGTGCTTAGTACCTGGCAGGCTATACACATACACATATACAAGTATAAAACCCAGCCTGTGAATTTAACAATTACTGGATGGCAGAACATGAATTAAACACATTTGTGTTGACTTTAATGAGGACCTGGCCTATAAATGAGCAAGGTTAGGACATTGCATAATGAGAAACTGTGAGCAAAAGTGAGAAAATAAACTTATGGGAATGGGTTGGGATATTGAACATTGGCTGACTTGAAATTTGGGAAACGAGAAGATAACAATAGATAAATAACAAAGGGCCAGACTGAGTGTGGTAAACCCTCAAGTACTGGGGAGCCATCAAATGTTTTTGAGCAGAATTTAATCTGATATTGGTGTACAAAATGAATTAAAGAAGAAAGAATCATAATTAAAGAGCTAAAAGGGTTCTTAGAGAGATTTAATCCAACCCATTCATTAAGTGTATTTCTTAAACTAGTGATCTATATGAGACCAGGATTCTATTTGTTATATTCCACTTGATTAGAAGGAAACAGTGAATAATCTATATATATGCATCTGCCTCATTGTATAGCATAACTATAGCCCTTAATTATATATAACACTTGTCAGTGTATAACCGTATCAGTATCTTTTATATCTGGGTGCATTTGTGTTACCTTAATTTCCAAATTCTTAGGGGCAGGGATTGTGTCCATGCTATTTAATTAATCCACTAGAGGTCACTGTTTTTTCAGAGACATCTTTTTACCTGTGCTAAGGATCAGAATTCTAGAATTTGATATTTTTAAAAGCTTGTCTGGCTATTGCACATTTAAGCTCTACAGAAATGTGATATTTTAAAGAAAGTCTGTTCACATGTGGTATGGGATACAATGTCCTGAGCCAGTCTTCCTTTAGGGAGGAAAAAATTGCTTCTTGTAAATGGTGGCATGTAGTATTTAATGCAGAGATATTTTTATTAGCTTACAGTGAATCATGATAATCATGATTTTAAAATAATAATAAATTTTTATGGCCAGGTGTGGTGACTCAAGCCCATAATTCTAGCACTTTGGGAGGCCGAGACTGGTGGATCACTTGAGGTCAGGAGTTCAAGATCAGCCTGGCCAACATGACAAAACCCCATCTCTACTAAAAATACAAAAATTAGACAGGAGCGCTGGAACACGCCTGTAGCCCCAGCTACTTGGGAGGCTGAGTAAGGAGAATCGCTTGAACCCGGGAGGCAGAGGTTGCAGTGAGCCAAGATCACGCCATTGCACTCCAGCCTGGGCAACAGAATGAGACTAAGAATAAATTGTTAAATTCACCCAAAAGATTAGATGTCTTATTGCAATGACTTCCAAACTTTCGACCACTATAATAAGTGCATTTTACATTATGATCTCGTATATGCATGTAACTAAAACTAAAACAAAACTTCTGTGAAACAGTATTATCCTTACTACATGAAATGCCTCTGATATTTTCTACTCTGTTGCTTTTTTAAAACACTAGCAGCAACCTACTTAATTGATTGGTCCTGATCTGCAGTTTGAAGAGCACTGTTTTGTTGGATTTAGCTTAGGTTTTGGTTGTTTTACCGTAGGAAACCCACTTCTCAACACTAAGCCTCAGTTTCCTCATTTGTAAAAGGAAAAGGTTACATTTAACTTCCGAGTTCCCTTTGGTTCTAATGATTTACAGCTCTAAGCCAATCGTGTCATTAGTCATTGCTACTGTAAAGAAAGTTTTCTACATAAGGAAATATTTATTAAAATGATGAAAATTAAAATTATCTACTTAAGACTAGAGAAACTTATACTACCTTGTAGAAAGGTCTGTCCTAAGAATTTTGAATAAAGTTACTGACTTTAATAATTTGATCTCTTTAGTCTGTAAAAGTGAAGGCTGATAAAATATAGATCAAAGCTTTTAAATTATGAAGAAAAACCAGGGATGTTTTAGAGCATGTCCTGAACAATTTGAACTTGGTATCACTGAGGATGCCATGACCTTACACACTATTTGGAAACAGAATATTGAATTTGACCTAATTTGGTCTTTCTTACATTATTGTGAAAGCCAGTAAGTACAGGCATATCTTGGAGATATTGCAGGTTTGGTTCCAGACCACCACTATACTAAAGCAATAAAGCAATCGTGGATTTTGTTTCCCAGTGTCTGCAAAAGTTATGTTTCCACTATATTGTAGTCTTTAAATGTGCAGTAACATTATATGTTTAAAAAATAATGTATATACCTTAATTTTAAAATATTTTATTGCTTAAAGATGCTACTGATCATCCGAGCCTTCAGCGAGTATTGGTCTTTTTGTTGGTGAGGGTCCTGTTTTGATGTGGATGGCCGCTGACTGATCAGGGTGGTGGTGTCTATAGATTGGGGTAGCTGCGGCAATTTGTTGAAATAAGACATCAATGAAGTTTGCTGCATTGATCGACTTCCTTTCACTAAGATTTCTCTGTAGCTTTAGATGCTTTCTGATAGCATTTTGCCCACAGTAGAACATCCTTCAAAATTGGAGTCAGGCCAAGAGCAGTGACTCATGCCTGTAATCCCAACATGGTTGGGGGGCAAGGCAGGAGGATCACTTGAAGCAAGACATTTGAGACCAGCCTGGGCAACACAGCAGGACCCATCTCTACAAAATGTTTAAAAAATAAAAAATTAGCTGGGTGTGGTGGCACACAACTGTAGTCCTTGTAGCTACTTGGGATGCTGAGACTAGAAGATCACTTGAGCATAGGAGTTCATGGTTGCAGTGAGTTAGGTCAAACCACTGCACTCCAGCCTTGGCAACAGAGCAAGACCCTGTCTCAAAAAAAAAAAAAAAAAAAAAGTTGAAGTCAGTCCTCTCAAACTTTATTGCTGCTTATCACCTAAGTTTATGGAATAGTCTAAATCTTGTGTTACCATTTCAATGATGTTGACATCACCTTCATCAGGAGTAGATTCCATTTCAAGAAACCACTTTCTTTGCCCATCCATAAGAAGCAGCTGCATATCCATTCAAGTTGGATTATGATATTGATGCAATTCAGTCACGTCTTCAGGCTCCACTTCTAATTCTTATCTTGCTATTTCCACCATATCCATAGTGACTACCTCTACTGAAGTCTTGAACACCTGTTAATGTTGATATTTTGGCCTCCTCCCACGAATCCCAAATGTTCTTTTTTTTTTTTTTTTTCATTTTTTTTCAGACGGAGTCTCACTCTGTCACCCAGGCTGGAGTGCAGTGGCGCAATCTTGGCTAACTACAACCTCTGCCTCCCCGGTTCAGTGGTGAAATCTCAGCTCACTGCATCCTCTACCTCCCAGGCTCAAACGATTCTCGTGCCTCAGCCTCCGAGTAGCTGAGACCACAGGCATGCACCACCACACCCGACTTATTTTTGCATTTTTAGTAGAGATGGGGTTTCGCCATGTTGGCCAGGCTGGTCTCAAACTCCTGGCCTCAAGTAATCCACCCACCTCGGCTTCCCAAAGTGTTAGGATTACGGGCATGAGCCACTGCGCCCAGCCCCAAATGTTCTTAATGACATCTAGAATGGTGAATCCTTTCCCCGAAGGATTTCTATTTACTTTCCCCGAATCCATGAGAGGAATCGCTGTGGCAACTATAGCCTTAGGAAACGTATGTCTTAAGACTTGAAATTACTCCTTGACCTGTGGGCTACAGAATGAATATTATGTTAGCAGGCATGAAAACACTAATCTTGTACGTTTGCATCAGAGTTCTTGGGTGACTAGGTACATTGTTAATAATCAGTAATATTTGGAAAGAAATCTTTTTTTTTTTTTTTTTTTGAGCAGTAGGTTTCAACAGTTGGCTTAAAATATTCAGTAAGCCATGCTGTAAACAGATGTACTGTCATTTAGGCTTTGCTTTTCCATTTATGGAGCACAAGCAGAGTAGATTTAGCATAAGTCTTAGGGGCCTAGGCTTTGCTTTTCCATTTATGGAGCACAAGCAGAGTAGATTTAGCATAAGTCTTAGGGGCCTTAGGATTTTCAGAATAATAAATAAGCCTTGGCTTTAACTCAAAGTTACCAGCTACATTAGCCCCTAACAAGAGAGTCATCCTGTCCTTTGAAGCATTGATGCCACATATTTACTTCTCCTCTATAGTTATGAAATCCCTAGATGGCATCTTCCTCCAATATAAGGCTGATTTGTCTACGATGAAAATTTGTTTAGTGTAGCTATCTTCATCAGTGCTCCTAGCTAGATCTGCTGGATAACTTGCTGTACCTTCTACATCAGCACTTGCGCCTTCACCTTGCACTTTTATGTTATGGAGATGGCTTCTTTCCTTGAATCTCATGAACCAAACTTTGCTATCTTCTACCTTTTGTTCTGCAGCTTCCTCACCTCTCTCAGCCTTCACAGAATTGAAGAGAGTTAGAACCTTGCTCTGGATTAGGCTTTTGCTTAAGGGAATGTTGTAGCTGGTTTAACCTATCCAGACCACTAAAACTTTCTCTATACCAGCAATAAGGCTGTTTTGCTTTTTTGTGTTCACTGGACTAGCATTTTAAATTTCCTTTAAGAACTTTTCTTTCGCATTCACAACTTGTGTACTGGCAAAACAGGCCTAGCTTTTGGCCAGTCTCAGCTTTTGACATGCCTCCCTTACTAAGCTTAATCGTTTCTAGCTTTTGATTTAAAGTGAGAGATGTGTGACTCTTCCTTTTACTTGAACACTCAGAGGCCATTGTAAGGGTTTTGTTGTTGTTGCTGTTGTTTTTGAGGTTTTTTTTTTTTTTTTTTTTGCATTTAGTAATGCGTTTTATTTATTCTAAGTTGCATATATTTTTACATTTTTAACACCTGTGCTATTGAAATGGATCTCACAACTGATAGAATCTTAGATTACAGCTGGACACAGAGGCTCACGCTAGTAATCCACACTTTGGGAGGCCAAGGCCGGTGGACCACTTGAAGTCAGGAGTTCAAGACCAGGCTGGCCAACATGTGAAACCCCATCTCTACTAAAAATACAAAAATTAGGTGGTGGCATGCACCTGTAATCCCAGCTACTTGGGAGGCTAAGGCAGGAGAATCGCTTGACCCCAGGAGGCAGAGGTTGCAGTGAGCCGAGATGGTACCACTGCACTATAGCCTGGGCAACAGAGTGAGATTCCATCTCAATAAATTAAAAAAAAAAAAAAAAAAGGTGGGGGGCTGGGTGTGGTGGGCTCACACCTGTAATTCCAGCCATTTGGGAGGCCAAGGCAGGTGGATCACCCGAGGTCAGGAGTTTGAGACCAGCCTGGCCAACATGGCAAAACCCTGTCTCTACTAAAAATACAAAAATTAGCTGGACATGGTGGCTCATGCCTGTAATCCCAGCTACTCGGGAGGCTGAGGTGCGAGAATCTCTTGAACTCGGAATGTGGAGGTTGCAGAGAACCGAGATAGTGCCACTGCACTCCAGCCTGGGTGAAGAGCGAAACTCCATCTCAAAATAATACATAGATAAATAAATAAAAATTAGCTTTTCAGAGAGAGGTCTTGTTGCAGTCTCAAAAAAAATTTTTTTTTTTTAAGGAAAAGCAGTATTCAATGTCAGTGAGTCTTCTATTGTAAAGTTACTAATTGGCGTGATTTCAATATTGTTGTGTCTCAAGGAATAGGGAGGCCTGAGAAGAGGAAGAGAGATGGGTGAACAGCTGGTTGGTGGATCAGTCAGAACACACATATTTATCAATTAAGTTTGACATTTTATGTGGGCTTGGTTCATGGTACCCCAAAGCAATTACAACAGTAACATCAAAAATTACCATATATTGCTATAACAGATAACAATGAAGTTTGAAATATGATGATTACCAAACTGTGACACATTTTGTTGAAAAAATGGTGCTGATAGACTGGCAGACACAGTTACCACAAACATTCTATTTGTAAAAAATGCAATATCTGCAAAGCGCAATAAAGGAAAACACAATTAAACAAGGTATGCTTGTATAAATTTATTTACCAGATTTTATAATACCAAAACCAAACAATATCCCTTAAAATTTATAAGAATAGTATCTTTATATCACAGTAAGCTCACTACCTCATTGGTACAGATAATTAAATAAATTTAAGATTTAGACAAATTCACAAATTCCACCTCCATACTTTTATCAAGGTTTTGGAGTCAGAAAGGGCCTTGGAGGTTTTCTAGCTCCTCATCTTTAAGGTATGTAAAATATCTGGAGTATATCCGTAATGTCATGGAGACTAACAGTGGTTCTCACAAAATGTCTCTTGATAACCCTGTTAGAGACAAAACATTGACCTAGAATGGTCTGGGTCATGACGCACTATGATCCTTCTCATCTTGTGAGTTAGAAATTTTTTACCCACTTGGTGGCCAGAAACAGACCACATTGAGTTTTGATCCTTTGAGAGTGTGCTCATATAGGTAATTATATAGTTGCAGTTATAAATCCTGTTTGGCTAAATGTAGGTTCTGATAAGCCTTTGAAGGTGAGAAGTCTCCTGAATTGTAACCTAAAATCTTAAATCTAAGGAAAGGAGGACAAATGTTGAAAATCAAATTATGATTTTAAAGATCAAATTGGGGTGAATGGTTAATGCTGACAGAGCTAAAAGCGCCATCACCTGGTCCAGAGTAGGGGATTTCACACATTGCTTCTTGGCAGTAAACAGTAGAATCTCAGAGGTGCGGAAGCCAAAAACCTCTGCAGAACAACTACAACCTCTTCCTGAACAGCCACCTCTGTTGCTTGATATGCAGAATAAAAGCTTTCTGAAACAGGGTTTAACATGTCTCAAAATAGATTTGACAAGTTCTCACCATACCTGCTGCTTCTGCTGGTTTATATATAACATACATACTCTAAGTGATATGTATGCACATATATATAAATATGTACGTATATCCACTGAGTTCTTTGGCATAAGTTATTTCTAGTTTTAGATTTACTTTGCTAAAATGAAAACCAGTCATCTAATTTATACCTTAGTGAAAGTAAGATGAAAATGTTTATGAAGAAACAGCTTACAAGCGTTCTTTAACTAGAATGGTTACGTATTTTTGTTTTTTAAACTGAGCTTTCATAACTATCTTCAGGACAACAAAAATTGTGGGAAGCGAATAGAAAGTGCCATTTCCCTTCCACTTAGCTGGAAGGGAAATGGCACTTTCTCTTCAAACAAAAGGAATTTGGATTTCATCTAAGAAAGGATAGAAAAGAAAGAGCAATGTAATTTGGTGCTTCATTCTTTCTAAAACAACACATAACAAAAACAAACTGGAATTTTATATTGAATCTTTAATTTACTTTATTTCAGTGTCAGGTACCATTCTTTATAGACTGGGGGTCAGAGAAGGTATTTAAGGTTCCTTTAAGATAGTTAACATCTAGAAACAATATTGAGTTTAGTTCTCAAAAGAATTACACAAAGGAGAAGAAAATAGTTTGTAAAGTATATTGAATTCCTGTGAAAGGGATTAAGCAAAGGTGGTATCCTTACAACTTTTTTTGAGTCTTTTTCTAACACTAAATAGAGGCAACAGGATATAGAAAGAGCTTGGCCTAATTCGAATCCTAGATTTACTACTTGTTAGCTATGCAATCTCAGGAAGTCATTTAACCTCTCAAAACTTGTTTCCTCATCTATAAAAATAGAGTTGAAGGCTGGGTGCGGTGGTTCAACCTGTAATCCCAGCATTTTGGGAGGCCGAGGTGGGTGAATCATGAGGTCAGGAGTTTGAGACCAGCCTGCCAACATGGCGAAACCCTGTCTCTACTAAAAATACAAAAAATTAGCTGGGCATAGTGGCAGGCACCTGTAATCCCAGCTACTCAGAGGCTGAGGCAGGAGAATCGCTTGAACCTGGGAGGCGGAGGTTGTAGTGAGCCAAGATTGCGCCACTGCACTCCAGCCCTGGCAACAGAGTAAGACTCTGTCTCAAAAAAATAAAAAATAAAAATAGAGTTGTAAATTGTGTGAGGATTAAATGAAATAATGTGTAAAACCACCTAGCAGTTGGGGAAGATGAAAAAGTGCTGGAGATGCATGGTGGTGACAGTTGCACAACAGTGTAAATGTACTTCATGCTACTGAACTGTATACCTAAAAATGTATTAAACGGTAAATTTTGCCACAATTTAAAAAATACACCTCGCATATGGTAAGTAATGCTGATTTTTCCTTTGCCTTCTTTAAAGATGTAATTTTCTTTTAATTCTCAAAAAATAACAAGTTGTATAGCAGGAGATGTTGCATAAAGCTGTCTTAAATTGCATTCATAATTTACAGTAATGTTTATATATTTTGATTACTATTTGATTCAGCTACACTTGGACCTCATTCTTGTTTGGAACTATTCTGCCTTCAAGATCTTGAAATAAGAGCTTCCCGTCTCTGACCACAACCTCTATCTCAATCTGCAGCTATCACTCCCGAGTCTGCTTTGTGACCTCATTTTGACCTCCTATCTCTAGCCTAGCTCTATTCTTCTGAGTTGGCAGACCCTCTTTTGTTTTCTTGAACTCTACAGTCAGCAATTACAGTGTCCTCTTAAACAATTGTAGGTTCTTTCTCCCTTAACCTTCTGCCATGTCCACCTTCCCAACCTCCAGTCATACTTTTTTCCTATTTAGCTGCTGAACATTTTGGGGAAAGTTCTCAAATAAGACCATTAGCACTTTAGGTAAGCTGTCTTATTTAATTCAGTCCTCTTAGCATCCCTGGGGAAATACTATGTTACTCACTTTATGAATGGTGGAACTGAGGCTCAGAGTGGTGTGGCGATGCACCCAAGGACACTTAGTTATATATAGATTCGGGATTTAAACCCAGGTCTGTCTGATACCCAAGCCTACATTCTTTGTATTCCTTTGGCCCTGTTCTCTCTACTGTATTTTTCCCACCTTTTTTTTCTTTCTTACTGACTTTAGAATAGACCTTTTCTACTCTCAAACTTTGAACCAACCATAGTAGATAGTTTAACCCACTTTACTGAACCAATTGAGGGCATCCAGCAGAATCTCCTTCGACATCATTTTCTTCGTATGGGCTCATTTCTCTGCCTCATTGCTGATAAAGTACCCTCCTTTATCTTACTGATTCCACTTTCTATCCTGGGCCTTGCTTTATGATTTATTTGTATTCTGCCTCCTTTGAGATATCCTTTCATATTGATTATTTTCCCTCTACCTTAAAAAAACCTGAAAAATATCTATTAGCCATCTTATAGTAATTGGTGATCTCAGCAAGAGCCATTTCAGGGGAGTAATGAGTACAGATTCCAGAAGGCAGAACGTTGATAACTGAGTAGGAAATATGGAAGTTGAAAATGACAAGGGCAGACTTCTTTAATAAAGGCTTACGACGAACTGAGGAGGGGCTGTGTGATCGAAGAACTTTTTTTTTAAAAGATATTGGGTAGATTTAAACATGATTACATGCTTTTTAAAAAGACAGAGAAAAAGGGAGAGGTTTGTAGAGTAAATACCCTAGAGTGAGATTCATGGGATTAGCCTCAAATGCCTTTATATACAGGCTTTATCCATCTTTATAAGCCCTGCTGAAATGACACTTCTCTGAAACTGTTTTGATTGACTCAGGAGGAAGTTTTTCTTCTCTGATTTCCTGTAGCAGCTTATACATCTCTCATGGCATTTAACACATAACTGTCTTGAATAACAGTGTAGTTATTATGAGCTTTACTGTCTGGGTTTGATTCCTGGCTTCACCACTTACTAGCTGTGTGATTTTGGGCAAATTGCTTGTTCTCTCTGTACTCAGTTTCCTTATCTATAACATGGGGATAAAATTAGTAGCTGCATCATTGTTATGAGGATCAATATCTGTAAAGCTCCTAGAACATGCATTTTTCTTCTACTGAATTGTAAGGTCTGGCTGGATGTGGTGGCTCACACCTGGTAATCCCAGCACTGTGGAAGGCTGAGGTGGGGGCAGGGGGGTTGCTACTACTCCAGTGTAACTGCTTTCGCAGAAATTAAGGCAAAAAGTCTTACTGACCACGTAAAGCAAATCCAACAGAATTATAAACAGTCTCTGCCTTTAAGGAGCTTGTAAGTCTAGTTAAGAAACCAGACTTAAACATACGAAAAGTTAAACATTGGCCAGGCACAGTGGCTCATGCCTGTAATCCCAGCACTTTGGGAGGCCGAGGGCGGATCACCTGAGGTCAGGAGTTCAAGACCAGCCTGACCAACATGGAGAAACCCCATCTCTACTAAAAATACAAAACTAGCCAGGCTTGGTGGTGCATGCCTGTAATCCCAGCTACTGGGGAGGCTGAGGCAGGAGAATCGCTTGAACCCGGGAGGTGGAGGTTGCAGTGAGCTGAGATCATACCATTGCATTCCAACCTGGGCAACATGAACAAAACTCTGTCTCAAAAAAAAAAAAGAAAAAGAAAAGTTAAACATTTAGGTAATGGTTCTAGTAGTATGCCATAAAGGAGTTCATGATTAATTATGTTAATTGTACAGACAATGATGACTGGAATTTAGGGAAGGGATTTACTTTAGTCCAAGTTAGTCAAGGAAAACTTTATTGGGCTAATGGAATTTGAACTTAACCCTGAAAAGTGAGTAAAGTTGGGGTAAGAGAGAGACTAATCCAGATTTCTTGTTGATGAGTTTGAGAGTATTTTGTCCTTTAATTTTTTTTTTTTTTTTTTTTTTTAAGATGGGAGTCTCACTCTGTCGACAGGCTGGAGTGCAGTGGCGCAATCTCGGCTCACTGCAACCTCTGCCTCGGCTTCCTGAGTAGCTGGGACTATAGGCACACACCACCATGTCCAGCTAATTTTTGTATTTTTAGTAGAGATGGGGTTTCATATGTTGGCGAGGATGGTCTCGATCTCCTGACCTCGTGATCCGCCTGCCCAGCCTCCCAAAGCGCTGGGGTTACAGTCATGAGCCACCGCACCCAGCCTAATTTTTATTTCTGTGTTCTTGTTACAGGCATCCCGATTTTCAACTGCTAAAGGAAGAACAGAGGTATGGTTGAATCAGTATCATTTACCATTTATATATTTATGTTAATAGAAACATTAGGAGTGAACCAGGTGATAGGAGCTCTTGGACTTCCTGTGCTGATGCATTATGTAAATGTCCCATTCTAGCCCACACAAAGAAATATTTGACCTGTTCAGCTTTTTCTTTTGTGATGGTAAGATGATGTGTTTGATCTGTATGATTTATTGTACAGCTGTTCCTCCTGAGGACATCTAATTTAACCTGTTGAAATAGGACATAAACACAGCCTCCATCTCAGATACCGTGCTTCTTTGTCAACTAGACTGTGCCTATTACATTTGTTGAAAGGTTTTTATAGTCCTATAGGATTTCAAAACCAATAATGTACCAGTTACTTAATTATTTGAAAGAGCATCTAAAGCATTAATATAAATTCCAAGTTGTGATTTTCTTTCTAAACTTTCCTCATGGTATTGTTTGCCTGGCCATGGCCATCTCTCAAAACACATCCCTTAACTCTCAGAATAAATGTTCCTAGTTAATAGTCACTACCTTAGTCACAGGGCGTTGAGCACAAATAAGAGATATTTATTTGTTGATGTATATCTTTATAGCTTCAGAGTAGTATAAAAAACATATAACTGCCTTAAAACTCCAAGAGAAAGTATGAAACACATGAAAGTTAAATTGTTCTAATTTTTTGAGCTTACACCTATTTTTACTTCTGATGCAAGAGACAGCCCCATGGCTATATAGGCTAGATTCTAACTAAAAGATGGTATCTAAGACTAAACTAACTTTTCGTCTTTTTTCTTCATTCCCATCTATGACCTTGCTTTCAACTTTTATGTATATATATTTTTTCCTTTACATTTTCCCACAGCTTACTTCTTGACCCAGAGTCTTTTTCATCCTGATCTTTTAAAGTTTTGATATGTGTCTGTGCTTGAGAGCGTCCTTTGTTTCAAGTTTGTATTGGCAAAGCTACTCTTGCCTTCTCTCTTTCGTAATTCTTTATCTTATTCAAATCTAATCTGAAAATTGAAGAACATTGTCAGGGACAACTTTTGTCTTTTATTGTTAGCATGCTGTTGTAACTGTGGATTTTAAAATTTAAATATCTTTTATTGAAAAATGTTGATTTGCTAACTTGTTCTGCTATGCCTTTCCTGTGATTTTCATTCTGTAGAATTTTCTGTACAACAGTCAACCAGAATTAGAAAATGTTTACCCATTTATTTTTATCATTTTATCTTTTCAAACCTAAACACAATTCCTGTAATTTTTTTTATTTAAGAAACCAATAATGACATTTTCTTCCTTTTTTTTTTTTTTTTTTTTTTTGAGACAGAGTCTCACTCTAAATCACCTAGGCTGGAGTACAGTGGCACGATCTCGGCTCATTGCAACCTCTGCCACCTGGGTTCAAGCAATTCTCCTGCCTCAGCCTCCTGAGTAACTAGGACTGCAGGCATGCACCACCGCTCCTGGCTAATTTTTGTATTTTTAGTAGAGACAGGGTTTCACTATGTTGGCCAGGCTGGTCTCGAACTCCTGACCTCAGGTGACCCACCTGCCTCGGCCTCCCAAAGTGCTGGGATTACAGATATGAGTCACCACACTCAGCCAAAATTTTCAAAAGAAAAACTTTTTTTAAAAAGGTCAGCCAGTAATCCCAGCACTTTGAGAGGCCAAGGCAGGTGGATCACTTGAGGTCAGGAGTTTGAGACCAGCCTGGCCAACATGACGAAACCCCATCTCTACTAAAATACAAACATTAGCGGGGCGTGGTGGTGTGCGCCTGTAATCCCAGCTACTTGGGAGGCTGAGGCAGGAGAATCACTTGAACCCAGGAAGCGGAGGTTGCAGTGAACCGAGATCTTGCCACTGCACTCTAGCCTGGGTGACAGAACAAGACTCCATCTCAAATAAATAAAAATATAATAAAATACAAAAATAAAAAATAAAAAGGTCCGCCAGGCATGGTGGCTCATGCCTGTAATCCCAGCACTTTGGGAGGCCAAGGTGGGCAAATCACTTGAGGCCAAGAGTTTGTGACCAGCCTGGCCAACATGGCAAAACGCCATCTCTACTAAAAAAGTACAAAAATTAGCCAGGTGTGGTGGTGCCCACCTGTAATCCTAGCTACTCGGGAGGCTGAGGTGGGAGAATTGCTTGAACCCAGGAGGCAGAGGTTGCAGTCAGCTTAGTTCACACCATTACAATCCAGCCTGAGCAACACAGTGAGACTCTATCTTAAAAATATATATTTATTTTTATATTATTTTTCATATTATATATTTTTAAACCACATATATATTTTATATATTATATATAGTATACCTTATGTAATATATAAGTATATGTTTATATATTATATATAGTATACCTTATGTAATATATAAGTATATATATGTTATATATATATATGTTTGCAACAACAGGCAAATCCAAATAGTGCAGTGGAACAGCCTTATCAAGTTTTTAAAAAAGTTTTGCTGTACTCCTGTAACAATTTTAAAATAATTGGGGGGAAAAGATGAAGGAAGAAGACAGAAGGAGAACTGTATCAAAAAATATATTATTAATAGGTGTACTGAAATTATAGGCTTCTTCTGAAATTTATATATCAGAACCTAGAAATAAGGTTTTGCCTAGGGAATAACAATTTCTTCCTTGAAAGTTACAATGTATAAATACAATGAGGTACTTTACTGTCCTGTTGTTTCGGGTTTTATTTGCTATTTGTTATTTAGTTATTTTATTTCTCTTTCATTCTACAGTGGCCGTTCTGGAGAAGAAGTACAGTTATGCAGTAGAGCCATTAAAACATCAGATATCGACAATCCTAGCCACTTTGAAAAGCAATATGAATCTTGTTCTTCTAGCACTCACAGTGATAGTAGCAGTGACAATGAGCAAAACTTTGTTTCCTCTATTCTACCAGGAAACAGACCAAATTCAACAAGTATTAGACCACAGCTGCACCAAAAAATCATAATGAAAAAGAAAGCTGGTCACAAAGCTGACTCCAAACACAAAGACAAAGAACAGACAGTAGTAGATGTCACCGAGCAGTCCGGCAATTGCAAATTAGATAGTCAGGACAAAGATGCTACATGTGAACTTCCTTTACAGAAAGTAAATACTCAGAGTTCTTCAAGTAGCACTTTGCCTGAAAGATTAAAAGCTTCAGAAAATTCTGAAAGTGAATACAGTAGGTCAGAAATAACTCTAGTAGGCATAAGTAAGAAAAGTGCAGAGCATTTTAAGAGAAAATTTGCCAAATCAAACCAAGTGTCTAGGTCAGTCTCTAGTTCAGTGCAGGTGTGTCCTGAAGTTGGAAAGAGGAACTTACTTAAAGTTTTGAAGGAGACTTTGATTGAGTGGAAGACAGAAGAAACTTTGAGGTTTTTGTATGGCCAGAATTATGCTTCTGTGTGTCTGAAACCTGAAGCCTGTCTGGTTAAAGAAGAACTTGATGAAGATGACATAATCCCAGATCCAGATAGTCATTCCCCTGCCTGGAGGGAATCTCAGAACAGCTTGGATGAGTCTTTACCTTTTAGGGGCTCAGATACAGCCATTAAACCACTGCCGAGTTACGAGAATTTGAAAAAAGAAACTGAAAAGTTAAATCTGAGGATCAGGGAGTTTTATAGAGGACGGTATGTTTTGGATGAAGAAACCACCAAATCACAAGACTCAGAAGAGGTACGTCTTACAGACATTGAGTTTTTCCAGGTCGTTAACATTTGGAAAACTCACCACAGCAAATCTTGGAGCAGGAAGGATATTGAAGAGATAATTGTTAAATTTTCAAATAGTTTCTTTAGTCATTCTGCCTTTTGGTTTACAGTGCCATCTCCACTGTTGGCATTACTATTTTACAAATAAGTTGACGTTTATCCCTAGTAAATTTTCATCAGTGTGCCGTATTCTTTTCTAATGTACAAATAGCCTAAAATGGTGGGACAAAGTTTTCCCTAATTCTTCATATAATAAATGAAGCCTCTGAAGAGGCTTGGTTTTTCTTCTTCGGCATGTATTCTTTCAGATTTATACATGGGGTCTGTGTGTGTGTGTTTAATGGAAGTATATACCATGGAATAGACTTGCTAGTTACATTGAAAAATATTTAGCAAGCATGTCCATTTA
>NC_045434.1:129274146-129336236 GCF_002776525.5 Piliocolobus tephrosceles | reverse complement strand
TGCTAGTTACATTGAAAAATATTTAGCAAGCATGTCCATTTAAAATACTATAGATGAAAATAATTTATAAAAGAGACTTATTGGGAAATAATGGACAAAGAGAATGGAAAGCACATTCAGATAGACCTAGATTTGAACATCTATTTTGTCATTTACTAGCCGCATGAAAAATTAGTTTCCTGGTCTGTTTGCTCATCTGTAAATGGGACTATTAATAGCTTCTCTTGCTCAATTGTTATTCGTTTTAAAGATAATGTGTGTAAAGCATTTATCACAGTACATGACATGTAATTGGTACTCAGTAAATAGTACGCATAAGTAGAGATTGAAAATGTGCCACTGAGATTTAGAGAGCATCTTTTAATATTTCTACTACCCATCTTTGATTGATGTGTACTCCCTGGAAAATGAAGTCATTTAACATGAAGAGGAATGGGTAATAACCTTGTTTTTACACAAAACTTTGTTCTCGAATATTCCCAAGTAAATGTGGCTCTAAATTTAAAAGCACATTGGAGATTTGGAAAGAGGGTAGAAGTAGAAATGTAAAAAATTTAGAAATACATTTCTATAGAGTGTTGCTTGACCCAGCACCCTACTTCAAATCATTTCAAGTATGTTATTAGACATCATCCAAAACTTATATTAAGCTGGGAGAAACATTGATTTCTGTCACTAAGCTGCATAAACCTACCATAGAACATCACTTATTTTATCATTTTGTGCTTTTTAGCCTTAATAATTTGACTTTTTAAAATTTATAACATTTTCCAAAAATGTTATGTAACACATTAAAACATTTCCATTGAAGTACAACATAAATAGTAATTATATGATTTCGTGAGTATTCACATGTGAATGTCCTGATGTAATCACTACCCAAGCCAGGAAATAGATCATTACAAGTAAACTAGAAGCCCCATATATATCCCCTCCTAATCAGCACCTCTTTCCAAAATTAATATTATATTAGGACAGATTAGTTCTGTCATTTTTTTTTACAGTATATATTCTTGGTGTCCAATTTATTTCATGCAGGATTATACTTTTGAATCATTTGTGTTGTTGCATATAGCTGTAGTTCTTATTGCTGCATAGTATTCCATTATATAAATATACCATTTATGCTAATGGACATTTAGACTATTTCCAATTTGGGGCTATTATGAACAATATTCTTATGAATTTTCTTGTATTTATCTCTGTGCTGATATGCATATGTATTTCTGAAGTATCTAGGACTGGGAATGCTGGGTTATCATATATGCATGTATGCAACTATACTAGATAATACCAAACAGTTTTCCAAAGTGGCTATACTAGTTTACAGTTCCACTACTACTATATGGGAGTTTCCTTGACTCCATATCCTCCCTAGTACTTGATATTGTTAGTTTTAGCCATTCTGGTAGTATTGCTTTATGATTATAATATATTTATGTGATGATTAATAAATTCAGCACTATTTTATTTGCTTATTGATCACTTGGATAATCTCTTAGGTCAGGTCTGCAGATCTCTCAGTGGATACCAGCACCTGCTCTGGTGGAGATGGCAGTGGGGTGAAATGGATTCTGTGAGGATCCTTAGTTTTGGTTGTTTAATGCACTATTTTTGTGCTGGTTAGCCTCCTGCCAGAAGGTGGCACTTTTGAGAGAGCATCGGTTTTGGTAGTATAGGAAGAATCAGGCTGTGGGTAGGGCCCTAGAACTCCCAAGAGTATATGCTCTTTATCTTCAGCTATCAGAGTGGGTAGGGAAGGACCATCATGAGGGCAGGGCTATATGTGTCTGAGCTCAAGACTCTCCTTGGGCAGGGCTTGCTGTGGCTACTGTGGGGGATGGGAGTGTGGTTCCCAGGTCAGTGGAGCTGTTCCAGGAAGATTATGGCTGCCTCTGCTGTGTCATGCAGGTTGTCAGGGAAGTGGGGGAAAGCCGGCAGTTATAGGCCTCACCCAGCTCCCATGCAATCCAGAAGACCAGTCTCACTCCCACCATGCCCCTCCAAATAGCACCAAGTTTGTTTACAGGCAGTAGGTTGGAAGGACTGAGAACTTGCCCCAGGCTACCAGCCTCCCACCTGTGAGAACAAGTAGGACTTTCACATCTCCCAGCCTGTAGAGTCTGCACACCAGATTCACACCCTCCCTTGAGTTCTGGCCAGGAGACTTCCTGTTCAGTTGGAATTGTTAAAAATGTAACTGGCCTATCATATGGTCTATCTTGGAGACTGTTCCATGTGCTGATGAATAGAATATATTTTCTGCTATTGTTGGGTAGGATGTTCTGTAAATATCTGTTAAATCCATTTGTTCTAGGGTATAATCAAAATTATATCAAATATTCTCTCAGACCACAGTGGAATTTTTTAATTTCTACTTTGATTTCATTGTTGACACAATGATCATTCAGGAACAGGTCTTGGTGACCTGTCTAGTGCTGTCAGTGGAGTACTGAAATCCACCACTATTATTGTGTTGCTTTCTATCTCATTTCTTAGGTCTCATAGTAACTGTTTTATAAATTTGGGAACTCCAGGTTTAGGTGCATATATATTTAGAATTGTGATATTTTCCTACTGGACTAGTCCTTTTACCATTGTATAATGTCCCTCTTTGTCTTTTTAAACTGCTGTTGCTTTAAAGTTTGTTTTGTCTGATATAAGAATAGCTACTTCTGCTCACTTTTAGTGTCCATTTGCATGGAATATGTTTTTCCACCCTTTACCTTAAGTTTATGTGAATCCTTATGTGTCAGGTGAGTCCCTTGAAGACAACAGATACTTGGTTGGTGAATTCTTATTAATTTTGCCATTCTGTGTCTTTTAAGTGGAGCCTGTAGGCCATTTATATTCAATGTTAGTATTGAGATGTGAGGTACTATTCTATTCATCGTGCTGTTTGTTGCCTGGACAACTTTTTTTTTTTTCATTGTCGTATTGTTTTATAAGTCCTGTGAGATTTATGCTTTAAAGAGAATCTATTTTGGTGTTATTTCCAGGATTTATTTCAAGATTTATCACTCCTTTAGCAGTTCTTATAGTGCTGACTTGGTAGTGGTGAATTCTCTCAGAATTTGTTTGTCTGAAAAAGGCTATCTTTCCTTTATAAACCTTAGTTTTGCTGGATACAACATTTTTGGCTGATAGTTGTTTTGTTTAAGGAGGCTAAAGATAGGACTCCAATGTCTTCTAGCTTACAGAGTTTCTGCTGAGAAATCTGCTGTTAATCTGATAGGCTTTCCTTTATAAGTTATCTGATGCTTTTGCCTCACTGCTCTTAAGATTCTTTCCTTCATCTTGACTTTTGATAACCTGATGACTATGTGCCAGGGCAATGATTTTTTTATGATGAATTTCCCAGGTGTTCTTTGAGCTTCTTATATTTGGATGTGTAGGTCTCTAGCAAGGCCAGAGAAGTTTTCTTTGATTATTCCCTCAAATATGTTTTCCAGACTTTTAGATTTATCTTCTTTCTCAGGAACACCAATTTTTCTTATATTTGTTTGTGTAACATAATCCTGAACTTCTTGGAGCCTTTGTTCATTTAAAAGAAATATTTTTTCTTTGTCTTTGTTGGACTGGGTTAATTCAAAAGCCTTGTCTTGAAGCTCTGAAGTTGTTTCTTCTACTTGCTCAATTCTATTGCTGAGACTTTCCAGTGCATTTGCATTTCTCTAAGTGTGTCCTTCATTTCCCAAAGTTGTGATAGTTTTTTATTTATGCTATCTATGTCACTGGCGATTTTTCCATTCATATCCTGTATCTTTTTTTTTTTATTTCTTTAAGTTGGGCCTCACCTTTCTCTGGTGCCTCCTTGACTAGCTTAATAATCGACCTTCTGAATTTTTTTTCTGGCAATTCTGAGATTTTGTCTTGGTTTGAATCCATTGCTGGTGAGCTAGTGTGATGTTTTGGGGTTGTTAAAGAACCTTGTTTTGTCATATTACTAGAATTGTTTTTTTGGTTCCTTCTCATTTGGGTAGACTGTGAGAAGGAAGATCTGGGACTCAAGGGCTGCTGTTCAGATTCTTTTGTCTCACGGGGTGCTCCCTTGATTTGGTGCTCTCCTCCTTCCCCTAGGGATGGGGCTTCCTGAGAGCCAAACTGCAGTGATTGTTATTGCTCTACTGGATCTAGCCAACCAGCAGAGTTACCAGGCTTCTGGCTGGTACTAGGGAATGTCTGCAAAGGGTCCTGTGATGTGATCCGTCTTCAGCTGTGGATACCAGCACCTGCTCCGGTGGAGGTAACAGGGGAGTGAAGTAGACTCTGTGAGGGTCCTTAATTGTATTTTTTTTAAGTGCACTGGTATTGTGTTGGTTGGCCTCCAGCCTGGAGGTGGTGCTTTCAAGAGTGTATCAACTGCAGTAGTATAGGGAGGATACAAGCTTGCTCTGGGGTCAGGCAGTAGGCAGGGCCGTAGAACTCGCAAGAGATTAAGTCCTTTGTCTTTGGCTACCAGGGTCAGTAGAGAAAGACCATCAGGTGGGGGTACCATTGTGTGATTCCCAGGCCAATGGAGTTATGTTCCCAGGGGGATTATAGCTGACTCTGCTGCGTCACACAGGTTACTAGGGAAGTGGGGGAAAGCTGGCAACCACAAGCCTCACCCAGCTTCCACACAGCCTGCAGCCTAAAAGGCCAGACTCACTCCCACCGTGCCCCCACAAAAGCACCAAGTTTATTTCCAGGAAGCTGATGAGCAGGGCTGAGAACTTGCCCCAGGCTACAGGCCTCCCAGCTGAGAAAGCAAGCTGACTCACAGTTCCTCGCCTTTTCTGGTATGTTTCTGCGGTAGTTCTTGGAGCAAAAGTTCATGATGTGAGTCTCCACATGCCGCTCTGTCCGACCAAGTGGGAACTGCAAGTTAGTCCTGCCTCCTATCTGCCATTTTTTCCCAGACCTAACATTTATTTTTAATATTAAACCAACTTTGCATTCTTATAATAAACTCAATTTGATTGAGCTATAGTAGCCTTTTTATATAATACTGAATTTGGTCCTCCTAATATTTGCCTTAGAATTTTTGCACATACTTTCAGAATGAGTGACATTAGCGTATGAATTGCTCATGGTCTCATCATAAATCACGTGGTACAAATTGAGTAATCTGAGGAAAGTTTAATTATGGGACTGTTTTCCAAAGTGTGCACATGTGGTCAGTGAAGGAAACGAAAGGAATAATACACTACTCGTAGTTTGAGAGCCCTCACCACCCCCAGACCTCAAGGAAAAAGGTAGGAGTGGACCATGAGGTTTTGTACAAGGAAGTGCAACATGTAGTGGACCAAGCAGGAATGACTCTTCTGCACCATCCAGTTTCTTATTCTTCATTGGCAAAACTGAGATAAAAGCCAGAGACCAAGGAAGCCCATTGATGCAGCCTGTACAGATCAGCCGTCTGAAGTACAAAGACAGTGGAAAAGGGTGAAAATTGTTCAGCATGATAATACCTGGCACTGCCTCTAATTTTCTTTTCTTGTAATATCTTTATCAGGTTTTGGTTGTAATCATTTGGTAAAACAAGCTGGGAAATGTTCCCTCCATTTCTGGAAGAATCTGTCTAAAAATAATGTTAGTTTTTTAGATGCTTAGAATATCACCCATTGAGCTATCTTTTCCTCTGATTTCCTTCGTGGGTTGTCAATTTTTTTTTTTTTTTTTTTTTTTTTTTTTGATGGGGTCTCCTCTGTTGCCCAGTCTGCAGTGCAATGGTGCCATCTTGGCCCACTGCAACCTCCACCTCCTGGGTTTGAGCTGTTTTCCTGCCTCAGCCTCCCAAGTAGCTGGGATTACAGGCACTCATTGCCATGCCTGGCTAACTTTTGTATTTTCAGTAGAAACGGGGTTTCACCATGTTGGCCAGGCTAGGTTGGTCTCGAACTCGTGACCTCAAGTGATCTGCCCACCTCAGCCTCCCAAAGTGCTGGGATTATAGGTGTGAGCTACCACACCTGGCCTGTAGGTAGTCAATTTTTAAAAACTTTTTGTTAGGGAAATTTTCAGAAACACAAAGATAGAGTAATACAGTGCTTACTATACAATGTGTGGTCCATGGAACCAGCAGCATCAGCATCATCTAGAAGCTTGTTAGAAATTCAGACTCTCATCCCCACCCCATATCTACTGAATGAGAATTACTTTTTAACAAGATCCCCAGAAGATGGGCATGCACATTAACATTTGAGAAGCACTGTTGGGGTGTGGTGGTTTGGGTTTTGATTTTGGTCTGCTCATTCCATCAGTCACTGAGAAAGATGAGTTAAAATCTCTCACCTTAATTGTGGATTGATTATTTCTCCTTTTAGTTCTGCAAATTTTACTTTTTGAGACCATGTTATTGGGTATAAATGTAAAATTGTTACGTCTTCCTGGTAAATGGAAACTCATATCACTATGGAGCAATCTTTCTGTTTTTTTTCTTTACAGTCTACTTTGCTGTAACATTCTCAACATTCTTGTGTTAATATGGTCAAGGACAATCTGTCTAGATTGATCATCTTTGTCCTTTATGTGGAGAATTTATTTGCATTTCATGTCACAATTGGTATACAGTATTTGGGTTTAAACCTACCATCTCACTCCTCTTTCTGTGTGTCCCACTTCTTCTGTCTTCCTTTTCTCTCTTGCTTTTGCATTGAATCATTATTCCATTTTTTAGCCTCTGTTAAATTGTTTTTTATATACTGTTTTATTGATCATTAAATGGTTACCCTAAGTGTTAAAACCTGAATCTTTGTCTTATTAAAGTCTAATGTAAGTTAATACTTTCATTGCTTCCTGGACAGTTAGCACCTCAGAATGATTTAACTCCATCTATCCCTCTTGATCCCTCTCGACTTATGTTCTATTATTGGATATTTTTATTTTCTCTAAATTTTAAATATATTGCAAGATTATTTATAGCCAACACTCAGCTGGATTTATCCAATTAATTACTCTTTCATTGTTTTTCATTCCTCCTTCTATCCCCATTCTTCCATCTGGGATTATTTGCCTTCTGCCTGAAGAATATACTTCTCTTAGTATCAGTTGATAATGAATTTTCTCAGTTTTTCTTTGTCAGAAAATTCTTTATTTTACTTTCACTTTTGAAAGATATTTTTCTGTATTGAATTTTAGATGAGCAGTTATTTTCTTTCAGCCCATTGAAAATATCATTCCCTTGTCTTTTGGCTTCCATTTGTATCTCTTATTGCTACTCCTTTGAAAGTATTGTGTCTTCTTCCTCTAGCTTCTTTTAAGACATTTTTTGTAAGTTTTGTAATGTTCCCAGTTATGTCCTAGATATTGCTTCTATTCCATTCTGCCTCTTCTCCTTAGTCTTTTTTTTTTTTTTTTTTTTTTTTTTTTTTTTTTTTTTTTTTTTTTTACTGTATCTTGTAGGTCTCTTAATCTCCTTTGTGCTTTACATTATGTGTTTGGGGAGTGGTGACTGTGCTTCTTTCTGGATATTTTCCTATTCAGCATTCTCTCTTCAGTCATTTCTACTATGCTCTTATGTCTACCCATTAGTTCTTACTTTTAAATACTGTATTTTTGTGTTCTAGGGTCTTCATTTTGTTACTTTATGTAGTTTCCAGTTCTCTCAAAAATTTTCAACCTTGTCATTTTTCTTTGAATATATTAAACATTTATCTTAAATAATGCTGATAACTTCATTATTTAGATTCCCTGAGGATTGATCTCTGTAGGCTGTTTCAGATTGTTACCATACTGTCTTGTTTTATTACATGCCAAATATTTTATATTACAATTTACAGAGATAACTGGAGACTCAGGATGATGTTATCTTCCTCTAGAATAGATTTATATTTGCTTCTGACATGATTTGTAGCTGTTTCATATCACTGTAATGTAATCAGAGATTAAGATGATTTCAAGGTGGGATTCACCTCCTGAAAGAACTAGTCTATTTCCTATTCTTGTTCTTATTCCTAGAGTATGGTCTTTCCAAGTCCTGGTCTTATATTTGGGGAGGGTTGCCCATACCCCTCCCTTCTCGAAGAATACCCTAAACTCTTTTTATTAGAAAAACTGCTCCATTTCTCAATATCTAAATGGAAAATTAGTGCTCTATCTGTAATTACCTTCTCCAGGATCTCAGACTGTAATTCTTTATAGCCTCGTTAGCTCTCTGATGCTAACAAATGTGTTTCAAACAAATGTGGATTTTTTTCCTCCAACTTTTTTCAGTTCTCAGAGAGAGAGTTGGTTTGAATTATCTTGTCTGCCATTTCTAGAATGATTAGGGGTCAAATGACATAATGACAGAACTCCTGATAATATATTTATAGTATTTGCTAATTTTAATATTTTAATCCCCTACATTTGTACAGCACTTAGCAGTTTACGAAATCTTTTTGTATACATTTTATCATTTAATAAAGGAGGTATTAATATCCCAATTACAAAGATGAGAAAACTAACTATCCAAAGAGGGCAAATGACTCAAGCAAGTTTACAACAGCCTAACAACTGAGCTGATACTCAAATTTAAATCTAATTCTCAAGTCTAGTTATTTTTCTACTATGCCACAGATATGAACTTTTATGTTTTAATGTTTATTGTTCTACTTATCAAAGAAAGAATGTAAACTTATGATTCTGTTTTGCTTTGTTTAAAAATGTGATTCAGCATGATTCCACCTTTCCACTGATAGACTCAAGTTCCCAGAACCAGATTAGAAAACGCATCGTACTTGAAAAGTTGAGTAAAGTGTAAGTATGTAATTGCCATTCCAGCTTTGTAGTAGTTTTAAATTAACTTGACATTTATGAGCTCATAATGTGTAAGTATTATCCTCAAATTTTGAACATTTTGAAAAATAATGTGAAAAGTTTCCATGGATTTCTTCACTTGAGAAATTTGGATTTTTAAGATATTTTATCCAAGAAATACAAATTTTTGTGTAGAGGACACAGAGGCACATCATAAAGAGGAAAGTTGAGATTGTGAATTTAGAAGACCAAACTACCTTACTCCCACCTAATCAGTGAAGTCAGGGAAAAAATATCAAAGCTAGACCCATTTAAGTACTGATTTGTGGTAAATGTGTCACAGCAGTTTCAGATGTGAATAAGATGTTATTACAAAGTTTTAAGGGTCTGTTAAGTCACTCTGCATGCATATCCTTAGAACCATTTCACACTCAGCAACTTGAGTTTTTGTTCAGCTCAACGCACTTTTAGCTTTAAACTTCCCGTGGTGGAAAGTATTGTTCTTGTAATTAGCCCAGTCATAAATGACATTTAAAAATTGCTATCTTGATTTTTCTTTCAAAAAGAACTTGAAGATTTTTTTTTTTCCTGAGGTGTGAGGGCTGTGTTGAACTTTTCAATCTGCATTTTCTTATTTTAGCAGAAAACATGGAAAAGTGTGTCAGTCATTATTTAAGGGTTGTGAATATGAAGTTTTATTTTGTAGCAGTTTGAAAATATGGAAAACATTTCACATTAACCAAGGCATAAAGAAGAATGAAGACAAAACTAATTATGGTATAGGAATTTTTTGTTGTTTGTTTATGAAAGAGTTTTCTTCTCATTATCAAAGTTAGACCTTTTTTGGTTTTTTATTTGAACCAACCAATTGTAAAAAGTGTTTATTTCAGAGTATCAGAGGAAATTAAATATGTTGGATATTAGATGACACTCAGGAATTGTTAATTTGGATGGTTATGATCATTTTATTGTGATTATATAAGAAAGTGCCTTTGTATTTAGAGATAAAAATGGAAACGGGTCAAAAGACATGACGACAGGTATTTACTTTAAAATATTACTACAAAATAAGAAAAAAAATGGCCAGGTGTGGTGGCTCATGCCTGTAATCCCAGAACTTTGGGAGGCTGAGGCAGGGGGATCACCTGAAGCCAGGAGTTCAAGACCAGCCTGGGCAACATAGTAAGACCCCCATCTCTACAAAAATAAAAATAAAAATTAGGCCGGGTGTGGTGGCTCACACCTGTAATCCCAGCACTTTGGGAGACTGAGGCAGGCAGATCACGAGGTCAAGAGATTGAGACCATCCTGTCTAACATGGTGAAACCCTGTCTCTACTAAAAATACAAAAAAAAAAATTAGCCGGGCATGGTGGCGGGTGCCTGTAGTCCCAGCTACTCAGGAGGCTGAAGCAGGAGAATGGCCCGAACCTGGGAGGCGGAGCTTGCAGTGAGCCGAGATCCTGTCACTGCACTCCAGCCTGGGGGACAGAGTGAGACTTCATCTCAAAAAAATAAAATAAATAAAAATAAAAATTAATCGGGTGTTGTGGGGTTACTACTCAGGAGGCTGAAGTGGAGGATCGCTTGAGCCCAAGAGTTTGAGTCTGCAGCGAGCTGTGACTGTGCTCGTGATTAAACTGTTCTCCATAGTGGGTGTACTAATTTCCGTTGCCACCAACACTGTATGAGGGTTCCCTCGTCTCCACATTTCTAACTAGCGTTTGTTATTGCCTGACGTTTGGATTATGCCACTGCACTCCAGCCTGGGTGCTGAAGGGAATGAGAAATGAAGCAAATGTAGCAAAAATTAAGAAATTGAATCTGGAAATAGATATATGGGATTATTACTGTTATTTCTATTTTGGAACATGTGTGAAGCTTCCATAGTAAGAAGCTTTTTGTATTATCACACTGGTCTTAAAAAGAAGCTTTAAAAAAATAAAGTAACACATACTTTAGCAAATGAGGCAATACAGAATGGTTTAAAGAAGGAAGTAAAAATTACCCGTAATCCCACCGCTCAACAGTAACTACTATTAATATTTTGATGTGTATCCCTGACATGTATATGGCATATGTATATTCATTCTATTTGGTTCTCTCTATGGATAAATCTAGAAGGGATGAAATATGCTTGATATGTAATATATATGAAGTACAATGGTATTATATAATATGTTTTTATAAAAATAGGATAATACTATGTACATTTTTCACTTCAAATCTATCATGAATATATTTTTGTATTAAAAAATAGATTCACATTATTTTAAATGTCTTATTCTATGAAATGGGTGTATCATAATTTATCTAACCAATCACCTATTGATACACATTTGTTTCCAATTTTTCACTACTAAAACTATTTCCGCTACAAGCATATTTTTTATGTTTATCTGATTATTTCCTTAGATTAAATTTTTTTCATAGTAAAACTGTTGGGTCAAACACATTTAAACTGTTAATATATTATTGTCAGATTGCTTCATAAAAAGGTACTAATTTTTACTCCCACCGTGAGGATTTAGTAAGGAAAAATATACCGCACTCTCAGATTGGACCATTTTGGGGGCAGTTGTGTTCTTTCCATCTTGGTCTAATATTTGAAAATAAACAGGTAAGTAAAACTAGGGACAAGAATTTAAATAGCTGCCAAAATGACTTTGCATTTCAGTACTTCACACTCAGTAACAGACTACAAAGTGGAGTGTGGGGTTACTATGAATGTTTCCTTATGAGTTCTCACCAGTCATAACCTAGGTTAACCTTTAAATCATGACTGCTTCTACCTAAATGCCATTATTACCTATGGAAAATTCAGATCTAGGCATGACCCAAAAAAAGTTTCCATATAATTAAGTTTGTTTTAAAATAAATGTAATTTTTTAATTTTCAGATTGCCTGGGCTTCTGGGTCCTCTTCAGATTACATTGGGAGATATTTACACACAACTTAAAAATCTTGTTCGAACTTTCAGGTTAGTATTATATTACAATCATCCTTCTCAATTATTTTGACTTTATTTATTGCCTTGCAGAATCCAAAGGCACAAAGAAAGTAAGTGACTTACCTTTCAATGTCACAGATCTAAATACGGTCTTGTATTTTTCTCCTCCACTAAACAACATTATTTTTCTCTTCTTTTTAATGCAACCTTTATTTGCTCAAGCCATTATATAGTTTACTTTGGATAGTTTATTTATGGAATAGCCTAAAATTGAGAAGGAAAATTATATCTCTGACACAAAGCCAGTAATACTATGGGTTTAAGTGAAATATTAAATATATATTGGATGACCCACACTGTGCCAGGCACTATGGGTAATGTAAAAGAAACATAATGCCACCCTAAAGGAAGAACTCTCCTGTATGAAGATCATGTGAGTACAGTGAACAGTACAAGACAGTGGGTAATTTAATATTGAATTACACAGAACAGACTAAAGTGCTAAGAACTTTAAAGGAAGGGAGAATAGAGAATTGATATCAATTGTGAGTGAAACTGTTGTGATTTTTCCTAAAACTATCAAGATAAAAATACTCAATCAGGCTAAGACTAGGTTCTCTCTACCAAGAAGCATAGCAATAAGCCTCTAAATGCCTTATTAGGAGAATTGTACCAAATGCACATTTCAGCCAAATGCCAGTGACCAAATATTAAAATTAACATTTGCCTGTGGCTCATGTTGCACTGACACAGAATAAACTTCTAGGGTAGAAGAATTAATTTATCCAAGACATTTATCCTATGTATTTATTATTGTAGTTTATTATTGTCAACAATAGCAGTCAGATTTTAGAAGTGTAAAATTACAGTACAGGAACAATTTCTTGGCACTATCAGCTGTTAGATTTCTCTTGCAGTAACATACTGCACATCAGTAACACCTAATAGACAATCATTTTAAACTGGCACATTTAAAAACATCACTAACCTTTTTGTGTGCCAAAAGTAATTCAGGAAAAGGTTTTTCGGTAAGGATTTTACTAGAAAGAGTTTTGTATCTAGAATTCATAGTTTAAGGCAAACCTCAAAAATTATTTGTCTTCAAAGCCTTGTCTTCAGCTGCTGAAAAGGATAATTTGTAATAATATACGTTAAACTATCAAACCTTCATAGATTCAAAACTATAGATGTCTTAAAACATTACTCTAGAGTCTTCTATAGTGAACTTTGACTAAACAAAATGTGCTTGGGATATCTCAGTTTTCTCTAAGTTTTATCTTAACACTTTGTTATATCATGATTAGATATTATATTTGTATTATTATATATCTGTTGTTTATATAATTTAGGAATTTTTCCAACTCATGATAGTTTGAGGGGACATTGATTTTCATTCATCATCAATTCCCCAACAGAAATTTGAATGCAGGTCTTCAAGGTTATTTTCTTTAATGTTGTGACTACTAGTAGGTCATACGTTTCTGCAAAGTTTGAGTTATTATAAAATCTAATGTCTATTATTCTGTTTTAGATTATTTAAATTTTCATTAACCTATTCCCAAGATACGTTCTTGAGAAAGTAATCTAGTGTATTCAATATTTGTATTAACTATCAATCTATTTTCCTAAATAATTGAAAGTTGTTACTGATTGTTTTGTACTTAAAATTAAGTTTCACAGACATCATAATTATTGTGGTATTTTACTCTTCAGTTGGCTGATAAAACAAGCACATAAAGACATTTTCACTTCATTTTATCTAGGATGTTTATATTTGAAACTGAATGTTTAGGTAATGATAAACTGAATGATATGATTGTTCTAATTACTAAGATTTTTACCCTCACTAGGTGTCATGAAAACTATGCAATTTGCCAGGCTCGGTGGGTCAAGCCTGTAATCCCAGCACTTTGGGAGGCCGAGACGGGTGGATCACGAGGTCAGCAGATCGAGACCATCCTGGTCTACATGGTGAAACCCCATCTCTACTAAAAAATACAAAAAACTAGCTGGGCGAGGTGGCGGGCGCCTGTAGTCCCAGCTACTCGGGAGGCTGAGGCAGGAGAATGGCGTAAACCCGGGAGGCGGAGCTTGCAGTGAGCCGAGATCACGCCACTGCACTCCAGCCTGGGCGACAGAGCGAGACTCCGTCTCAAAAAAATAAAAATAAATAAAAAAAAAAAAAGAAAACTATGCAATTTGAAGATTATTGATTACTCACAAGTTCAGGGATGTCAATCCTCAGATTGACCTTGGACTTTGCCAAAAGAGGGTTTGAGCAAAATAACAAGTCCAAAGCTGAACTTGTCTGCATGCTGTGTGCCCTGTTAGTAATGACGAGAGACATTTTTTAGGTATCTTGTCTTATACCTATCACAGAACCATGCATCCAAAAGGAGATAAGTATTTAAAAACTGTCTACACTGATGATAAAGTTTAAATATATATACACAGTATGGAAACACTGAAGTTTAGGATTTGTTCAGGATTTATCAGGGATGAATATCATCATACTAACATAAAGTTGAGTGAGGGAAAATGAAGGTCAGATCAGGCAGAGGCTGATCATTGATTTTTTTTTTTTTTAAAGACAGGGTCTTGCTCAGTTGCCCAGGCTGGATTTCAGTGATGCGATCATGGTTCACTGCAGCCTTAACTTCTGGGCTCAAGCATCAGCCTGGCTAATTTTTTTTTTAAGTTTTCTGTAGAGATAGGGGGCAGTCTCACTATGTTGCCCAGGCTGGTCTTGAACTCCTGCCCTCAAAAGATCCTGCTGTCTCTCAAAGTGCTGGGATTAGAGGCACAGGCAAGAGCCACAGTTCCTGATCATTTCATTGATTTTCAAAGGACTTGCCATTCACCTTCCTGCAGACAACACATATTTAATTAGCATTCTGAGCAAACTGATAAAGTTATGCTGTACATATCAGAAAACATTAGAATAAACCCTATGGTCTCCAACTATACATTTTTTATCTGGCTTATGTAGAATAGATTAACTAGCAATTTAATTTACTTTGTTTATATTTTTTAGAACAATATTTTTCTATAGATCTAATTTGATGTCTCTTTTTTAAAAAACTATTCTGAGGTTCTCAAAAGTTACTAGAAACTTTAGGGAAAAAAAGTGTTAGGCTACCCCAGATACTTCTAATCAGTGAGATTTGCTCAAATTTGGAAGCTTATTGGAATCACCTAGGGAGCCTTAAAAAATTACCACCTGTGTCCTACTCCTCCCCCATCCAACCCCCACTTCCCCAAGGATTCTGATTTAACTGGTTTGGCATATGGCATTCAAGGGACAGGATTTTAATGCTCTCCAGGTGATTTTAATGGATAGTCAAAGCTGAGCACCTACTGCTCTAGGGCATAATGCAAAAAATAATAATAATAATTTTGGGACTAATACCTCACTGACCTTCCCAGTCCCTTGGTTTTCCTGCCTGCTCCCTTCTGGCAGCCAGTCAATAATTTTAGAACTTGCTGAATGGAGACTGGTAATAGTGACATTTCTATTGTAGTGATTCTTCACAGTTGTTTTTTTTCTCCTACGTCTAAGGACCTCTTTATTTTTCCACCATAGAATTGTTAAGTAGTGACTAATTTGTGTTTTTTAAAATATTATTATTATTAATGAAAAATACAGCCAGGCACAGTGGCTCAGGTCTGTAATCCCAGCACTGCAGATATGAGGAGACATTCAAATGCCCTTTTCCTCTTATAAACTATTATCATTTTTTTCTGTCATTCCTATTTTCTGGCTGTGAGTCCCTTCTAGTTACTTTCTGCATTATTTAAATACTTGATTATATGACATTTGAGATTTGCTTCAAAATTATCTAGATTAGCAGTAGTGTTGAATATGGGGTTGTTATAGAAGAAACGTGATTAGCTGGGAGTTGGTAATTGTCAAAGTTGTGATGTGTATATAGGAATTTATTTTATATTATCTCTACTTTTATATATGTTTGAAATTTAATAAAAAGCGTTGGGAAAATAAGCCCAAAAACATATGCTTTATTTTGGTAGGAGGTGTTATAAAATTCTGTTCCAAAAACCTTGGTGTTAATTATTTTTGAAAATCTTTACTCTTCAGTAACTATAAGTCAAAGTCTGTAGCTTTGATAAAAATTGCTTAAATTGGCTTTACTGTCCTTCAGAAAAGTGTCAGTTGCTTAAAATACAGAATGACCTCTGATAAAATAGCTGATTTGAAGTCTTCAGATTCCAGATTCTGGACAACGTTGGCAGGTCTGTGACAGTTTGTAGGCTAGGGCTGCCAGGCGAAGCTTCTGGAAAAATGCCATATTGATGACAGTAACTATTGTTGAGAAGTCTTTTCAATCAATACTGATAGTGGGAAAGAGTTGACATAAATAACCGTATCCTTCTCTCTGAAATGGCAATCAATAATAGGAACTTGGAGAACAGTGATTCTCAAGCCAGTTGTGCATCAGAATTACCTGGGGAGCTTTTAACAACTATAGATGTCCGGCTCCACCCTAGAGATTGAGTTTCATTTGGCTAGGGTTGGCCTCAGTCATTAGTATTTTCTAAAAGCGCCCCCGCTAGACAATTCTAATATGCAGCCAGGGTTGAGAGCCTATTTTGGGACCTAAACATAAAGCAGTTTTTTCGGCTCTATAAGAATTTCCTCAGTGAATAGAACTGTCCTTTCCACTGAACTTGCATTACAAATCTGCTATCTAGAATGTTACATTGGTTTACCTGTCTTAACGTAAAGCAGGTTCCATCAGAATCTGCTTGATAATGATTCACTGTCATCAGTGTTGAATCTAGATATTTTTCTAAATTAGATTTGAATTAAAATTATATTTTGACACAAAAGTCCATTTTAAATTTAATCAGTGATGAATCAAGGTATTTCAATCTGTATGAATTTCAAATTATGTTTTGAAAATCTGCTTTTTATTTATTTTTATTTTTGAGACAGAATCTTACTCTGTCACCCAGGCTGGACTGCAGTGCTATGATCTCAACTCACTGCAACCTCTGCCTCCCAGGCTCAAGCAATCCTCCCACCTTAGCCTCCTGAGTAGCTGGGATTACAGGCACACACCCCCATGCCCTGCTAATTTTTGTATTTTTTGTAGAGACGAGGTTTCACCGTGTTGCCCAGGGTGGTCTCGAACTCCTGAGCTCAAGCAAACTGCCTGCCTCCCAAAGTGCTGGTATTACAGGCATGAGCCACCATACCTGGCCTGAAAAATCTGCTTTTTAAATGTTTTCTGTCAAATATTACTGTTTCCCTTTTAAATTGTCACTTAAACAATAGTAAATACATTCATTTAGCATCTGTGCTGGAAATTATTTTGGCTCAACAATAGGAAAAATATGAAAACAGGTGAAATTTCGCTAGTTTGCTACTAGAAGTACTTTGAAATGAAAGCAAAACCTCTTATTTGTGTTCTCTCCAGTGCCTGGAACAGTGATAATACAGCAGACACTCTAAATACATTTTTGGTGAATGTATAAGTGAATTATGAAATCTTAAATCTGTCTTAACTCTACAAGATTTGAGTATAATAGAAAAGGAAATACTTTTTTGAGTCGTAGTCTTGCTCTGTCGCCTAGGCTGGAGTGCAGTGATACAATCTTGGCTCACTGCAACCTCCACCTCCCGGGTTCCAACGATTCTCCCGCCTCAGGCTCCCAAGTATCTGGGATTACAGGCATGCACCAACACACCCAGCTAATTTTTGTATTGTTAGTAGAGACGGGGGTTTCATGATGTTGGCCAAGCTGGTCTCGAACTCATGACCTCATGATCTGCCTGCCTCGGCCTCCCAAAGTGCTGGGATTACAGACGTGAGCCACCACACCTGGCCAGGAAAGGAAATTCTGTTCTTCTGTCATTTTATTCCTATATGCTTATCCTTATTTGAGCTAGCTCCTTTGGCTATATGCTAGATATTGTTTGATTTGCTGCAAGTACATCAGTGAACAAAACAGACAAATCCCTTCACTCATGGAACTTACTTCTAATAGATGGAGTACAAAAATATGGCCTTTTCCTTTTCTCTGTCCATTCTTCTCCTTCTCACCCCAGAAGCAGGGAAATCAGATAGTACTGAGGAGGGAGAAAGTTGCACTTTTTAATAGGCTGGTTAGGGAAGACCTCATTGAGAAGACACTGTTTGTGTAAAGACCCAAAAGGAGGTAAGGGAGCAAGCTGTGTTGCTGTCTATGAAACTATAGCAGACAGGGAAGAGCAAGTGCAAAGACTCTAAAGCAGGAGCAGGCCTGGTGTATTCACAGAATATTTAGGTTGCTGGTGAGGTTAGAGAAATGAGCAGAGGCAAGAGTAGAGAGATACGTGGTCAGAGAAGTATGGGATTGGGGTTGGGTGTGGTACAGACTGTATAGGCCTTGTAGCTATGGGATCATTCTTTGACCTTCACTCTGAGTGAGATGGAGGGTAATTGGTAGGTCCTGAACAGAGGAATGACATGATCTAACATATATTTTTTAACAGCATCATTTTGGCTGCCAAGTTGATAATTACAACAGATGAGCAGAGGCAGAGAGACCAATACAGCTAGAAATAGCCAGGACTGTTTTGGTAATCTAGGTAAGAAATGGTGTGGCTGAAGAGAAAGCAGTGGAGGTAATAAGAAGTGATCAGATCCTATTTTGAAGGTGGAATCATTAGAATTGGTGACTGGCTGGACATGGGATGTGAGAGAGTCAAGTTTAACCATAAGATTTGTGGCCTGAGCAACTGGATTCTGGAAGGATAGGGTAAGCCATTTACTGAGATAGGAGTGTCACACCATCCTTAGTTTTGGGAGAAGGATGAAGAGCCCAGTTTTGGCACTACCCAATTTTGAGATGCCTGTTAGACATCCAAGTAGAAGTGTCAAGTGGACCATTAGATATAGAAATCTGGAATTCAAGGAGGAGGTCCAGGCTAGAGGTAATACATTTGAGAGTTGTCAGCATATAGTTTCTAATATTTAAAGTCATAAGATTGGATAACATCACCAAGGGAAAGAGTGTTTGTTTATACAGGAGAGAAGAGACCTAAGGCCAGAGGCCCTGGGACACTCCAGTATTAAAATGTTCAAGGAGAGTGCTCATGAGAGGTAGGGGAACCAGGCAAGTGAAAACCTGGTGAAGAAAATGTTTCCTGGAGAAGGGAGTGATTGTCAAGTGCTGGACAGATTAAGATGAGAGTTGTGAAATGTCTGTTGGATTTGGCAGTATGGCTGTCTCTTGTACAGTTAATCCTCACAAGAACCCTATGAGGTGGTTGATATTATTGTCCTTATTTTACCAAATTAAGTTTCACAGCCATCAAACAATGTGTCCAAAATAAAACACTACTGAGGACATATCTGGGCATTAAACCCTTATCTTTCAGACTCTAACCATTATATACTGTACTTCCTTTTTCTATCATGTGGGCTTTTTTAAATTTTGGAAAATGATGGGAAAATTCAGATTAATGTAACAAAATATATCCTCCACTCAGAATTAATAGATTTTAATGTTTTCTAAAATTTGATTCAGATATATATTTTAAATAAAAGAAAATGTTATAATTATTCAAAAAATATTAATTGAATGCCTACTGACTGCCAGCCACTTGTTCTGGAAACTTGGAATAAATGGTGAAGTACACAAAGACTCCTGCCCTCTGAGAAGAAAAAAACAGAAAATAAACAACAATTATATATTAGAAGGCAATAAGTGGTATGGAAAAAAAAGAAAAACATATAGCAGAATAAGGAGGTCAGGAGTATTGGGTTTTGGGAGGTAGAGGGCAAGTTGTACTTTTTAATACTGTGGTCCGGATAGGCCTTATTGCAAAGATGACATAAGGAAACTTACCTGGCAGAAGATAGTTTCAGATGGACGGAATAGCTGGTGCAAAAGAGGAGGGCATGAAGTCAGTCCCCTTTGTTCCCTTTCACAATCCATTATTCGTTCCTCCCCAGAAGCAACTGGTACTGTGAAGTAGATGTGTATCCTTCTAGTCTTTGTTTTTATGTTCACTGCCATAAACAATATTTAGTATTTAGTCTGTTCTTGATTTATATAAATAATGCTATACCAGCTGGGCACTGTAGCTCATTCCTGTAATCCCAGCACTTTGGGAGGCCGAGGCAGGTGGATCACTTGAGGCCAGGAGTTAGAGACCAGCCTGGGCAACATAGTGAAACCCCACCTCTACAAAAATACAAAAATTAGGCGTGGTGGCACATGCCTGTAATCCCAGCTACTTGGGAGGCTGAGACAGAAGAATTGCTTGAACTCGGGAGGTGGAGGTTGCAGTGAGCCAAGAGCATGGCACAGCACTCCAGCCTGGGTGACAGAACAAGACTCTGTCTAAAAAAAAAAAAAAAAAAGCCATGCCATGTTTGCTTTCTTTCATTCAAAATTATGATGAGCAAAATATGTAAATCTAGTTTATTCATTTTAACCGCTATTTAATATTTTATAAATATGCCACAGTTTATTTTTCTATTACAAGCAGAGTTACATTAACAACCTTCACACACATTTTTTTATGTATAAGTGAGAGTGTTTTTAGGCTTTATATCTAGAAGTATGTAAATAGCTGGGCTGTTTATATGCATTTTCAACTTTATTAGATATTGCCAGATTGTCATTCAATTGCTTACATCAACAGTGTGTTGCACTATTTCTTCCCATCCTCACCAAACTTGGTATTGCCAGTCTTTCATTTTTCCAGGTGGATGGAGTGAATTATTGTCTTTATATTAATTTCTCAAATTATTAGTGAGATTGAGCTCCTTTTCAAATTTTTATTGTCCATTTCAAATTTCCTCCTTTATAAATTCCCTGTTCATATCCTTTACCATTTATTTATTGGCTGATATTTTCTTACTGATTTATATCATTTTTAAATTTAGAGTGATCTTTCTAAATGCTTTCTGAGAAACTAAGATGACTACAGAGTTTTTTGTTGCCATTAATGGCTTAATGATAAAATTTACTTCTGATTTTTTTAAAAACTTAAGTTTTCTTTAATAAAGACCTATTCTTATAATTTATTAAGCCAACTCTTATTTCTGTAAATTATGGACTATAACATCCCTTAATTGCCTGCTACCAACCTAGCACCAGATGGAAAGGCACAGAAGATGAAGTAAAATTACAATCAGAAATTGCTTACCTTAAGCCAGACACAGCAACATGTACCTGTCATCCCAGCTACTCAAGAGGCTGAGTCAGGAGGATCTCTTGAGCCCAGGAATTCAAGGCTACAGTGTACCATGATCATGCCTGTGAAGAGCCACTGCACCGCAGCCCAGGCAACATAGCAAGACCCCCTTTCTTTAAAAAAAAACGAAGAAGAAGGAGAGAGAAGAAAGAAAGAGAGAGAGAAGAGAAGAGGAGGAGGAAGAGGAAGAGAAGAGAAGAGAGAGGGGAGGGGAGAGAGGGGAGGGGAGAGGGGGGGGGGGGGGGGGGGGGAAGGGGGGGGAGGAGAGGAATTGCTTGGTTAGGGGAAAGCATAGAGAATATTATGAGTATATGTGTTGGGGGGGTGTGTGTTTTAATCAAGCAATTTAGTTTCCCACATTGTTCCTATATGTTTATCTTGTCTAGTAGTAATATTATTAAAACATAAAAAAGTGGGGCTGGAACACTTCCTTTTGAGATGGCCATTATCAGATAGTGACTATTGAGCGGCATTATTATACTATTGACTCTTTCCTGTCAAATATAACAAGTATTTTAAAAAAATAGTGCTTCTGTGGCACATTATTATAAATCTGATGTTCTCTAGAAAGAAAGAGAAAGTTTGCTTAAAGGTAACACTCCTTGGATAAATTTTATCTGTCTTTCAGGTTAACAAATAGAAATATTATACACAAACCTGCGGAATGGACTTTAATTGCTATGGTGTTGCTGTCATTGTAAGTACTCTCTCAGATTTTAACTCTAAATACTAAGTGTGAAGCATATTAATTAGGGAAAAACAAAGTGATCCACTGATTTTGTAAACTGCCTTGGAAAATATCATACCTCTATTTTGTGCCTTACTTTCCTTTCCTATGTAATAAAACAACTTTTATATAAAGTGATATGTAATTATTCTCTATATTTTTTTTACCATCTGTATACCTTATTCTTTACAAATACTATTTGTTATCATCTCTTTTTTTTTTTTTTTTTTTTTTTTTGAAACAGAGTCTTGCTCTGTCGCCCAGGCTGGAGTGCATTGGCGTGATCTCGGCTCACTGCCACCTGTGCCTCCCAGGCTCAAGCAATTCTCCCACCTCAGCCTCTCTAGTGGCTGGGACTACAGCCACGCACCACCATGCCTGACTAATTTTTATATTTTTTGTAGAGACGGTGTCTCACTATATTGCCCAGGCTGGTCTCGAACTCCTGGACTCAAGAGATCCATCTGCCTCTACCTTCCAAAGTGCTAGGATTATAGGCATGAGCCACCACACCCAGTCTGTTATCATCTTTGAAAGAGACAAACATCCTCATGTAGAGTATATACAGAATAGCCTTTTAGTTTCATTTTTAGTAGTCCATTGTATTAACATTGAATGGGCTTCATTATTTTACATCTGTATTTTTACATACCTAATATTATTTTGTTTTTCAACACTTCATTAGCATCAAAAAAGTTTTTTAAATTAATGTACAATTTTAAAATCTGACAGGTTTAAAGGAACTAAACCAGATGCTTACTACAAAAGCATATATAAAACATTTAATACTCATTCAGCTTTTAAGAAACCACTAGTGGTTTCTAAAGCTATTTATCAGTAGGGTTACAACTATTTAATAAGTGTAGGGTTTTTCAGCTTGAATTGTAAAATTCTTCTTTTGAGGATCATTCATTATTGCATTACTGTTGCTGCTTGGTGCTTGTTAGAGGTCATTGAAGCCCATAGGACTTGGAAAACTTACCAGACACTCACAGGTCAAAAAGTGTTATGAATCAATCTCATAGCCTCTCCAGCCCTGCTTTCTCTTTCTTTGATATTACTTCAGTCTGACATGTTATTCTGGTTTTACTGTCCCTAGGAAGGCTGTGCTGAGAAGCATTAGAGTAGGCTTCAGTGAGCCAGAATCTGTGTCACCCAACCAGATACAACTCACATGATTCATTAAATCAGAACATAGAAAATAACTTTACTTGAATGCCCTGATATAAATTTTTTATCAACCATAAGAACAAATCTTTTGTCATTTCTACTATTCAGTGTTCCAGCTGAATTGGTAATTTGTGAACTGATCTTATGAATTTTTTAGAAAGTTTTTTCCATTTTATGAAATTTGTAAATATTTTGGTCACTGGCAAAGGAAATATCAGTATCTCTGCTCACCGACCAGATCATATGCCTGCTAATAAACCCTTATAGACAACTGTTTAACTGTACTTCTGCAATTCATTATACTAAAGGGAGAAGTAACTTTTTTGGTTGACAAGTCAGAGGCCTAGGCTCAGCACTAATCTCAGAATCTTGCTTTCTCAGCCACTTACTGAAGGTATTAGCACTGCTTACTGAAGATACATTAAGTCCTACTGTTTTTGGATTAAATTTTTGCCACATCTTATCTAAAATATATAGCAAAGAACTGAAAAAGTATGGAAAATGAAATAATAAAGGCTACCATTAAAATTTCATATGATTATTCCATATAAAAGTAAACCTCTCTAGTGTTTGATTTTAATAGAGGCATCCATGTGGCACAAAATACTGAAAGCTTTGCTAGTCCTTTTATGCACTGTTTGACTTCTTTAACTTTGGATATAATGTAGGGAACCTCTTATTTCAAGAGTCAGTGACCCATAAAAATAGTGCCTTAATTGAATTCACAGAACAAATTGCACACATTTTAGTGTAGTGTACGTGTGTTTCATATTGGGCAATCAATCTTTTTTTTTTGAGATGGAGTCTTGCTCTGTTGCCCAGGCTGGAGTGCAATGGCGCAATCTCGGCTCACTGCAACCTCTGCCTCCCAGGTTCAAGTGATTCTCCTGCCTCAGCCTCCTGAGTAGCTGGGATTACAGACACCTGCCACCATGCCCAGTAGAGTTGGGGGGTTTCACCATGTTGGTCAGGCTGGTCTCGAACTCCTGACCTTGTGATCCGCCTGCCTTGGCCTCCCAAAGTGCTGTGATTACAGGCATGATGAGCCACTGTATCCGGCCTAGTGCAATCAATCTTGAAATTGTAGCAGTAAACACTATTTGCTTCTGTCATTCACCTTGCATCCCTCCTCTCTTTCGTTATGCCCTAATCCCTACCGCTAGATCTAACCTTCCTTCTCCTAGTCATTGGTCAACTGGACAACTAAAATCTTCCCCAGTTAGGGGAAACCCTTTTGGCTTCTTTAAAAATCTTTGGTCACTATAGACACCAAGACAAGTAGTGTTTCCTAGGTTTTTGCCTTTGAAATCTTGTTTTCTGATAATTCTAACTTTTGCTTTTGGCCTTCCTTGCAGATTCTTTTCATTCTGCATTTGCACATTCTGTATCTTCACTAGCTGAATCTCCCTATTCTTTTGATCATCAGCTTCTAAGACTTCTGTCTCCTGTGCTGTATTATTTTCTTATTTCCTCTTTTCTCAGAAATTCCCCTTTAGCTTTTCATATTTCTGCCCCCACTGGAAATCTGTGGCTCAACTGATAGACTTTTTTATCTCCAGCTTTGTCCATTTGTCACCTTTTTACTGCAAATACTACTGTACAAGTTAGGGATAAAATTAAAATACATATTCATCATGTGAAAACTCCATTGACTTCTATAAATTATAATTATACTTTAATGTGTATTTCCACCCCTTTTCTCCCCTTTACAGTTTCACAATTACTTTTTAGAGAAGGCATTTTGTCATTGGGGAAAGCAAAAGTAGGCATGGGGGCCAGCATTGGATAAGTACCCTTACAGTGAAAAATATGGAGACTTTAGACACCCAGAGACATGCACATATAAAGAGAAAGGAGAAAACACACGCACACATATTTGTGGAGAAGTAACCCCACCTTTCAGCCTTTTAGCTTATTGCCAGTAACATTGACTGTAGGCATACATGGGAGTATGTCTTTTTTAAAAATAATTATCCTATAATTCAGAAAATTTTCACGTCTACTCTCAAATTTCCAATGGAATTTTTAAGTCACAACTTGTAGACATTTCTGGAATTCATGTTTAAAAACAAACTGCTTATAAGTCTTTATAGCTAGGCAAAAGATTCTAAATGGCAGTTGTTACTTAAGATGAATATAAGATAATATGTTCAGTAGTACTGTTCTTTATATATGAATATTGCTACGTTTTATTATTACTATAATAGCATTTGTTTAATCCATGAAAGCTGTTTTCAGAATTCCTCATGTGAACTCTTAGAAGAGGATACATACATACACCTATATATAATTGTATTAGTATGTTTCTATAATGCCACAAGTCTAACTCTTGTTAAAGGGGGAAAAAAATAAACATTTTGACCTAAACGTGATAGTCCAGGACAACATAAATAAAACTGAGTCTTGAATTTTCACACCTTTATTCTTAAAGGGAATAAGGAGTTTTGGTAGCAAGCCATCTTCTCCTGGTGACTTTCATTGCTCTTTCACAGATGTATTAACATTTTTTAAATCTGTGCCAGGTGCAGTGGTTCATGCCTATAATCCCAGCATTTTGGGAGGCTGAGGCAGAAGGATTGCTTGAGCCTAGGAGTTGAAGACCAGCCTAAGCAACATAGTAAGACTCTGTCTCTACAAAAAATAAAAACATTAGCCAGGCATGGTGGCATATATGTCTATAGTCCTAGCGACTAGAGAAGCTGTGGTGGGAGGATTGCTTCAGCCCAGGAGATAAGGCTGCAGTGAGCCATAATCGTGCCACTGCACTCAAGCATGGGTAACAGAGCAATACCCTATCTCAAATAAGAATAATAATTTGGACCATAACATGTAATTTATCAGTGTATGCTGATGGAAATTGTATTTGCGTATCTCAGAAAAAAATCTGATCAAACAGAGTTGGTACAGTTGATCACTGCACACTCAATGAAATGCATCCCATATGAAAATACATCATGACCTATTCCCACTTCATTTTGGTTTCTCACTGATTCCATAGAACTTGAATTTGTGATTGCAACATTTATTGATATTTATACTATGAATTCAGACCCTACGTGGTACCCTACCCAAGAGCACATGGAAAGACCTTCTAAAGCAGAGCTTAAGCACTATACATTTATGAAGGAATTAATGTTCCTTTAACTCCTTTAAAAATGTCCTCTCGTTCTTATTTAATAAATGTTATAATTAAAGACTCTGAAGCACTCCTTATTCAAAGAAGAACATGTATAATAGTGATAATTGACTTTTTTTTTTAAAGAACTCATTAGAAATGCAATAAAATAACCTGATAATTGCTCAGATTTATTTTGCATCTTAGTTGAAGTTTATCAGACTTTACTCTTAGATCTGATTTTGTTCCTGTAAAAGGTACTATATAGTGAAATAATATAGAGTTGAACCTGATTTTCTTAACTAAATATGTGCTATTGAGATGTTAGGCTTTCTCCACAATCTTTGATGCATGACTTTTAATAAAAATGTATGTAGGCCGGGCGCGGTGGCTCAAGCCTGTAATCCCAGCACTTTGGGAGGCCGAGACGGGCGGATCACGAGGTCAGGAGATCGAGACCATCCTGGCTAACACTGTGAAACCCCGTCTCTACTAAAAAATACAAAAAACTAGCCAGGCGAGGTGGCGGGCGCCTGTAGTCCCAGCTACTCCGGAGGCTGAGGCAGGAGAATGGCGTAAACCTGGGAGGCGGAGCTTGCAGTGAGCTGAGATCCGGCCACTGCACTCCAGCCTGGGCGACAGAGCGAGACTCCGTCTCAAAAAAAAAAAAAAAAGAAATGTATGTAAATATATATAGATAGTCTTGTATAGGCCAGGTGCAGTGGCTCATGCCTGTACTTTGTAATCCCAGCACTTTGGGAGGCCGAGGCAGGCAGATCAGTTGAGGTCAGGAGTTTGTGACCAGCCTGGCCAACATGGTGAAACCTCATCTCTACTAAATATACAAAAATTAGCCGGGTATGGTGGGGCATGTCTGTAGTTCCAGCTAGTCTGGAGGCTGAGGCAGGAGAATCACTTAAACCCAGGAGATGAAGGTTACAGTGAGCTGAGATGGCGCCACTGCACTCCAGCCTGGGCGACAGAGTGAGACTGTCTCAAAATAAAAGATAGTCTTCCGTAAATATTTAGTACCTATATACTCTACTGTGTAAAGCTTATTAATATATTTATATATTTTGAAGTTAGAATGGACAGTAGGCCAAGTGCAGTGTCTCATGCCTGTGAGCACTTTGGGAAGCTGAGGCGGGTAGATCACAAAGTCAGGAGATTGAGACCATCCTGGCCAACATGGTGAAACCCCATCTCTACTAAAAATACAAAAATTAGCTGCGCATGGCGTGCCTGTAATCCTAGGTACTCGGGAGGCAGAGGCAGGAAAATCACTTGAACCAGAGTCAGAGGTTGCCGTAAACCAAGATTGCGCCACTGCACTCCAGCCTGGTGATAGAGCGAGACTCTGTCTCAAAGAAAAAAGAAAGAACCATAATGAATTGCATAAAATTATGTTTTATGATGTGGTATTTTGATATGATTTAGGTATATCATATTTGTTTTTATATTCCTCGTAATTCCATGTTACCCACAATATAAGAAACCAGAAAGTAAAGAATCGCTTTTAATCATGGTCACATTATTCAGAATAGCTTTTTTGAAAAGATTTAACTGGTATTTTGAGAAGATTTTCTAGCTATAGGACACATCGCTTAGCTTCTGTCCCATTTACTCCTTCCCTCTTCCCTTTGCTCTTGGTCTTCCCCAGTCTTCTGTGACCTCTGTCAGTATTCTTGAGCCTGCAACACAAGAGCAGACTGTGCTGATGGTGACCTAAAACTGAGAAATACAGGGAAATGTCCAAACCAAAACTGGCAGCCAAAGAGAAGACATATAGAAGGCTATCGAGAAGCAGCTTAACTGGCCTGAGTTCCTTTGTGTGCAGCCTATGTGCAGAAATGGGAATCAGGTTTCCTCAAGAGTGCTTATACTTAAAATGTAACTTTTCCACCCAAGTTTAATATAAAAGCTTTGTAAATAAGCCACTACTTTGTTTTCTGATGGTCTATGGTTAATTGTATCATAAGAGTCAAATGTCTCTTGGTGACCAGGGAGAGAGGGAGGTGTGTGTTGTGTTCTGTGTGAATTATTTGGTTATCCATTGAAGGAGATGAATACTTTGTATTACTCAGAAAGGATAGAGGATAAAGTGACGTGTAGTAGTCTAACATGGATACATGTTCTTCCTAGTTCTATGCCCTTGATGTTCTCTAATGGAAAGCTTTCAAGACCATCTCCAAAAATGTCTGCTTTCATTTTATTTATCTGAACTGGCTGTTTCCAGTGAACTGTGGCCCGCTTCCTAGGCAGAGACCATACAATAGTTTATTCTCTCTAAAAGCTTTGAGTATTCCTGTCGTTCAGGGAGTAAGCATATAAGTCCTGGGAAATGGTATTTAAACAGCTCAACTTGACCATGATCGCTAAACAAAAGCCATCACTGGACATGGGCAGCCACTTTAGGTAACCATCATACAGATAGAGACTCTGGAGAGTCACTTCCCTAGGGCTACCAGGCCTGAATGGAAAGATGTGACTAAGGCTTTTGCCTCAGCAGGCTGGTTTTTTAAAGCCTGCCTATTGCTAATTTCCTCAGAAAAATCTGTGAACATACCATGAAAAACAAAGAGATGGTTCCTTAGAAATCTATTGGTTACAAGTATTCCCAGCTCTTTCCCTTAGCAGTCCAAATTTAATTTTAGGTATTTGAGACCATATTTGAAGATCATTGAAATTAGTTTTTTATATTTCCTTACAATTATGGAATTTTTATATTTAACTGAGCTGTTTAAAGTTGAGATAAAATTCATATACAGTTTACCATTTGTATATTTTAAAATATACAAAATATACAGTTCACTGGTTTTTAGTATATTCACTATGTTGTACAACCGTCACCACTTATCTAATTCTGGAACATTTCTGTCACCCAAAAAAGAAACCTCCTATCTATTAGTTCAGTCCCACTTTCCCTTCCTCCAGTCCTCTGGCAACCATAAATCCATTCTCTATCTTGACGGATTTATCTATTTCTGAACTTTTCATATAAATGGAATCATATATGACCTTTTATATCTGGCTTCTTTCACTTAATGTGTTTTCAAGATTCATCCATTTTGTAGCATGTAACAGTACTTCATTCCTTTTTATGGCCAAATAATATTCTATTGTATGGATATACCACATTTGTTTATTCATCAGTTGACAAACATTTGGGTTATTTCCATTTTTTGCTATTTGATGGGTAACAGTGCTATAAACATTCATGTACAGATGTTTTGTGTGAGCATATGTTTTATGTTCTCTTAGGTATATACTTAGGAGTAGAATTGCTGGGTCATATGATAACTCTGTTTAACCTTTAAAAGAACTGCCAAAGTGTTTTCCACAGTGGTTGTATCATTTTACATTTCCACTAGCAATGTATGAGGACTCCAAAGATTGAACTTTACAAATTATCTCATCTTGCTTCACACCCAGTAGTCATTTTAAAGGCTTATATATGCAGTTTCCCCAAAACTTAAATATGCCTAATCTAATTGATTTTAGGCTTTCATGGACATGTAACATCAATTTCTTATGTTTTAGGAATTTCTACTATAAACGCAAAATGAGTACTTTCAAGCTAAAAACAAAGGTTATGGTGTTCATAGTGTTCAATCTGAAACCATATAAATGTCTGAACAGTAGCTACTGGTATTCTTTTGGATTCCTCAGTATCCATAAAATTCAGTTTTTGTTTCTTGCTTATATAAATCTTGAATTTGTTTATCTTATGATATTTACTATCCTATCACCTTTGTCTTTGTGAAGTTTAAATATTTACCTGTTTACTGAGGATTGAACAATAATTAGATTATTTCTATACATTCCCATACTTATTGCTGAGAGTTTATGTAACAAAAACATGTTTTTAAACTGAAATAACTTTACCCTCAGCCAACAGAGCTATATGGCAATCTAGATAGTTTCTAAAGAAATAATACTTGTTTAAATTTTTAATCAAAGCCGACTTTCTACAATAATTCCCCCCACAGAATTCCCTATATCTTTGGCAGTTTTATAATGCTACTCTTTTTTCTTATTCATAAGTAGTTGAGTATCTCCAACTTCAGGCCATACTCCACATTAAAAGTCATCAAGGATCCTGAGCAAAAAGATGTGCACTCCAGCTGCCCTGTCCCAAGCAGCAGCAGTGGTGGTGATGACAGCAGTTAGCAGCAGTTGGCCCTTGCAAATCAAGCCTTGATTTTAGGAGCCAGTCCCTCTATCTGCTAGTGCCATCATCACATCCTGACTGAGCTCCCTGAGAGCTAGGAAGCATGAAGCTTGAGGGAACTGTTACCCCCAGCATCAGGGTCTGCCACTATAAGGGTGTGATAATCATTGTGTGTGGAAGCCATAGTTGACTACATTTCAATCTTAGAGTATTGAAAAAAAGTTGGAGACACTATTCTGAGAGAATTGTTACATGGCGACAATGATGAAGAAAAGCTTTTCCAGTATTCATCTGCCAAGTTGTTCTGTAGATCTGTCACAAACAGGAATTAGATATAAAGTTGTAAAGTCACTGTAACCCAGCCCTTTAAACAAACCTATGTGTAATATATCACTACAAAGTGAGTTACAAAGAACTTTTTTCTTTTGAATTAGAAATATCAGTGGAAAGCATCCCTGCTTCCTTATTAATGGGTAAACCTAAAGCATTAAATGCAAACATTAACAGGACATAAACCATCTGTTATAAGAAAAACATTTTATTTTATTTGGCTATCATAGTTTCTTATAATCAGAGTTTTTATCTCTGTTTTCTAGATAGTAGTTCTGAAATGGAAAGTTCATAGTGACATACTTCTTAATAGCATATTCTTCTTGTCTACTTTTTTGTTTCTCTTAGAAGTCCTTTAATGGTACTAACCTCACATGCCTCCTGGTTTTTCAAATTTGGGGACATTACCTTTGTGCCTAAGATTAAATGCAATTTTAATTTATATAATTAATTATTCTTCTTATTATTATTTTGAGACAGGTTCTCTGTTACCCAGGCTGGAGTGCAGTGGCATGATCTTGGCTCACTGCAATCTCTGCCTCCCAGCCTCAAGCAATCCTCCTAACTCAACCTCCCAAGTAGCGGGGACTATGGGTGCATGCTACCATGCCCAGCTAATTTTTTTTGTAGAGATAGGGTTTGACCACATTGCCTAGGCTGGTCTTGAGCTCAGGCAATCCTCCCACCTTGTCCTTATGTCATTAATTTTATTTAACATTATGTTTTTTAAAATATAATTATTCTACCCCACAGACTACCTTTAACTATACAAGGGTCTCTCGAAACCCTAAACTCAGTCTCCATTCTGGATTATATCCTATTTTTGTTCCTAACTAGCAGGATAGCCTTGTACAAGTTACTTAACTTCATTGACTATTATTGTTGGCAGTGTGAAGGATTGGACTAAATCCAGGTTAAATCAACTTGGTAGTGCTAATTCAAGTATGAGGTATAAAAAGTAAGAAACTGTTTTCATGCAATATATCAAAGTCTTCTGAAAGAGATAAAGAGGAGTATATTTAGCATAGGAAACAATTTAATTTTGCAGGTGGAGTTCTGTGGTGACACTGTCCAAGTGTTATACTTTGTTACATATCTCCATCATAAGCTTGGCAGGGAAATACTAGTCAGTCACTCTTTCTATGGAAAGAGCTCAGAGTACTCATTTAAATAGATGAGAGGAACACCCTGAAGAGGCCTTCTCTTTCTAGTGCAGACTTTAGTTGACATTATACAGGTTAAGTATTAGAAATCCAAAATCCAAAATGCTCCAAAATCCGAAACTTTTTCAGCACCAACATGATGCTCAAAGGAAATACTCGTTGGAGTGTTTCAGATTTCGGATTTTTGGATTAGGGATGTTCAACCAGTAAGTATAATGCAAGTATTCCAAAATTCTAAAATATCCGAACTCCAAAACAATTCTGGTCCCAAGCATTTTAGATAAGGGATACTCAAACTGTATTGCTCTTCATATCAAAGATGTGGAACTTTTCCTCAAATGCAAAAGGAGAATGTGGAGTGGTTTAGCACCTGCACATTATAATAAGGGTGGTAAAGAGCAAAACGAAACGTGTAAATTAATTTTGTGAATGTTAAAATATGTTTTGAAACTGTTTTCCTTACAGAATCCTCACTCCAACTGTGGGCCTTTTTTTCCTCATCCAATTTATTCTTTACATTTTGTTTTATTTATTTATTTTTTTAATTTTTTTAGTAGAGATGAGGTTTCACCATGTTGGCCAGGCTGGTGTCAAACTCCTGGTTTCAAGTGATCCACCTGCCTCAGCCTCCCAAAGTGCTGGGATTATAGGTGTGAGCCACCATGCCCAGCCTATTCTTTATATTTTATTCTGGGAATAAGTATCATCAATGAATAGAAAAGTTTAGAAAGTTATTTTATGTGAGTGTTTCTAATTCACATTTAAGGACTTTTTTTAAAAAATAGCTCTGGAATACCAATTTCCTTTTTTTAACTTTTATTTTTTGAGACAGAATCTGTCTGTCACCCAGGCTGCAGTACAGGTGACCTGATCTTGGCTTACTGCAACCTCTGCCTCCTGGGTTCAAGCAATCCTCCTCTCTCAGGCTCCCAAGTAGCTGGGATTACGGGTGTGTGTCACCACTCCAGGCTGATTTTTATTTTTATTTTTATTTTTTTATTTTTAGTAAAGATGGGGTTTTGCCATGTTGGTCAGGCTGGTCTCGAACTCCTGGCCTCAAGTGATCTGCCCACCTCAGCCTCCCAAAGTGCTGGGATTACAGGCATGAGCCACCACACCTGGCCCATTTTCCTTTTTTATTTTCTACTTTTTTTCTCTCATTAAAAAATGGGCCAGACGCAGTGGCTCACACCTATAATCCCAGCACTTTGGGAGGCCAAGGCAGGTGGATCACCTGAGGTCAGGAGTTCAAGACCAACCTGGCCAACATGATGAAACTACGTCTCTCCTAAAAATACAAAAATTAGCCAGGCATGATGGTGGGAACCTCCTGTAATCTCAGCTACTTGGGATGCTGAGACAGGAGAATCGTTTGAACCCTTAAAGCAGAGGTTTCAGTGAGCTGAGATTGTGCCACTGTACTCCAGCCTGGGTGACAGAGCAAGACGCCATCTCATAAAGAAAAAAAAAAAAAAAAAGAATTGCATATATAACACACACACACACAACAGATGTTTATTGAGCAACGCTATGAGTAAGACTATGTCTTAGACCCTACAGGGAATACAAAGATTAAACAAATCCCTTTCCCTTAAACACTTTACAGCCTACTGGAGGTTGAGGAAAGGGAGAAATCAATAATGTGCTGCACAAGTAGCTACAATAAAAAATTGAATGTGTTAAATGCCGGGAAAAAAAAAAAGGCACAAAATATTGTTGGGATTCAAAGAAGTAAAAGACTTGGGAGGTTATAATAAAGTAAAAGATCTGTTTAGGGGAGCATACAAAGGTGATGGGTTCAAAAGACAGAAAGGATTTCAAGAAATAGAACAGATGAGAGGATTCTAGGAAGTGCCTATGTATAGCATGAAACAAGCAAGATAAGGCTGATAACTAGAAGGAAAGGTTGGGTCTGTTGTAGAGATAGATTTTTGTGGTGGTTGTTTTGAGACAGAGTCTGTGTTGCCCAGGCTGGAGTGCAGTGACATGGTCTTGGCTCACTGCAACCTCTGCCTCCCGGGTTCAAGGGATTCTTGTGTCTCATCCTCACGAGTAGCTGGGACTACAGGCGTGCACCACCACACCCAGCTAATTTTTATATTTTTAATAGAGACAGGGTTTTGCCATGTTGGCCAGGCTGTTCTCAAACTCTTGGCCTCAAGTGATCTGCCTGCCTTGGCCTCCCAAAGTGTTGGGATTACAGGCGTAAGCCACCATACCCTGCCCCTGAGATAAATCCTTTAATGGCAGATAAACTTAATTCAGTGGGTAATGAAAGTCATTTAAATTTTTTGTTTTTGTTTTTTTGTGGAGTTTCGTTTGTTTGTTTGTTTTAGACACAGGATCTTGCCCTGTTGCCCAGGCTGCAGTCAATGGCGTGATCATAGCCCACTGTAACCTCAAACTCCTGGGTTCAAGTGATCCTCCCTTCATTTAAGTTTTGAGTAGAATAATATCATAAAATCTATGTTTTAGGAAGGTTAGTCTTGCAGAGATCTGGAGTCAGATCTGATCCTATCTTCCACCTTGCGTCAGCCTTTCAAAGACTTTCAATTGCTCTTAAAGAAAAACTTTTTATTGCGGCCTATGTACCCCTGTGATGAGGCCTTTCTTTCTTCTCCAGCCTCATCTCACACCATCCTACCTTGTTCTCCCATTCCTGTCACTCTGACCTTCTTTCATATCTTTCTCATCATAATCTTTACCACTGTAGGACACAGGTCCGAAGTGTTCTCTCCCCTCTTCCCTTGGTTAATTCCCCTTCTTCTTTCAGAACTTGAGGAAGTGTTTCCTCCTCAGGAAATTTTCCCTGACCTCCATGGCTAGATCAAATATGTCTATACACAGGCCCTCACAACACTATATACTTTTCTTTCTTAGCACTTACCCTATTTTCAGTTTCATATTTATTGTATGATTACTTGATTAATGTATGCTTGTCTCACTGTACTTAAAATTTTTAGGGGCTGGCTCATCTTTATTTTTTTTCCTTTGAGACATGGTCTCGCTCTGTCACCCAGGCTAAAGTGCAGTGGCACAGTCACAGCTCACTAAAGCCTTAACCTCCTGAGTTCAAGTGATCCTCCTGCCTCAGCCTCCCGTGTAGCCGGGACCATAGGCATGCATCACTATGCTCAGCTTTAAAAAAAATTTTTTTTGTAGAGATGTGTCTCACTTTGTTGCCCAGGCTGGTCTCGAACTCCTAAACTCAAGTGATCCCCCACCTCGGTCTCCCAAAGTGCTGGGATTACAGGTGTGAGCCTCCATGCCCAGCCTATTCATCTTTAAATTAAAAAAAAAAAAAAAAAAAAAAAACAGGAAAGACAAATACACCTATCCTTTTTTCTTGACCTCAGGCTATCATCCACTCACCTACCAAACTTCTTGAAGAGCTTGTCTGCTCTCAGTGATTCCAGTGCTTCTCATTAATCCTTTGCATTCTGGATCTTGCCCCCACCTTTTATGGAATTGATTTTCTCAAAGCCTCTACTAGTAACAGCCTAGTTAAACGAAGAGCAGTGAGGCAATGAAATGTAAAGGAAGAGACAAATTATGAGAAACACTACAGCTCTAGAATCTATAGGATTTTGCAAAGTTGGGGAAAGTCAAACATAATTTTAAGATACTAAGACAGGTGGCTGTGAAGATACTGGTACCTTCTGAGAAGCAGGTAGGAAGAACTAATTGAAAGAGGTGATGCATTTATTTTTATTTTTATTTATTTATTTATTTATTTATTTATTTATTTATTTATGAGATGGAGTTATGCTCTTGTTGCCCAAGCTGGAGTGCAATGGTACAATCTTGGCTCACCGCAACCCCCACCTCCCAGGTTCAAGCAATTCTCTGGCCTCAACCTCCCAAGTAGCTGGGATTACAGGTGTGCGCCACCATGCCCAGCTAATTTTTGTATGTTTAGTAGAGATAGGATTTTACTATTTTGGCCACACTGGTCTTGACTCCTGACCTCAGATGATTCACCCGCCTTAGCTTCCCAAAGTGCTGGGATTACAGGCATGAGCCATCATGCCTAGCGATGCACTTGGTTTTATACCTGTTTTGCAAGTTCTGAGACTTCCTGTTCAATTTAAGATTTAGGCAAATTATCAGTTAGATGGCTCCCTGACAGGAGTTGAAAATGTGGAACTAGAGCTGAAGAATGGTGATGAAAATCAGAGACCTAGATTTTGGTGTCAGCATTGGGATGGATGAGATGGCAGAGGTAGAGGATGTTAAATGCACAGTCAAGATGGGACAAAACTTTGTGGGACAGCTGGATCAAGGCCAAGAATGCCTGAAGAATACAGAGAAAGCAGAAAAAGGGAGAGAGGGGAAAGAGACACTTTGAGCACCAACTAAATGCAAACACCATGCTAGACTCGACATTATTTCGTTTGATTCTCACAATTCAGTCTGGTCAATGGTGTTCCACTCACCAATGGAAGAAATAGGCTCTGTAAAGACATACACTTTGCCCAAGGTCAGAGCTGAGATTCAGACTCAGACCCTATCTGACTTCAAAACATGTACTTTGCCCTGCATTGTGCCTCAGACAGGTATGTAATCAACCAGAACACTGTTAAACAGTCTTAAACTTAAGTTTAAGTTTTAAGAAAAATGTAGTAACTATCTTCCTAGAGATGAAGTAGTTGCTCTGTGCTGAATAAGAATGAGAATAAGTACTAAGGGCTGTGGTCCTGGCAATTAGGTGGTGTGGGTAACCTTCAAGAAAGCAGTTGCTACAGAATGATGAGCGGAGACCAGATTGTAAAGGCTGCTATAGTATTACATGTGGTGTTGAGGCACTAGACGGAGCAAATGCCAGCTACTCTTTTCATATGGTTGGCAAAAGCAGAAAGGAGAAGGGGTTTATCATCCAATGTGATATGATAAATCATCAGAAGATTCTCAAGATAGTGGAAGTTTGAGCATTTTGGTAGCAGAGGGGAAGGAGACATTAGACAGGCAAGGCTGGAAGAACTAGAGGGTAACTGCTGGAATGTGGCCCATGAAGAGACTGGGAATGTCATCAAAGGTGTATTTGCCTCTTTTTCTTTCCTAACTCCTTTCACCCACTTTCCTACTTATCTGCCACATATTTCTCTCTCCTTGCTTTAAATGTCAGCGTTATTTGGTAACATTTTGCCTCCTGCTCTTAATTTCAAAAGCGCAGGAACCAAACCTTGTATATTTCAGCTCCCAAAAACCCGTATTATTTATTTTCATTACTGTTACATTCATTACTGTATTATTAGTTTCATTCTGGCTCTGATTGATTCTTACCCTCCTTTCTCCACAGGTCAATGATACCCCTAGGAGAATTAATTTAGGCATTTCTGAGCTTGAGTTATACAGCCACTATGTTTAATTATGGTGACTAACCTTTATTTTCTCATATTCATGACTTTTACCTTCCCCTGCCTTCTCACCTTCCATGACCCACAAGTTGGTTTTGGGAACATAAACATAATTTACCAAAAAAAAAAAAAAAAAAAAGCATATATATATGTATATATATGTACATATGTACATATGCGCACACATGTAAGTTTCTACATGAGAATAAGAGAATTTCCATTTATCCAATATTGTGTTTGGACAATATGTAAACAGTGCTAAGCCAGGAAAGATATCTATAGTAAGTGAGGTGAATTTGAAGCAGTTTTCTTACCAAAACATAATCTCCATACAGTCAAAGACATTGTCTGGATTACTTTTGTCTTCCTAATGCCAAGCACTTACTCTAGCACTTAGTAAGCATTCAGTGAATATTTGTTGATACATCAAAAGAATGAATGGGATGGGAAAAACTTGGATAAATTATTGTTGATATTATGGACTTATGGCATAGATTTGGTAACACTGGTAAAATTGCATTGCACGTGAAAAAACAGAAAGAGTTGCTTACTATTGTGACTGAAGAAAAGACTTTCATTATAGAGATATAATCTATATAATGATTCATATTTTCCCACATGAATACAGTCTGATAAAGATGTGACTATTTAGCCTTAAAAGAATTGCTAATTTTAACCAAATCCAGCATTGCCTTTTTGCAAATGCAATTTTTATAAAATCTTTAATAAAATTAACAAAAAACAAAGTTAGATGTAAATGTGAGATTATCTTTTAATTCATTAGTTATAAAATTAGTAAACACTTTAACTTTTTTTAAATGTTTCTTTGATTCAAAACTTTATTCCAAATATTGTTTTTATCTTCCATGGATTTAACTGTTTTCTCTTCTGTGGACTGACAAAATAGAAGAATTGGTTATATAGCAGTTAATTACCAGGTCGATAGAGGTGGCACTATGTCTTTTAGTTATTTATCTGATGCATCACAGACACAATTCTGAAGAATTTGTTAAATGTTTTACATGTTGATATTTGTTCGTTGAATTAGAAGCATTTATCAAATATTAATGGGTCCTAATGGAAATTTTTTACTCAAGAGGCAAACTCTTCCTTTAACTAGTTTTACTGAATGTATTTTAAAAAATAGCCTTGCAAACTTGAATGGAAGTTACAAGGAGAAAAAAATTATTCCCAGGTGTATTAAGAGTGCTCGTGAAATTCAAGATCCCGATCACTGATTGTGCTTTCTTCTCTGTTGTTAAACACTTCCATTTAGATTATGTATTATAGAGACTCAACAGCTTTTAAATATTCTTCCTGCCTCTGACTTTTCTCATTCTGATAATTCCAGTTAACAAATAAAGTCATGTGGTGTTTGGAAGCAAAATTCAAATGCTTCCATTTTATTTATTCCTTGTTTAAATATTTTTACAAAGTTGTAAAGCAGAGTTTACAAGCCAAAATGGTGAAAAAGAGCCTGGAATTTTCTGGTTCTCACTATTGGCTGTTTGTGTTGTCCCACCATTCACTTTGAATGAGTTTGGGATTTGGCTGTTTGTCATTTTAGTACAACTCAAGTATAATCTGCTTTAAAAGACGGAAACATATCACAATACATAAGGCTTAACATTGAAAATTCCGAGTGCAGCAAAAGCACTTCAGAAACTGTTCCAAACTGCTTGGTGAACACCTGCAGTTTCTGTGGTGGTGAAAAGACATTACAGTAATTGAATCTCCAGGACTATTTCCATTTTATTTATTTACTGATTTTCTTTTCAGTGAGTTTTGAGGCCCCACATTATAATGTTTTTTGTCACTCAGAGGTTTTTCATTGCAAGGAGTGACAAATCTGCTGCACTGCAAAAATGTTTCATGAGAATAAAGCAACTGCCAGGTTATAACTAGTATTATTCTGGTATCAGTGCAGAGAAAAATGTTGCTCTAAAACACTAAGACTCACACAACTTTTACATGCTCCAAAATCAAGTTCCCAAACATATAAAATTAAGTGTCACTAGCCAATTCTTTGCAGCCAAGGTTATACATTGAGATAGAAGGTTATACATTGAAAGTAGGAGTAAAATTTATACTCCTTCCTCAGGGGGAAAAAAAGGCATGTTTGAAAAAATAGAAGCCCTTTTTATAATTTGAAGAAGTATATGAACCCCTGCATCTCAAGTTAAGATAAGAAAGTGGAGTCCATAAATGTTGGCTTCTCTTTTGAGGAACCTGATGATAAGGGTAGGAAAGAGATTGAACAGTAACCATTTGTTTTGGATAGAAACAGACTTAACCATACAATATGGAGAAGGAGCCAATAAAGAAAAATAATTTGAAGTTGCAGGCAAGGTAGATACACATGATGGAACAGGGCACATCTCAGGAGGCACAAGGAAATGTGATCATGGCACAGGCAGATGGAATAGTGTGAACGGGAGAGAAATACTACATCTTCTGAGACAGGGAGAAAATAAGTGAAGAGCAGCATGACTGCAGATACGTTTATAGGTAGAAGGGAGAGATTTTTATATCATGCCTAACAACTTCATTTTTCAATGAAGTAGGGTATGAGGTTCTCTTCTAAGAGTGAAGAAGTTACGGTTGTATAAAGAGTGAAAACACAACTGACCCTTGAACAACATGGGTTTATGGGTTTGAACTGTGCAAGTCTACTTATATGTGGATATTTTTCTGCCTCTGCCACACTTAAGATAGCCAGACCAACCCCACTTCTCTTCCTCCTCCTCTTCCTCAGCCTACTCAGTGTGAATACAAGGATAAAAACCTTTATGATGATCTACTTGCACTTAATGAATAGTAAATATATTTTCTCTTCTTTATGATTTTTTTCTTCTTTTTTTTATTGTTATACTTTAAGTTCTAGGGTACATGTGCACAACGTGCAGGTTTGTTACATATGTATACGTGTGCCATGTTGGTGTGCTGCACCCATTAACTCGTCATTTACATTAGGTATATCTCCTAATGCTATCCCTCCCCCTTTCCCTCTCCCCACAATAGGTCCCGGTGTGTGATGTTCCCCTTCCTGTGTCCAAGTGAGCTCATTGTTCAGTTCCCACCTATGAGTGAGAACATGTGGTGTTTGGTTTTCTGTTCTTGCGATAGTTTGCTGAGAATGATGGTTTCCAGCTGCATCCATGTCCCTACAAAGGACACGAACTCATCCTTTTTTATGGCCACATAGTATTCCATGGTGTATATGTGCCACATTATTTTCTTAACATTTTCTTTCCTCTAGCTTACTTTATTGTAAGGATCTAATACATATCCTTATATAATGCATTATGTAATATTTATTATAAGCATATAGCATAAAATATGTGTTAATCGACTGTTTATGTTGTCTGTAAGGCTTCTGGTCAACAGTGGGCTATTTGTAGTTAAGTTTTGAGGAGTCAAACATTATATACAGATTTTCAACTGCATGGGGGAGGGGGTCAGTGTCCCTAATGCCTGCATTGCTCAGGGGTCAACTGTAATGATAGTGGAGTAGTCATTGAGAGGATTCAGAAAAGGAGCTAATTCAGGGTGAGAGAAAATTGACAAGTGACATTAAGTATCCAGATGAGGCTACAGATCATGGATTTGTACTGGTACCGACCTTCAGGGTTCCCTTCTTCCCCATATCCCCATGCCACCAGTAGTTTCCAGCCATCTATTATAGGTGTGGAGAAAGCAGATTGCAACATTTATCTCAGGGTGTAGGTTTTGCTAGGTAAAAAAGCTAAGGCAAGGATGCAAGAGGTTTGGAAAAGTATTAATGAGATATTAGTTCAAAAAATCAAGGCAGATATAATAAGGAAGAAAAGTAGAGTTACCTTAGAAAGAAAATTGGTCATCCTAATCAAATAATTCTTGTGTTTCTCCCCACAAAATGGTATCTTCAGCTCTGACATCTCTCCTAAATTGTAGCCCAAAATTTTTTTCTTTTTTGCTGGGCACCTTCATTTGGACATCTCCCAAGCATTTCAAACTCTCAAATTTGAGATGAAGTCATTTTGCCTTTCAAATGGCCCCTGTTTCTTTTGGTGGTATTGCTATCCTCCTAATTACCCAGAACTGTGCTTCTCTTTATCTCTCATAGCTAATCAATTGCTAAGTCCTTTTAGTTCCGTATACAGTTGTCTTTCTCCATTCCCACTGCTACTAACCCACATCAGGCCTTCATTACTTGCCTAGACTGCTGCAATTATAGCCCTCCCAAGCAGCTCTCCTTGCCGTGTGTCTCTTCATTCAACTAGTCCATCCTTCCCTCTAGCTTTAAAAATCATCTCACTGAAGCTTAACTCTGATTAAGGCAGGCCTTTGTTCAGAAACTTAGTGACTTCCCAGCTCCTACCACATAATTTTACATGATTTCAAGGCCCTTCACAAGTGGCCCCAACTTACCTATTCGCCTTATTTCTCTTTTATGTCTTTACATTATGTCCACTGACTGTTTCCCCCACAACCATCTTTAATAGGACTTGACCTATGCTTGAAATTTATTTTCTTTTCATATCTGCCTATCATAGCCTTCAAGATCCAGTTCTAATGTTACCAATTCCTTAGAAGCCTTCCTTAACACCCCACAGGCAGAAATAATACCTCCCTTGTATAAACCTCCTTGAGTAAGACCTCTCATTGGGACCTTCTGCTTTGTTACACATTTATATAAAAATCTCATTTTCTTTACTATCCAATTTCTTCCAAAAGTGTAATGAACAAGTATAACAAATAAACAGAACTACACAAACTTATTCAATTTGGAAATTTAACAGAGCTTCACATCCATTGTTTTCAGCACTGGCTATATATTAGAATTACATGAGGAGGCTTTAAAAAAAATACCAATGACTGATTCAAAGATTTTGATTCATTGGTCTTGGGTGGGGCATGGGCATAAGAATTTTTTAAGTTCCCCAAGTGATGCTAATTTGTGCAGGCAGAATTGAGAACCACTGTCTTAATTCTAGTGCACATTGGTGTGCTAAGTAGAGAAGTGCTAAATCAGTTGACTTAGCTGTGTATACCAGGGTTTGCTTGGTTAGAGGTACTTAGCTTTCTTCTAAAATCATTAATAGTGTTGAAAGGTTCCTCTTGACTATCACAAAGAAAGGATGAATTAGAAACAGCAGAATTGCTGGTTTTCATTTGCATGTTTTATTTGGTTATGACAGATTTCAAAAATTATTTGAAGAGTATATCCAAGTGGGTCTTTGAAAACTGTAAGATCTACTCATTTCTTAAAATGAATCAGACATGTGAACTACTGTGGTCTAGTGGTTAGAAGTGTAGACTAGTGGGAGTACTTCTGGGGTTATTTGTTCATCTTTTACTGACTTACATGACCTTAAGAAAGTCACTTGAGCCCCAACACTTCCTGCAACTTCACAGGAAGGCTGAAGACCAACAAGTCAGTCCTATAAAAAAAAAAAAATTAACAAACTTGGAAATCACGATAGCTTCTTAGGTTTGACTGAGTTGTTGAGATCTTTCCTGCCACAAAGGGAACAACTAGGAAAGAACTGTCATTCAGGAAAAACTCTCTATCTCCAATTTAGAAAGTTTCCCACCATCCATTTTAAAGTATCTGAATGTTTTAGCTGGATGTGTTGGTGCTTGCCTGTAGTCTCAGCTATTTGGGAGGCTGAGGTAGGAGGATTGTTTGAGCCCAGGAGTTCGAGGCTGCAGTGAGCTGTGATCGCACCACTGCACCTCAGCCTGTGTGACAGAGCCAGGCCATGTCCCTTAAAAAAGGGAATTTTAAATTTAGCCCTGACCTCCTGGCATTTGTTTCCTTGTCAGTTACAAAACCATGTTTACTGAAAACATATCAATAACAGCAGTTTAGCAAAGTACCACGAAGTAGTTACCTATGTATATGGCCCAGTCCATGTTATTTTATGGAAAAAGAAGAACTCTTCAACAGGGTGACAGGTTCTTTCTGTGTGCCCTGGTAGCTATTGTGTTACTTTGGGGAGGAAGCCAAGGGCCGCAGATGAGACAGATGTGTTCAGAGTCTCACTAATGGAGTTGAATCTTCTGCCTTTTCCTCAATAAGAAACAAGCAAGGTAGATAAAGAGTTAATATTAAACATGAAATTGTAATTACTTTCATGCTAAGAAGCATGCAGTGCATATTGTATGTTTTATCTAACATACAGATAAAATTCCTTTTGAAAGTATATATCAGAATTTTTTTTCAATATCTGAGAGAGGCATTTTGCAAAATGTCTGGGGTTTGTATGGAACCCGGCAATTTCTGAAAATAGATGACATTTTGACCCTTTGTGTTGCTGGTCACAGCTCTTCGTTACAGTTTTGATTGTATGGGTGTGCAAACAGGTATTTTGGTTTAATCCTTTATCATTTACCACTTGTTCATGTAGAAAAGGGAAAAATCTCAAGTTTTAGAAGAAGATAAAATATGGGTAAGGTGACAGTTGTTACTGCCATGCAGGAAGAAAGTATTGGGGCCTGATAGATAAGCAAATAGACAAGATACCTTTGTGATAAAGGTCTCCACTTTTTGCACTCTTCTTAGCCAGTATGACCCTGGATAATTCCTTTACCCTCTCCACAGCCTCAGGTACTTCAGCTTTCAAAAGGAAACTGACTGGATAGGTTGCACCTAAAACACATTTGGGAAAATTAAGTGTGATTTCCTCAAATATAACCATATAGCCTCCTAAAATAAGACTATGCTGTTAAACCTCATCTTTTAGATTCTTCACTTACCCAACCCATTATTAATTAGTGCCTCGTCTTTCCCAGAAGGCTTTTGCTTTTGTTTGATTGTAAGCCTTCAAAGTGTCAGGTATTATAATACCCATTTGTTTTAATTGGTTAAAGTGATAAACATAGTGCCTGTGCATGTACACATTGAAGGTATGGCTGTTTGACAGAAATAGTCTTCCTACCTTCTCCTTCCCAGCCCTAACTTCTGAAGGGTGAAAGAGTGAGTGTTTTAAAAAATTTCTTTTAAGCCCAGTGTTATCTTTTAGCAGTCTTTACATCTTCATCACCTTTATGCATGGTAATCAGCAGAACAGGCTTCCCTACTGCAGCAGAACTCTGCATGAACCTAGTAATTTCTCAAATCTGTTAGGTACAGAAAAGTATGTGGCCTTTCACTTCCTGTCCCTTCCTCCAACCCCAAACCATAGAGAAGCATGCTTTCTGGTGACATTTTATTCACATAGACATTCTCACAGCTCTTTATTCTATAAGATTATGTTGAGTATGAGGAGTGTTGTTCCATGTCATTTTACAACAGCCTACTCGTTTGATTTTGCAAATTTGGAAATAAATTATGAACACTTAGGAAAATCCTTCTATGAAAGAGTTATTAGTTCTGCCCAGTTTTGAAAGTCAGGTTTGGAGATACCTGTGCTATATCATATTAAGCAGGTGCCTAATGTGATCTTCACACATATCACCTAGGATTATTCAGGAAAGGATAATTCAGATTGTGGAGCTACAGTATGGAGTTTCCAGTGGTTCAGTATGAGTGTAGTAAGCAAGACAGTAGGGACCAGAATGGGGAAGGCCACTTAAAAATCCAAGTTCATGGCTGGCTACAGTGGCTCACACCTGTAATCCCAGCACTTTGGGAGGCTGAGGTAGGTGGATCACAAGGTCAGGAGTTTGAGACCAGCCTGACCAACATGCTGAAACCCCATCTCTAATAAAAATACAAAAATTAGCCAGGCGCAGTGGTGGGCACCTATAATGCCAGCTACTCGGGAGGCTGTGAGGTAGGAGAACCGCTTGAACCCGGGAGGCAGAGGTTGTAGTGAGCCGAGATCGTGCCACTGCGCTCTAGCCTGGGCGACAGCGCAAGACTCCGTCTCAGAAAAAGAAAAAATCCAAGTTCATTACTGACTTTTATTGTACTCCACGAGATAAATAACATAGAGATTCATCAGTTTAGCTCCACTTGCTCAGTAAACCACAACTTTAACTCTTTATATATATTTTTCTGTTGACAGAATACAAACTGGTGACTTCCAAAATTATGGATAACTTCTGAGGCTTAGTCAAGAGTTTGTACAGCTCTAAATCCTTGGATAGAAGGTTTTAATAAAAATGCCAACTTTTAATTAAAAATCCCTCTCTTGATTCAGTTATCTTGCCCAAACTTTGAAACTCTTCTTACTACTGTATATGATAATTCCTGTTAACCAGATGTTGTTTGATAGCTCAGTAATAACAAATGGAGGGTACTTGTCCTAACCTGATTTACGTTCTTTCCTTTTGATGTGTAGCATATGTGGAGCAGTCAGCTAAATAAAGGTCTTATCAATAAGATGCAGTTTGACACTTGTCTTTTTGCTTTTGTTGTTACGCCACTTACCATATGGTAAAGAATTGTTATAGAAGGATATCTGTCTTTTCAGAAGTGAGATTTGAATCGGTGGAGGTTTCATGAGCAGTTTCCTCTTGTTTGTGATTTATACATTGCAAGTTTTTATTATGTAAGTTGTTTTCAAATTATATTCACCAGCAGATAGCCTGTGTTAAGCCATCTTAAGTGTCACCTTTTGAGGTTTTTATTCATACTTAAATCACTTGAATAACTTCCAACAGAAATCTTTTGTTTTTACTTACAGCCAATCACATTCTCTGCTGGTTGTTTTTAAAGTATTTCCTGCATAAACCACACTAAATATCAGCTATAGTATACATTACTGTTTTTTATTTATGTAGAAGTTATTTGGGCCCACCATGTTATTATGGGGTTTTGTTTCTTTGTTTTGTTTTGTTTTGTTTTAGAGACAAGGTCTGTCTTACTGTTTCACCCAGGTTGGAGTACAGTGACATGATCATAGCTCACTGTAAACTTGAACTCCTGGGGTCGAGTTTACAAGTTGTGGGAACTGATCCTCACGCCTCAGCCTCTTGTTGGGACTTCAGGCGTGCACCTCACACTCAGCTAATTTTTTTATTTTTGGTAGAGATGGGATCTTGCTCTGTTGCCCAGACTGGTCTCAAGTTCCAGGCCTCAAACAATCTTCCCACCTCAGCCTCCCAATGCACTGGGATTGCAGGTATAAGTCACCACTCCCATGCTGGTTTTATTTGATATTCACTATTAGAAGTTGCAAGATTGGAATAGAAGCTTGAGTCCCTTTCAGTGTATAATGGGGTAGGAGTTGTTCATTAATGAAAAAATTAAACAGGTAAGTAATTAGCATATCATAATTTATACTGCACGGATAAAGAAATAAGGAATAAGGAGAAAAGAGGAGCCTGGGGAGTCAATTTAACAAAAAAGAAAAAAAAAAAGGGGAAGCAGGTGTTTGGTAAGATCTTGCAATTGTACTTCAAAGATAACCCGAAAGTAAACATTTTTATTTTATATGTTCCTCTTTTTGTGAGACAAGAGTCTCGCTCTGTCACCCAGGCTGGAGTGCAGTGGCACGATCTCGGCTTACTGCAATACCTGCCTCCAGGGTTCAAGTGATTCTTGTGCCTCAGCCTCCCAAGTAGCTGGGACTACAGGCATGTGCCACCACGCCCAGCTGATTTTTGTATTTTTAGTAGAGATGGGGTTTCACCATGTTGGCCAGGCTTGTCTTGAACTCCTGGCCACAAGTGATCCGCCCAGGTCATTCTTCCCAAAGTACTGAGATTACAGGCATGAGCCACTGTGCCCAGTCTATTTTATGATATATTTCTGTGGGGTTTGACATGTTTTGTTTTATATTTTGAAGTACTGAATTTGGACAGTTTGGACAATATTTATATTATGGGGCACTACATTTTAGAAAAATGATAAGCTAGAAGTGAGTATAGGAAAGAACACCACTGCAAACACCAATCCCAATAGGGAGTAGTCAGATGGCCTCTATAAGGAAAGATTAAAAAGACTTGGAATTAACTGAGAACCATTTTCAAGAATATGAAGGAATAACTTTAAGAGCTTGCATACCCCCCGACCAAAAACACCCACAAAAGTTCAATGAAGAAGAAAATAAAATTCTGCAAGAGACATTTAGATTATATATGAGAAACAATGTCTAGAATTTAAGGTTTATTAACCATTGCAGCATACTACATGTAGAAGTGTAGAATCTCCATCCTTCAGAATCATGAAGGTAGTTTATTAGCAGTTTTGTGAAAAGAGACCAAATCATTATATTAAGAAAAGGGTCTATTCTGCTTACTTTGGCAAGACTTTATAAAAAAACACAGGGATGGGGCCTTTGGGTCTCATTTAATTCTTTTTTTTTTTTTTGAGACGGGTTCTCGCGCTGTTGCCCAGGCAGGAGTGCAGTGGCCGGATCTCAGCTCACTACAAGCTCCGCCTCCCAGGTTCACGCCATCCTGCTGCCTCAGCCTCCCGTGTAGCTGGGACTACAGGTGCCCGCCACCTCGCCTGGCTATTTTTTTGTATTTTTTAGTAGAGACAGGGTTTCACCTTGTTAGCCAGGATGGTCTCGATCTCCTGACCTCGTGATCTGCCCGTCTCAGCCTCCCAAAGTGCTGGGATTACAGGCTTGAGCCACCGTGCCCGGCCCCATTTAATTCTTAATAGAAGGAGACTGAAAGGGAGTATAAATCCCTCAAAACAGTTGAGTCTTCATTTTGCTTATAGTTTCTGCTATTCTCATTTACCTAAAAAAAATAAAAATATACCCCATGCAAGAAGAGTGATAGCCAGAATTACACAGAAATAAAGACCTATAGATAGCAAGCATTGGTGAAGATACTTGGGAGAAGGAACTCTTGCACATTGTCAGTGGGAGTGTAAATTAGTTCAGCCATTATGGAGAACAGTGTGGAGGTTCCTCAAGACATTAAAAATTGGCCAGGCACCGTGGCTCACACCTGTAATCCCAGCACTTTGGGAGGCCGAGGTGGGTGGATCACGAGGTCAGGAGTTCCAGCTTGGCCAACGTGGTGAAACCCCATCTCTATTAAAAATAGAAAAATTAGCCAGGCATGATGGTGTGTGCCTATAATCCCAGCTACTCGGGAGGCTGAGGCAGGAGAATCGCTTGAACCTGGAAGGCAGAGGTTGCAGTGAGCTGAGATTGTGCCATTGCACTCCAGCCTGGGCAATAGAGTGAGTCTCTGTCTCAAAAAAAAAAAACACACAAAATAGACCTACAATATAATCCAGCAATCCCACTGAAGGGTGGGTGGGTGGGTAGGTTGGTAGATAAATAAGACAGAACGATAGATAGATAAGACAGATCCACAGGAAATGAAATCAGTATGTCAAAGAGACATCTGCACTCCCATTTTCATTGCAGCTTTGTTCACAATAGCCAAGATACGGAATCAGCCAAAGTGTCCATCAACAGATATATGAATAAAGAAAATATGGTGTATATATTTTTTTTATATATATATATATATATATATAAACAGTGGCATATATTCAGCTTTAAAAAGACGGAAATCCTGGTATTTGTGACAACGTGGGTGAATCTGGAGGACATTAGGTTAAGTTAAACACGCCAGGCACAAATATAAATACCGTACCATCTCACTTATATGTGGAATCTTAAAAAAAAAACTTGGGCCAGGTGCAGTGGCTCATGCCTGTAATCCCAGCACTTTGGGAGGCTGAGGGGGAAGGATTGCTTGAGGCCAGGAGATTGGGGCTGCAGTGAGCTCTGATTGCACCACTGCACTCCACCCTGGGTGACAGAGTGAGACCCTGTCTCAAAAAAAAAAAAAAAACAGAAAAACAAAGCAAAACAAAAAGAAGTATCTGACACCTAGAAAGCAATAAATATTAGCCATTATTATCATCAAAACAGATTTAAGTGTTCTTACCACATAAAAATAAGTATATGAGGTAATGCATACGTTAATTAGCTTGATGTAGTCATTCCACAATGTACACATATTTCAAAATGTCATGTTGTACTCCATAAATATATGCAATTTTTATTTGCCAATTAAAAATAACTTTATGTAGATATCCTAAATTGCTTCTTCCCTTGGCCAAGTAAATCTCATGTCATTTAGAATGAAAAGAATTTCCTCTCCTTTCATATTTCACCTATAAGGCTTAATTAAGTACTTTTGTTCCTGAGAAAGGGACCAAGCAACCCCTCCAGGCCCAGCCCCTTGCTCCACAGTTTCCTCTGTAGTTCTGGAAGTGAATTAAAGCTAACGCCCAAGCCTGCTCAGTGGCACATTGCACTATTCACGCTTAGCCAGTCTTAGTGCTTCCCAGACAACACTGAATTCCAGGACAAATGGAAGCGAGGAAGAGAATTTCAGTAACAAGTGGTAGGTCACGATTTAATGCCTGATGAAATTGAAGCTCATCTCACACCTCACTGATGGATGTTCTGAAATATTCTGGCAGGAAGATGCAGAATGTGTGGCCTGGGGGAGAGGGAATGAAGAAAATGTTTCCTCCATTCTTCTAAAATGAAAGGAGGGGAGCCCAGCACAGTGGCTCACACCTATAATCCCAGTCTCTCAGAGGATGAGGTAGGAGGATTGCTTGATGCCAGGAGTTCAAGACCAGCCTGGGCAATATAGCAAGACAGTAAAAAAAAATTTTTAAAGTAGCCGGGTATGGTGGCACATGCCTGTAGTCCCAGCTGTTAATACTTTGGAGACTGAGGCAGGAGGATTACTTGAGCCCAGGAGTTCGAGGCTTCAGTGAGCTATGATTGCACCACTGCAATACAGCCTGAGCGACACAGCAAGGCCTCGTCTCCTCTCAATCAAATGAGAGGAGGAAAATTTTGTGAAGGAGAAGAACATTTCAGTAATCACAATAAATAGTTGTCCTCTTAAACTAGTTCTTCCTTCAACAAGTAATTATTGATGATCTGATGATCTACAGCGTAACAGGCACAAAGGATACAGTGAACACAATAGATGAAGTCATTGTCCTCATGACATTCACATTCTTTTGGATGGAGATAGACAAACAGACGATTATTAAGGATGATGGAGAAAAAGCAAAGAAAGGAAGTAGAGAGGTGAGACTGAGGTTGGATTTTAGAGGGAAAAGTGACATTAAACAAAACTGAATCACATGAAGGATCCTACCATGCAGAGAACTGAGGGGGAATATCCCCAAGCAAGCCTCTGAAGTGGGGAGAACTTAACCTCAGCACAAATTGAGATATGGTTGGCCAGTATGATTGGAATGGAATGAGCCAGGGAAAATACTCTCTCCAGCTGGAAACTTTATGAGATAGTTTTGGTTACTAAGCATCCTTTATCGACAAGTGGTCCAGTATGCGAGAGATTTTTCATAGACCAGCCCCTGAATATCCTAGAGCCAAATGGTTCCTTTAGATTTCTCATCTCCTGTTGTAATTGCTCTAATCATCAGAGTGATAGTATATAAAGCATTACATTAATGACTGAGTTATTCATTTTAAATTAAAACTGTAAGGCCGGGCGCGGTGGCTTACACCTGTAATCCCAGCACTTCAGGAAGCCAAGGTGGGCGGATCACCTGAGGTCAGGAGTTCGAGAGCAGCCTGGCCAACATGGTGAAACCCCATCTCTACTAAAAATAAATAAATAAATAAATAAATAAATAAATAAATAAAAAGTAGCTGGGCATGCTGGTGGCGCACCTGTAATCCCAGCTACTCAGGACTCTGAGGGCTGAAGAATTGCTTGAACCCAGGAGGTGGAGGTTGCAGTGAGCGGAGATCATGCCATTGCACTCCAGTTTGGGCGACAAGAGCGAAACTTGGTCTCAAAAAATAATAATTAAAGCTGTATATAATTAGTACTGGGGTTGGCAAACTTTGGTAAAGGTCTAGATCGTAAATATGTTTGTCTTTGCTGGCACTACAGTTGCAACTACTTGATTCTGCTGTTGCAGCATGAAAGTAACTATAGAATATGTAAATAAATGGTTATGGCCATATTTGAAATAAATGGGAAGCCCAATTTGGCCTGTGGACTGTAGGTTGTCCATGGACCTATTATATTACATTGAGAAGCCAACAAGAGAGATTATAAAGAATCAGGGGTAGGAGAAGAACCATGACTAAGAGGAGGAGAATTCTAGGAAGGGAGGAAGTGATCAGAAACATCCAATACTTCAGTTAACTAGGAAGAGAACACAGAAGAGGCTTTCAGAAGTAGAAGTTAGGAGACCACTACTGACCATGAAAAGAACAGTTCCCGTATTAAGTCTGTTCATTTTTCACTGGGCCTGTTTCTATGCACATAAAGGGACTGCGTTGCTCGGTGCTTTGTGGTTTACAAAGTCCTCTTGCATGGTCACTACTAACAAAAGCACACTCCAAATAGAACCTTGTCTCCAAGCTCAGTACTTGGACCTCTACATCAGATAGGTCCTCAAACTCAAGTTAGTCCAATGATACCTATCATTAGGGCAGTATGTGCCCTAAAAAGAATCCCAGTAGTTAGTAGCATCTTTGGCAATAGCTACAACCAATTCTTATAGTTGATCAAAACCATAGTAGGCAGATAAAATGTTATAATCTCACTTCTGATTCATCTGTGCAAGGAGATACGGAGCCTCTTGCTACAGAGATAACATGGAATTCAGAAAATGCCCAATAAGCAGCCAGACTGTAAAAGTTTGCAGGTAGTTAATTGCTATTAAGTGATAAAACATTAAAGTTGATGGGTGAGAGGGGGTGAGGGATTTAAAAAACTGCACATTGGATACAGTGTATACTGCTCGGGTGACGGGTACACCAGAATCTCAGAAATCACCTCTAAAGATCCTATCTATGTGAACGAAAACCACCTGCTCCCCCAAAACCACTGAAATAAAATAAAATTTAATAAATAAATTAAAGTAGATGGGGCAAGGAATCTGTGCTATTAAGTAATAAAGCATTATTCAATTTTGAATGTAAATTACTTTGGAAATAAAAGCAAATCATAATACTCTTGAATGAATCATTCATAAAATTATACATTAGATTTTCAGGGTTCAGCATCTTAAAAATAATACAAGTTTTATATGACTCCAAAAGTAGTCCAACTGGATTAATATTTAGAGATACACAGGAACTATTATAGTATTTATTCATTTATACATCACCTAATTCCAAAAATAATTTGTCAACTTATAACTCTTAGAAAGCTAATACAGTTGGTTCTTTGTACACAGGGGTTCTGCAACTGTGGATTCAGTGAACCACAGATCAGAAATATTCAGGTAAAGGGCCGGTGCAGTGGCTCACGCCTGTAATCCTAGCACTTTGGCGGGGGCGGGAGCTGAGGCAGGTGGATTGCCTGAGCTCGGGAGTTTAAGACCAGCCTGGGCAACATGGTGAAAGCCTGTCTGTACTAAAAATACAAAAAATTGGACAGGCGCGGTGGCTCAAGCCCGTAATCCCAGCACTTTGGGAGGCCTAGGCGGGTGGATCATTTGAGGTTAGGAGTTGAAGACCAGTCTGGCCAACATGGTGAAATCCCGTCTCTAGTAAAAATACAAAAATTAGCTGGGTGTGGTGGCAGACGCCTACAATCCCAGCTACTCAGGAGGCTGAGGCAGGAGAATCACTTGAACCCAAGAGGCGGAGGTTGCAGTGAGCCAAGATGGAGCCACTGCACTCCAGCCTAGGCAACAGGGTGAGACTGTCTCAAATAAATAAATAAATAAATAAATAAATAAATAAATAATTGGATGGGCGTGGTGGCGTGCACCTGTAGTCCCAGCTACTCAGGAGGCAGAGGCCTCAAAATCGCTTGAACCCAGGAGGCGGAGGTTGCAGTGAGCCAAGATAGCACCATTGCACTCCACCGTGGGTGACAGAGTGAGACTCTATCTCAAAAAAAAAAATTAAAATATTCAGGGAAAGAAAAAACTGCATCTGCTTTGAATACATATGGACATTTGTTCTTGTCATTTTCCCCTTAAAAATACAGTATAACTATTTACATAACACTTATATAGTATTAGATGTTATAAGTAATGTAGAAATGATTTAAAGTATATGGGAGGGTGTGCATAGGTTATATGCAAGTACTATGCTATTTTATATCAAGGACCTGAATGAACACGCTCAGAATTTGATTTCCATGGGAGGTCCTGGAGCCAATCCCCGACAGATACTGAGAGATGACTATATTATATAGATCTATGATCATTTATATTCTGTTAGGGACTGATGGGGGAGGAGTCTTTTCAGTTAAAGATTAAAAGGGAAATACAAGGGAATAAATAAGATTAAAGGAAATCTTATTTCCTTACTGGCTAAACTTTCCAAGAGTATAATTATGCTGCAACAGTTAGGGCTCACGTGTTAAGAATAGTCAGGAAATCCTGTCTCCAGACGCCTGAGGATTGCTATCTTTCTGTTTGATGACTTGCTGTAGAAATCTTTAGGACCCAAGTTGATATTCTTGTCTCCACCAGACACCAGACTTTGTGTGATTTCTCTATCAGCACTTCCTTCTGTCTCCCAACTACTTGCCATTTTTATATCTGTAGTTCTCTAGTTCTCTAAAGCAAATTTAAATCATTCTGTTCCTTCTGCATGCTCATTGAGGGCTCAGTACACATAAGTCAGGCAAGGAACAATTTATAGCGCTTTATAGTCTACAAAGAATGAAAGCTAGCATATTAGCTAAGAGTTTGGGCTTTTTGAGGTAAATTGTTTAGGTTCAAAGCCCCAACCTGCTACTTACTATCTTTGTGACCTTGGGGAAGATACTTCTGTTTTTTAGGCCTTTATTTCCTTGTCTGTTAAATGGAGGTGATAACTACATCCCTTAGGATCTCTATACAGTTAAAGGAGATAATCCATGTTTAGAACATAGTACATGGTAAGTACTCATAAGTAGCACATGGTAAATGTTAGTTGATAATATAACCAATACTATACTTGATAAAAAGAACTATTCCTCTACAGTATCCCATTTGAATTTTTCAATAATCTTTTAAGGTATTTTAGTATTATCAGCCCCATTTTATAGATCGACCCTAAGGCTTTGAGATGCAACTTGCCCCAAGTCATACAAGCATTCCTGGCAGGGCTAGGATTAGAATTGGGTTGCGTAGGCCAGGCAAGGTGGCTCATGCCTGTAATCTCAGCACTTTGGGAGGCTGAGGCGGGTGGATCACGAGGTCAAGAGATCGATTCCATCCTGGCCAATATGATGAAACCCCTTCTGTACTAAAAATACAAACATTAGCTGGGCGTGGTGGCACATGCCTGTAGTCCAGCTACTCAGGAGACTGAGGCAAGAGAATCGCTTGAACCCGGGAGGCAAAGGTTGCAGTGAGCCAAGATCATGCCACTGCACTCCAGCCTGATGACAGAGCGAGACATTGTCTCAAAAAATAATAATAATTGGGTTGTGTACATAGTTCCTCTAGGGCTTGTAGTTAGACTGGGAGGGAATAGGTTTCATCTCAAAAGCCAGCCCTAAACAGTTGAAATGGTTGTTCGGAGTCCTGTTTTGAGAATTCTCAAAGCAGGTCCTAGCTCATTAAGAAAAGAATGCCTGATGGATGAGCAGTATTTGCCATGGGCTCAGAAACATGTAGTGGGATTGTGTCCTTGCTTTCCTTTTGTGTTTGTTTGTTTTCTCCTAGCTAAAGTTTCTCGTTAATCCAAGGATTTCTTTATAAACAGAAATTTTAGTAATTTTTAATTTTAGTAATTTATAGAATCATTTTAGCCTTGCAGGTTGTCTAGAGAATTGTTATTATTTCTAAAATAGTTTGTAACTAAGGCAGTTGATAGAGGGACAGCTCTTACAAGCTGTTTCTCTGTAATAACTCTTCACATTTGCTATTCTCATATGGGCACACAGATTGAGAAATCTAGTAGTCACCATTTATTTCTAAATTAAGTTTGGACACTTGTTTTAAGTACTAATGGCAGTTTGAGAAGGAATTGAGAAAACCTTATTTTCACATATGAGCCAAATACTAATCTCCTTGAAAGTCAGAGAAGTTGTTTTGGATATGTCAAATAAATACCACTTTATTTATTTATTCATCCATTCATTCATTTATTTTTGAGATGGAGTCTCTCTCTGTTGCCCAGGCTGGAATGTAGCAGTGTGATCTCTGCTCACTGCAACCTCTGCCTCCTGGGTTCAAGCGATTCTCCTGCCTCAGCCTCCCAAGTAGCTGGGATTACAGGTGCCCACCACCACGCTGGGCTATTTTTTTTTTTTTTTTTTGTACTTTTTAGTAGAGATGGGGTTTCACCATGTTGGCCAGGCTGGTTTTGAACTCCTGACCTCAAAGGACCCGCACACCTCGGCCTCCCAGAGTGCTGGGATTACAGACATGAGCCATCACACCCAGCCAGTACCACTTTAAATATACACAAAAACTAGGTTTCTATGGAGTTGGCATATTTGATTCACCCAATTTGGACTTCCTGGTTTTATTTTAGCCAGTGTTATCCCATCCCTTATTCTTGGTCTTATTATGGGGAAGTAGCAACTTATATTTTAAATGTTGACATCACTTAAGTACTGGAAAAGCTAGAGTTAGCTTCTGGGTTCCACCTTCTCTACGGGAAAATGCCTCAGAAAAAAAGCTGGCCACAACTCTAGGTTTATCTCTATACCCAGCTTGGGCTTGGCATTGGAATACTTGGGTAGTCCTATTTCTCAGTATGAACTGCCTTTGGGGAATATGTGCAGACAAAGCTCATGAAGTCTGAGAACTTGGTACTCCATCCCCTAGCTGCAAAGAAATACAGGAGAGATGGTAAAGGAATGCACAATAGCAATTTTCCCAGTTATAATTCTATGGATTTCATTGGACTATTGCAGTCATCTCATCTCCAGTTCTTGCAAAAATACTTCAGGGATATAGAGAATTTCCCACCTCCTCTGGAAGTCCTGGCCATCTTTAGACAATTCTGACAAATTTTCCCTTTTATTTCTACTTCCCGTATAGGATGGCTAAGCAAGAAAGAAAATCTGCCTCTCAGAAAACACTTACATTCCACACTGACTACTGTGGAACTGATCTGCTCTGATTTCTTGAGCTTTATTGATTTAAATTTGAGTTATTTTATTTTTATTAAATATGCCCAGGCAAATAACCAAGGTTAAATAAATATCTGAAAGAGCTTTGTGGGAAGTATAAAACTATTTGGGGAGAAAAGAATTTTCTCCAAAAAAGCTTTCTAGGAATGTAACTTGTAAGAACTCTGAGACACATACTCTCTAGAGAAAAAAATATATATATTTATGAGAAGTCAGGGTCTTTAATCTTTGTAATTAGAATAGATATTGCTCAGTTTTTAAAAATCATGTACTGATCACATTTCAGTTTAAATTACTTTTAAAATTCCATTGTGCAGAGTCAGTCTTTAGGAGTACTTACTGCAAATGGTTAGAGAAAAAAAGCATACTGTTTCTTACAGAATTAATATGAAGTGCTTTACAAGACATAATTCATGTATTTAGTGTTTTAAAAAGAAAAATGTTAGCCAGGTGTAGTGGCTCACACTTGTAATCCCAGCACTTTGGGAGGTCAAGGCGGGTATATTGCTTCAGGTCAGGAGTTCAAGACCAGCCTGGCCAACATGGTGAAACCCCATCTCTACTAAAAATACAAAAATTAGCCAGGTGTGGTGGCACACACCTGCAGTCCCAGCTACTCAGGAGGCTGAGGCAGGAGAATCGCTTGAACCCGGGAGGTTGCTGTGAGCTGAGATTGCACCACTGCATTCCAGCCTGGGTGACAGAGCAAGACTCTCTCTCAAAAAAATAAAAAATAAATAATAATAATAAATAAATATAAAAAATGTCGACCAGGCACGGTGGCTCACGCCTGTAATCCTAACACTTTGGGAGGCTGAGGCTGGTGGATCGCCTGAGGCCAGGAGTTCAAGACCAGCCTGGCCAACATGGTGAAAGCACGTCTCTACCAAAAAAACAAAAATTAGCCGGGCATGGTGTTGAGCACCTGTAATCCCAACTACTCGGGAGGCTGAAGCAGGAGAATCGCTTGAACCCAGGAGGTGGAGGGTGCAGTGAGCCGAGATTGTGCCACTGCACTCCAGCCTGGATGATAGAAGCGAGACTCTGCCTCAAAATAAAATAAAATAAAATAAAATTTCATTCAAAAGATAATCTTGTTTTGTTTATTACTGTCTTTTTAGGTGATATAATCCAAACATCTAATATAAGTATGTTTTTCAAGCAGTTCTCAGCTCTAAACTCCTTTTGTAACCTCCCTTTCCCAAATGGAAAGAGTTCATTTTCTGAGCAGAATTTTAGTAGTTTTTGCTGGAATGAAGAACAACAAACATATTATAGATTTAGGCTTTTATACCTCTTTCATACTTCATGTTTGATCTTTCAGTCTTTTCCTGAGACTTCACTTCTGCCTTTGTTAGTAAAGCCTTCTCTCTGGGAGTTTTGTTAAATCAAAGATACCTTATTATTCTCATAAAATTTTATCTGCCACGTTGAAAATAGGAGTCCCTTTGCCCTTATCATTTCATGGATATGCATTTAGTTATTTTTGGTTGTTTCAGACTGACCCCAATTCTTGGCATTCAGAAACATTCTCAGGAAGGTATGGTGTTTACACGGTTTCTAGACACCCTGCTTGAAGAATTACATCTAAAGAATGAAGACCTTGAAAGTTTAACCATCATATTTAGAACCAGCTGTTTACCAGAGTGGTAAGTTGGATTGTGTTTTATTCTGATTTTTATTCTTCATTTGTTGCCTACGTGGATTGGCTTTTTTTTTTTTTATTATTATTGGAAATTATAAAAACCAAGTACAGACCTCAAGATGCCCTCAGTTTGCTAAGGAAGGACATGGTATCCCTTAGTTCTCAGCTGCCTCAGTCATTTCCTGTCTACTTACTTTGTGCCCCATATTTGTTGCATTCCTCTCTTGTAGGCTACAACAGTTCTGTTTTTTGCAGTCCAGGAAATGCCACATTATCAGTTTCATACTCAAGCATAGGCTATCCCACATGTCCCATCTGATAAGTCTCTTCCCAGGAAGTAGCAGTTTACTTCAACCCAGCTACTGCAGTGATCCATTGGGAACATCCTCATCCTACTGCCTCTTTCAGTGAAATCACCCCCTACTCAGCCAATACCTTAGTCATTTCACGTACAGATAAGCAGGTGAATTTACAAGTCTGACTTTGTTGAATCCTAACTCTGTTCTGAGATACACAGCCCTCTCCTACTATCCCAAACCCTTTCCTCTTTCAGAACTGCCCGTCAGAATATTCCCTTCCATGTCCTGGCTTAATCATAACTTTCCATCTATTCCTTCCTTCCTTCTCATTTCACACAATACCAAAGTGTATGCTCAGATAGGTACTGATTTAATGTTATAATTGAGGGAATTCATCCTAAACTACCAGTGAGATTCTCTCAGGGAACGTTTTCTTTTTTCTTCTTTTTTTTTTTTTTTAACATTTTTTAAATTATAAAAGCAATACAAAATGTTGTAAAATAAAAGTTAAGCAATACAGATTGCAGTAAAAGGAAAATTCCCCCTCCACCTCTGCCTCTAATCCCATCTCTTTCCCAGAAGCATACTTGATGTCTGTCATTTAATATTTCTTTTTATTTTTTGAATTTTTATAAAACAATCTTTTTTTTTTTTTTTTTTTTTGAGACGGAGTCTCACTTTGTCACCAGGCTGGAGTACAGTGGCGCCATCTCAGCTCACTGCAACACCTGCCTCCCGGTTCAAGCGATTCTCCTGCCTCAGCCTCCCTAGTAACTGAGACTACAGGTGTGCACCACCATGCCCAGCTAATTTTTGTATTTTCAGTAGAGATGGGGTTTCACCATGTTGGCCAGGATGGTCTTGATCTCTTGACCTCATGATCCACCCGCATTGGCCCCCAAAGTGCTGGGATTACAAGTGTGAGCCACCGCACCCGGCCTATAAAACAATCTTTAACCAAATCTCTAAATATACAGGAAGGATATTTGAAAGAGGTGGTTTTGGTGATTAAGAAAGAATACCGGACCGGGTGTGCAGTGGCTAATGCCTGTAATCCCAGCACTTTGGGAGGCTGAGGCAGGCGGATCACCTGAGAGGTCAGGATTTCAAGACCAGCCTGGCCAACATGGTGAAACCCTGTCTGTACTAAAAATACAAAAATTAGCTGGGCATGGTGGCAGGTACCTGTAATCCCAGCTACTTGGGAGGCTGAGGCAGGAGAACCACTTGAACTCAGGAGGTGGAGGTCGTAGTGAGCCAAGATTGTGCCACTGCACTCCAGCCTGGGTGACGGTACAAAACTCCATCTCAAAAAAAAAAAAAAAGGAATTAGCACTGTAATTGCCCCCTAACTTATACCCAATGGTCTTTTCAAGTGATCCTGCTACTCTGAGGACACTATATAGCAAAGGCTTTTACTGAAGGAGTGAACTTGGGTTGGTTTGTATAAGCATAGCATTCAAAGGCCCTTAAAGAATATGGAGAGGTTGGAGGTTAAACCAATCATACTCCTCAGTCCATGACATCCTTTGTACATTGGTTGAAAGGTTTCTTGGCTGGATGCAGTAGCTCATGCCTAAAATTCCACACTTTGGGAGGCCAAGGTGGGAGGATCGCTTGAGCCCAGAAGTTCAAGACCAGTCTGAGCAACAAAGTTGCCCAGTTTTGTAGAGATCCTGTCTCTACAAAAAATTAAAAAATTAGCAGATATGGTTGCCTACAGGTGGGACCTGCCTGTAATCCCAGCTACTCCTGCTGAGGCAGGAGGATTTCTTGAGCCCAGGAGTTTGAGGCTGCAGTGAGCCATGATCACACTACTGCACTCCAGCCTGGGGACCAGAGCAAGACCCTGTCTCAAAAAAAAAAAGAGGTTTCTATTTCAGACTGAGAGCAAACAGTGCCTAGCCAGAAGTCCTTCTAAACCTGCTATAATGAATAGATATCCATTAAAAATCATTTTAACTAGCATATTTTAAACTTGTACATAAACAGATGGTGTTAAAGTAGTTTTAAGGACTTTCAACAGTAGATGTTTTAAGTGGACTTAATAGTTCCCCTATGATCATTATTTATTTACATTGTTCATTTGCTTAAGTAATCCAAGGTAAATCTTGGCCCAGATTACTTTGTCAGTATTATAAAGGATTACGAATGAATAGCCCTTATTACATAATTTTCCATATGGGAAATGAAGATGGTTGTGAGTGGAAGGATAGAAGGTTTTTTGTTTGCATGATTTTGGTATGCCATGGTAAATTCATTTGAGTCTAGAGATTTTAATATCTAGTAACCTTTTCAAGATTACTACCTAGTATATTAATATGCTTTCAGCTGTGAATAACAGAAAAAAAATCCATTTCCAACTACCTTTTGTTAATGTGGTATATTAGTTAACTTTTGCTACTAACAGATTTTTCCAAAAAAAAAAAAAAAGATGTTTGTGGCTTAAAGCAACAAACATTTTTTATGTCACAGTTTCTATGAGTGAGGAATCTAGGTGCAGTTGAACTGGGAGCCTCTGGTTCAGGGTCTTTCCTGATGTTACAGTTAAGCTATCAGCCAGCACTGTGATGTCACCTGAAGGCTAGAATGGAAGATCTCCTTTCAAGCTCATTCAGGTGGTTGTTGGCAGGAATTGTTGGCAGGATCGCGCTCCTTACAGACTGTTGAACTCAGGGTCTCAGTTTCTCACTGTTGTCTAGAAACCTCCCCTAATCCCTTGCCCATAGGCCTCTTTAGAGTGCACCTCACAACATGGCATGTGGCTTCCCTCGGAGTGAGCCAGTGAGAGAGGATACCCATGATGGAAGCCACAGTCTTTTTGTATTAATATCTAATCTCAGAAGTGACATCCCATCACTTTTGCTGCGTTCTATTAGTTAGAAACTACTCAGTAGGTCCAGCCCATACTCAAGGTGAGAGAGAGGATTATACAAAGGTATGAATACCAGGAGACAGCAGCCATTGGGGGATGTCTTAGAAGCTGTCTACTAGAGGGGCAAAAATGTTCAGTAGGCTCCAGTTTTATATATAGCATACCACACTGTCTTGGTGAGAGTCTTGAACTTCATGCTGATTGAGGACACCCCTGAACCAATTCATGGGGTCATGGGAATGCTGTGACAAAATCATTCTGGCAAAGGGTGAGGGAAGGAGCTAACGAAATCATTCTGGTCAAGGATGAAGGAAAGAGAAGGGCTTTTCCAGTTGACCTAGATCAGTCAAAACTTAGCCCTCAGGTTGAATATGAAACTCAGTCTATTCCACTCAACTGTTGTTGGGTAGAATATACATAATGGGGAAAAAATGGAATGAATATTGACAAGACATATAGTGTCTACAACAGCTAGTAAAATACTTTACATATTTTTTGTCGTTTTGTTTTTTGGGTTTTTTTTGAGATGGAGTCTTGCTCTGTCACCCGGCCTGGAGTGCAATGGTGCGATCTCGGCTCACTGCAATCTCTGCCCCCCGGGTTCAAGCAATTCTCCTGCCTCAGCCCCCCAAGTAGATGGGACTACAGGTGCATGCCACCATGTCTGGCTAAATTTTTTTTTTTTTTTTGTATTTTTAGTAGAGATGGGGGTTTCACCATGCTGGCCAGGTTGGTCTCAAACTCCTGACCTTGTGATCTGCCTGCCTTGGCCTCCCAATACATGTTTTATTCAAAGTGTCCTTTTTTGCTTCACAGATATATTCCATGAAGACAAAATAGAAGATGAACTTCTATTCACCGTTTCTGGAATTCTAGCCACCATGATGGTCTGGTGGTGACTGATAACTAGCTTTATTCCAAGACAGACCTTTACCTCTTTAAGTTTCAACCTCCCATCTCCCAGTCCCTCAGTCTCCAACTGCAGACGATGACCTCCCCAGATAGAGGAGAATCATTACTCCAACAAGGATAACCAAGTCTTTGCATCCCTAGCTACAAGGCATAGTGTTTTTATTTGAAAATGAATGTTTAAGTATTAAATTGAAACTTGAATGAATATTCAAGAAAATATAATGATGTCTACTTTTTCTGGATGATTCCAGCCATCATATCAGTTTGCCAAAAAAATTGAGAAAATTACGATTTTGACCTCCCAATCTAAACTCTAAATTCTAAAGATCAGTAAACAATTAGGTCAATAAATGCAATTTAAGATGAAGCCATTTGCAAGTCTAGTCCAAAACAGGAAAATCCCAGAACTTTCTGGACTCAGGGAAATGTTTTAAATGGAATCTGTAGTTTGTTTGCAAGAGAGACAATTTCTTTTTTTTTTTTTTTTTTTTTTTTTTTTT
>NC_045434.1:129220100-129274046 GCF_002776525.5 Piliocolobus tephrosceles | reverse complement strand
AAATTTTTTTTTTTTTTTTTTTTTTTTTTTTTTTGAGATGGAGTCTGGTGCTCTGTCGCCCAGGCTGGAGTGCAGTGGCCGGATCTCAGCTCACTGCAAGCTCTGCCTCCTGGGTTTACACCATTCTCCTGCCTCAGCCTCCCAAGTAGCTGGGACTACAGGCGCCTGCCACCTCGCCCGGCTAGTTTTTTTGTATTTTTTAGTAGAGACGGGGTTTCACCATGTTAGCCAGGATGGTTTCGATCTCCTGACCTCGTGATCCACCCATCTCGGCCTCCCAAAGTGCTGGGATTACAGGCTTGAGCCACCACACCCGGCCAGGAGAAACAATTTCTAGAATTTAGATTGCTTTTCAAAATATGTATCAAGTAGGCAAGTTAATGGTTGAGGGGGGCTGCAGACAACTTGGGGAGCTTTACTGGAAGGCCAAGGAAATACTCTTGGACACTGGAGGAAATGACAGCTGCTGAAGCCCAATCATGGAAAAGGACCAGAAAGCAGCCCACTGGAATGGGGAGCTTAGTGGGCAAGGAGGTAGGGATATAATTTCTCTTCTTGGCTCCACCAGTAATTAGCTCTGTGGCCCAGTCACCTAAACCTTCTGGACTTCAGGTTGTATGGCAGTAGGCCAGAGAATTGGCAGTAGGCCATAGAATTGGCTTACAATCTTCATGGAGAAGGACTGCAAAAACTAAACTTTATCTCTGTGTGGACAAAGGCTACTGTCATCCTGTTGTTGCTCTGGGGTCACTTTGACAATTTTTTTTTAAGTTCATTTGATTGTGTAAGGGTCTAACCACAACAAAAAATCATAGTATAATAGAATTAATCAAGTTCAGCAAGGTCGCAGGCTACAATAATCAATATACAGAAGATCAGTTGTGTTTTCTATTCAGAAAACTCCAAAAATGAAATAAAATTGTCTTCACAATAGCACTGAAGAGAATTAAATACTTAGGAATAAATTTAACAAAAGAAGTACAAGACTTGTATAATGAAAACTATAAAACATTCGAGAGGGCTGGGCATGGTGGCTCATGCCTTTAGTTCTAGCACTTTGGAGGCAGCAGCAGGAGGACTGCTTGAGCCCAGGAATTCAAGACCAGACTGGGCAACAAAGTGAGACCCTGTCTCCACAAAAAATAAAAATAAAAATAAAAAATTGAAGATGGCTGAACAGGAACAGCTCCAGTCTACAGCTCCCAGCAAGATGGACACAAAAGATGGGTGATTTCTGCATTTCCAACTGAAGTACCTAGTTCATCTCACCGGGACTGGTTGGACAGTGGGTGCAGCCCACAGAGGGTGAGCTGAAGCAAGGTGGGGCATCGCCTCACCTGGGAAGCACCAAGGGGTCGGGGGATTTCCCTTTCCTAGCCAAGGGAAGCTGTAAGTGACTATACCTGGAGGAGGGGTACACTCCTGCCCAAATACTGCTCTTTTCCCATGGTCTTCACAACTGGCAGACCAGGAGATCCCTCTCATGCCTGGTTCAGTGGGTCCCATGCCCACAGAGCCTTGCTCGCTACTAGCGCCAGCACTCTGAGATCGATCTGGGACATGGGAGCTTGGCGGGGTGGGGCGTCCACCATTGCTGAGGCTTGAGTAGGCGATTCTATGCTCACAGTATAAACAAAGTGGCAGGGAAGCTCAAACTACGCGGAGCCCACCACAGCTCAGCAAGGCCTACAGCCTCTCTAGATTCCATCTCTGGGGGCAGGGCATATCTGAACAAAAGGCAGCAGACAGCTTCTCCAGACTTAAACATCCCTGCCTGAAAGCTCTGAAGAAAGCAGTGGTTCTCCCAGCATGGCGTTCGAGCTCCAATAATGAACAGACCTCAAGTGGGTCCCTGACCCCCATATAGCCTGACTGGGAGACATCTCCCAGTAGGGGCCAACAGTCACCTCATAAAGGTGGATGCCCCTCTGGGACAAAGCTTCCACAGGAAGAATCAGGCAGTATTATTTGCTGCTCTGCAGCCTCCACTGGTGATACCCAGGCAAACAGGGTCTGGAGTGGACCTCCAGCAAACTCCAACAGACCTGCAGCTAAGGGGCCTCTCTGTTAGAAGGGAAACTAACAGAAAGGAATAGCATCAACATCAACAAAAAGGACATCCACACCAAAACCCCATCCGTAGGACACCAACATCAAAGACCAAAGGTAGATAAAACAACAAAGATGGGGAGAAACCAGAGCAGAAAGGCTGAAAATTCCAAAAACCAGAACGCCTCTTCTCCTCCAAAGGAACACAACTCCTTGCCAGCAAGGGAACAAAACTGGACAGAGAATGAGGTTGATGAGTTGACAGAAGTAGGCTTCAGAAGGTCGGTAATAACAAATTTCTCTAAGCTAAAGGAGCATGTTCTAATGCATTGCAAGGAAGCTAAAAACCTTGAAAAAAGGTTAGACGAATGGCTAACTAGAATAACCAGTGTAGAGAAGAGCTTAAATGACCTGATGGAGCTGAAAACCACAGTACGAGAACTTCGTGAAATATACACAAGCTTCAGTAGCCAATTCGATCAAGCAGAAGAAAGGATATCAGTGATTGAAGATCAAATTAATGAAATAAAGTGAGAGGACAAGATTAGAGAAAAAGTGAAAAGAAACGAACAAAGCCTCCAAGAAATATGGGACTATATGAAAAGACCAAATCTATGTTTGATTGGTGTACCCGAAAGTGATAGGGAGAATGGAACTAAGTTAGAAAATACTCTTCAGGATATTATCCAGGAAAGCTTCCCCAACCTAGCAAGGCAGGCCAACATTCAAATTCAGGAAATACAGAGAATACCACAAAGATACTCCTCGAGAAGAGCAACCCCAAGACACACAATTGTCAGATTCACCAAGGTTGAAATGAAGGAAAAAATGTTAAGGGCAGCCAGAGAGAAAGGTCAGGTTACCCACAAAGGGAGGCCTATCAGATTAACAGAGGACCTCTCGGCAGAAACCCTACAAGTCAGAATAGAATGGAGGCCAATATTCAACATTCTTAAAGAAAAGAATTTTCAACCCAGAATTTCATATCCAGCCAAACTAAGCTTCATAATTGAGAGAGAAATAAAATCCTTTATAGACAAGCAACTGCTGAGAGATTTTGTCACCACCAGGCCTGCCTTACAAGAGCTCCTGAAGGAAGCACTAAACATGGAAAGGAACAACCAGTACCAGCCACTGTAAAAAATGCCAAATTGTAAAGACCATCAATGCTAGGAAGAAGCTGCATGAATTAACAGATGAAATAACCAGCTAGCATCATAATGACAGGATCAAATTCACACATAACAATATTAACCTTAAATGTAAATGGGATAAATGCCCCAACTAAAAGACACAGACTGGCAAATTGGATAAAGAGTCAAGACCCATCAGTGTGCTATATTCAGGAGACTCATCTTATGTGCAAAGACACACATAGGCTCAAAGGATGTAGGAAGATCTACCAAGCAAATGGAAAAAAAAAAAAAAAAAAAAAGCAGGGATTGCAATCCTAGTCTCTGATAAAACAGAGTTTAAACCAACAAAGGTCAAAAGAGAAAAAAAGGCCGTTACATAATGGGAAAGGGATCAATTCAACAAGAAGAGCTAACTATCCTAAATATATATGCACCTAATACAGGAGCACCCGGATTCATAAAGCAAGTTTTTAGACACCTACAAAGAGACTTAGATTCCCACACAATATTAATGGGGGACTTTAACACCCCACTGTCAATATTAGATCAACGAGACAGAAAATTAACAAAGATATCCGGGACTTGAATTCAGCTCTGGACCAAGCAGACCTAATAGACATCTACAGAACTCTCCACCCCAAATCAATAGAATATACATTCTTCTCAGTGCCACATCACACTTATTCCAAAATTGACTACATAACTGGAAGTAAAGCACTCCTCAGCAAATGTAAAAGAACAAAAATCACAAAAAACTGTCTCTCAGACCACAGTGCAATCAAATTAGAACTCAGGATTAAGAATCTCACTCAAAACCGCACAACTACATGGAAACTGAACAACCTGCTCCTGAATGACTACTGGGTAAATAACGAAATGAAGGCAGAAATAAAGATGTTTTTTGAAACCAGTGAAAACAAAAATACAATGTACCAGAATATCTGGGACATATTTAAAGCAATATGTAGAGGGAAAATTATAGCACTAAATGCCCACAAGTGAAAGCTGGAGAGATCTAAAATCAACACCCTAACATCACAATTAAAAGAACTAGAGAAGCAAGACCAAACACATTCAAAAGCTAGCAGAAGGCAAGAAATAACTAAGATCAGAGAAGAACTAAAGGAGACAGAGACTCAAAAAACCCTTCAAAAAAATCAGTGAATCCAGGAGCTGTTTGTTTGAAAAGATCAGCAAAAATGATAGACAATTAGCAAGGCTAATAAAGAAGAAAAGAGAGAAGAATCAAATAGAGGCAATAAAAAATGATAAAGGGAATATCACCACCAATCCCACAGAAATACAAACTACCATCGGAAAGTACTATAAACACCTCTATGCAAATAAACTAGAAAATCTACAAGAAATGAATAAATTCTTGGACACATACACCCTCCCAAGACTAAACCAGGAAGAAGTTGAATCTCTGAATAAACCAATAACAGGTTCTGAAATTGAGCCAATAATTAGTAGCCTACCAACCAAAAAAAGTCCAGGACCAGACGAATTCACAGCCGAATTCTACCAGAGGTACAAAGACAAGCTGGTATCATTCCTTCTGAAACCATTCCAGTCAATAGAAAAAGAGGGAATCCTCCCTAACTCATTTAATGAAGCCAGTATCGGGATGATTTGGCTTTTAACAAAAACAAAAAGAATTTTAGGACAATATCCCTGATGAACATCAATGAGAAAATCCTCAATAAAATACTGGCAAACAGAATCCAACAGCACATCAAAAAGCTTATCCACCACGATCAAGTTGGCTTCTTCCCTGGGATGCAAGGCTGGTTCAACATATGCAAATCAATAAACGTAGCCCATCACACAAACAGAACCAGCAACAAAAACCACATGATTATCTCAATAGAAACAAAAAAGGCCTTCAAGAAAATTCAACAGCCTTTCATGCTAAAAACCCTCAGTAAACTAGGTATTGATGGAACATATCTCAACATAATAAGGGCTACTTATGACAAACCCACAGCCAATAGCATACTGAATGGGGAAAAATTGGAAGCATTTCCTTTGAAGACTGGCACAAGACAAGGATGCCCTCTCTCACCACTCCTATTCAACATAGTTTTGGAAGTTCTGGCCAGGGCAATCAGGCAAGAGAAAGCAATAAAAGGTATTCAGATAGGAAGAGAGGAAGTAAAATTGTCTCTCTTTGCAGATTACATAATTGTATATTTAGAAAAACCCCATTGTCTCAGCCCAGAATCTCCTTAAGCTGATAAGCAACTTCATTCAGCAAAGTCTCAGGATACAAAAATCAATGTGCAAAAATCACTAGTATTCCTATACACCAATAATAGATAAATAGCCAAATCATGAGTGAACTCCCATTCACAATTGCTACTAAGAGAATAAAATACCTAGGAATACAACTTACAAGGGATGTGAAGGACCTCTTCAAGGAGAGCTACAAACCACTGCTCAAGGAAATAAAAGAGGACACAAACAAATGGAAAAACATTCCATGCTCATGGATAGGAAGAATCAATATCGTGACAATGGCCTTACTGCCCAAAGTAATTTCTAGATTCAATGCTATCCCCATCAAGGTACCACTTTCTTCACAGAATTGGAAAAAACTAAAGTTCATATGGTACTAAAAAAGAGACTGCATAGCCAAGACAATCCTGGGCAAGAAGAACAAAGCTGAAGGCATCACGCTACCTGACTTCAAACTTTACTACAAGCCTACAGTAACCAAAACAGCATGGCACTGGTACAAAAACAGATATATAGATGAATGGAACAGAATGGAGGCCTCAGAAATAACCACATATCTACCACCATCTGATCTTTGACAAGCCTGACACACACAAGGAATGAGGAAAAGATTCCCTATTTAATAAATGATGTTGGGAAAACTGGCTAGCCATATGCAGAAAACAAACTTGACCCTTTCCTTACACCTTATACAGAAATCAACTCAAGATGGAACAAAGACTTAAACTTAAGACCTAGGACCATAAAAATCCTAGAAGAAAACCTGGGCAATACCATTCAGGACATAGGCATGGGCAAAGACTTCATGTCTAAAACACCAAAAGCAATGGCAACAAAAGCTAAAATTGACAAATGGGTCCTAATTAAACTAAAGAGCTTCTGCACAGCAAAATAAACTATCATCAGAGTGAACAGGCAACCTACAGAATGGGAGAAAATTTTTGCAATCTATCCATCTGACAAAGGGCTAATCTCCAGAATCTACATAGAATTTAAACAAATTCACAAGAAAAAAGCAAACAACCCCATCCAAAAATGGGCAAAGGATATGAACAGACACTTCTCAAAAGAAGACATGTATGCAGCCAACAGACATGAAAAAATGCTCATCATCACTAGTCATTAGAGAAATGAAAATCAAAACCACAATGAGATACCATCTCACACCAGTTATAATGGCCATCATTAAAAATCAGGAAACAATAGATGCTGGAGAGGTTGTAGAAAAATGGGAATGCTTTTACACTGTTGGTGGGAGTGTAAATTAGTTCAACCATTGTTGAAGTCAGTGTGGCGATTCCTCAAGGATCTAGAACTGGAAATGCCATTTGACCCAGCAATCCCATTACTGGGCATATACCCAAAGGATTATAAATCATTCTACAATAAAGATTCATGCACACATATGTTTATTGTGGCACTATTCACAATAGCAAAGACTTGGAACCAACCCAAATGCCCATCAGTGATAGACTGGATTAAGAAAAGGTGGTACATATACACCATGGAATACTATGCAGCCATAAAAAGGATGAGTTCATGTCCTTTGCAGGGACATGGATGAAGCTGGAAACCATCATTCTCAGCAAACTATCACAAGATTAGAAAACCAAACAACACATGTTCTCATTCATAAGTGGGAGCTGAACAATGAGAACACATGGACACAGGGAAGGGAACATCACACATCAGGGCCTGTGTGGGGTGGGGGGCTAGGGGAGGGATAACATTAGGAGAAATAGCTAATGTAGGTGACAGGTTGATGGGTGCAGCAAACCACCATGGTACGTGTATACCTGTCTAACAAAACAGCATGTTCTGCACATGTAACCCAGAACTTAAAGTATAATAAAAAATAATAATTAATAAATTTTTAAAAATTAACCAGGCATGATGCTGCACACCTGTAGTCCCAGCTACTTGAGAGGCTAAATTGGGAGGATTACCTGAGCTTGGGAGGTTGAGGCTGCAGTGAGCTGTGACTGTGCCAGTGTACTCCAGCCTGGGCAACAGAGCAAGACCCTGTCCCAAAAAAAGAAAACGAAAACTTCAGAGAGATTAAAGAAGGTATCAAGAAATGTAGATACAATCCATGTTCATGAATTGGAAGATCAAATGTTAAGATAGCAGTTCTCTCCAAATTAATCTACAATGCAATCCCTATCAAAATCACAGCAGGCTTTTTTGAAAAATTGACAAGCCAATCTTAAAATCTGTATGAAAACATAAAGGATTCAGAATAGCCAAAATAATTCTGAAAATGAAGAAATAATTCTGATTATTTCTTCTGGATTATTCTAATTCCAGAACTTACTACAAAGCTACATTAATCAAGACAGTGTGGTACTGATATAACGTACAGATCAGTGGAACAGAGTCCAGGAATAAACCTTCACATTTATGATCAGTTGAGTTTTGACAAAAATCTCAATGAAATTATGGAGAAAAGATGGTATTTTCAACAGATGGTGCTAGGATATTTGGATATCAAATGCAAAATAAATTAATTTAGATTCTTACCTCCTACCATATGCAAAAATAAACTCAGAATTGATCACAGACCTACATGTGAGAGCTAAAACTATAAAACATGTAGAAGAAAACATGGGAGAAAACCTAGATGACCTTGGTTTAGGAATAATTCTTAAGACACTAAGCACAATTCATAAAAGAAAATATTAATAAATTGGACTTCATTAAAATGTAAAATTTTGTTTCAAAAAACACTATTAAGAAAATTAATTGGCCCAGGGAGGTGGTTCACATCTGAAACCCCTGCACTTTGGGAGGCCAAGGAGGGTGGACCACTTGAACTCAGGAGTTTGAGACCAGCTTGTACAACAGAGCAAAATGCCATCTCCACAAAAAATACAAAAATTAACCAGGCATGGTGGCATGCTCCTGTAGTCCTGGCTACTCAGAAGGCTGAGGTGGGAGGATCTCTTGACCCTGGGAGGCAGAGGTTGCATGCAGTGAGCCGAGATCACACCACTGCACTCCAGCCTGCATGACAGAGTGAGACCCTGTTTAAAAAAAAAAAGATAAAAGAAAAAAATAATTGAAAAATCACAGACTGGGAGAAAATATTTTCAAATCATAAAAAGTATCTGATAGAGGACTTGCATCTAGACTATGTAAAGAATTCTTAAAATTCAAAAATAAGGCAGACAACTTAAAAAGGGACAAAATGAGTAGATATTTCAGCAAAGAAGATACACAAATTGCTTAGCATACGAAGAGCTGTGTACTATCACTAGTCATTAGTAAAATACAAGTTAAAACCAAAATGAGATACCATTTTGGACCCACTAAAATGACTATAATACAAAAGACAGACAAAGATAAGTGTTGGTGATGATGTGGAGAAACTGGAGCCCTAATGCATTGCTGGCGGGAATGTAAAATGGTGCAGCCACTTTGGAAAACAGTTTGGCAGTTTCTTAAAAAGATAAACATAAGTTTACCATATGATCCAGCTATTCCATGAGAAGAGAAGTGGAAATGTGTTCACATTAAGACTTGTAGGCAAATGTTCATAGCATTGTCATTCATATTATTCAAAAAGTAGAAACCAAATGACCATCAACTACTGGAATTTTTTTTTTTTTTTTTTTTTAAAGAGATGAGGCCTCACTATGTTGCTTACTGTGAAGTCAAACTTCTGGGCTCAAACAATCCTGCCTCAGCCTCCTCAGTAACTGGGACTGCAGGCAGGCACCAACATACCCAGCTTATTTCTTTTTCTTTTTTTTTTTTTACTGGTGGATTTCTTTAAATGACATATCTATACAATGGAGTAGTGATATATGCTACAATATGGATGCATCTCAAAAACGGTATGCTTAGCGAAAGAACTCTGATGCAATATCCCACATATGGTATGTTTCCATTTACAGTCCAGAAAAGGCATATACTAAATTAGCAGTTGCATGGGTCTGATGTGAAAACATGGGTTGCCTGCAGATGGGCACAAGGGATCTTTTTGGGGTGACAAAATGTTCCAAAACTAAGCTGTAATTTTTGCACAACTTTGTGTGTGTGTGTGTGTGTGTGTGTGTGTGTGTGTGTGTGTGTGATGGAGTTTCCCTCTTGTTGCCCAGGCTGGAGTGCAATGGCACGATCTCGGCTCACCACAACCTCCACCTCCTGAGTTCAAGCATTTCTCCTGCCTCAACCTTCTGAGTAGCTGGGATTACAGGCATGCGCTACTATGCCTGGCTTTGTATTTTTAGTAGAGACAGGTTTTCTCCAGGTTGGTCAGGCTGGTCTCAAACTCCCGAACTCAGGTGATCCGCCTACCTTGGCCTCCCAAAGTGCTGAGATTACAGACATGAGCCACCACGCCCGGCCATTTTTGCACAACTTTATAAACTTTAAAAATAATTGATTTGTGCACTTAAAACAGGTTAAGTTTATGTGTATAAATTATACCTTAATAAAGCTATTAAAAATCAAAGATGATGACAGGGCCTCTCTCTCTCTGACCTAGTGACACCCACCAGGGTAAAGAGAAAGAGAAGCTGGCCAGGCACAGGGGCTCACACCTATAATCTCAACACTTTGGGAGGCCAAGATGGGCTGATTGCTTGAGTCCAGGAGTTTGAGACCAACCTGGGCAACATAGCAAAACCCTGTCTCCACCAAAAATAAAAAGTTAGCCAGGCATGGTGGCATATGCCTGTAGTCCCAGCTACTCAGGAGTCAGAGGGGGGAGGATCTCTTGAGCCCAGGAGGCAGAGATTGTAGGGAGCTAACATTACACCACTGCACTCTAGCCTGGGTGACAGAGCAAGACACTGTCTCAAAAATTAAAAATTAAAAAATGAGGGAAGCTGCTGTATCTCCACTTCTTCCCTCTCTGTGCCCAGAGATACCTCTTCAGTTATCTCCCATGCCCTACAGGTCTAGAGACAGGTGAGGAGCCAGTAGCTCAGTATAGAAACTAAGGATCCAAGTGGACAACTGCCACCAAGTCACCACAGGGCCAGCTGCTTTGGGTGGGTGCTGCATCTGCCTCCCACACACTCCTGCCAAGTTTATGTTACTTTGGGAGGACTGAAGCAGAATTCAGTTCAAAGTACTTTGCTGGATTTTGGTTTCTAAATATTTTCCAATAAAAAAGAACCCAGGCTTCTTGGGAAAATGGCTAGGTTCTAAGGCTAGAGTCAAGAAAACGCAAGATAAGCCTGGAGCATCTTGTAGTACCAGAAAGTAAGCAAGTGCTCAAAAACAAAAGGATAGAAGCATGTCAGACAGACACAGGAGCCAATCTGAAAGAGCTCCCTGGCCGGGCATGGTGGCTCATGCCTGTAATCCCAGCACTTTGGGAGACTGAGGTGGGAGGATCACTTGAGCCCGGGAGTTTGAGACCAGCCTGGCCAACATAGGGAGACCCCCTTTCTACCAAAAAGTAAACAATTAGCCAGGCATGGTGGCACACGCCTATCGTCCCAGCTATTCAGGAGGATGAGGATCACTTGAGCCCGGGCAGTCACGGCTTCAGTGAGCCATGATTGTGGCACTGCACTCCAGCATAGGCAACAGAGTGAGACTGTCTCAAAATATAAATAAACAAAATTGTAAAATAACTGAAGAGTATAAGTGGATTGTTTGTAACACAAAGGGTAAGTGCTTGAGGTGATGGAAACCCTATTTACCCTGATGTGATTATTATACATTGCATGCCTGTACCAAAATATTTCATGTAACCCATATATAATATACATCTACTATGTACCCACAAAAATTAAAAAATGTTTACAGGAGTGAACCACCGCACCTGGCCAGTGGAGTCTTTTTAAGGTATTATTTAGCATCTCTGCTTATAGTCATGTCCAAAAACCAGTTGATCTTCCTACTCATTGGAGGACAAGATCAAATCTGTAAAAAATTAACCTAGCCCAAGGTAAGTGGTACTATTCTGAAATTTGAAAATCTCTAGTAGCCTCACATTATAAGCCCTTCGCAGAAAAAGAAAAGTAAGCATTTCTAGAAGCGCATTTTTGTTGGACTGAGGGTGGGGCAAGGAGCAGGGGTGACTTTCATCTGAAATGTACCGAGAGAGGCCAGAGTCTGAGTTGGGACTGGCTCCTGGGACTTCGCCATCCAGGCCAAGAAGCATGCTCCAGTGTGCATGCACTCTCATCGAAGCCCTAGTCAGGAATCCCAGCCACTCCTCTCCTGTGCAGCACAAGCTGGAGGATAAGGTATGGGGCAGTGACTGTGTGGGGCTGCCTGTGTGATTCCTGATGAAGAAATGCCTTGATGAAATTTATTGTTCCCCAATAAAGCTCATTTTCTGTGAGAATTCATGTGTCCTTTTCCAAATTAAACTAGCAAAATATGAACTTTTGTAAAATGTCATTTTGTAAAAAGCCAGCCAGTTTTCTACTCTAAATTTTCAGGCCTTTGCCTGTCCTTCCCTCAGCAAAAATACTGTGTTTTGGAAAACATTACCAGTAAAGGAGCTGGGAGGTGGAATTGGATCAAAATACCTTTAGATGAAAGCAGCAGCACAGTCATTCCCTTTAAATGAGCTGGCCTCACCTCTGGGGCCTATGAAGAAAAGCCTGCTTCAAGGTGATAGTTTTCATTTTGCTTTCCAGCACCTCTGTAGTCATAACCAAAGTGAAGGACAATATTGCATGACTTCAGAAGAAAGTCATCCAGCCGCCCTGCAACATGTTCAGGAAATTCTGAACTCCCTTGGGGCCTGCAAAACTCCCTATGTCTTATAGACCAAAAGCAAGTTCTCAGTCACCTAGCTCTAGTTTGCATAATTAAAGAAAGTGGAAGCTGGTTATTTTCTGGGTGACCCTTCACCCAACCAAGCTCATAAGGACTTGTGACAGAAATAAGATAGCAATAAAATGAAGTTTTAACAACAGTGAAAACTTCTCATTTAGATGAGCAGGAAAAGCCAGTCCCCTGGATGCCCACCTGACCCCTACCTTACTGGGGTCATACAGCCAAGGCAGTGTCCACTTCAGGTACTGTAATGTTTTGGAAGTTGACACACATATAATTTAATGTAATTTCATGTCATCATTTATAAGACTTTTCAGAGAAGCAATTTAGTAATATCTTCTGTAATACCCATCTTCATTTTTTATATGAAAAAGCATAGCCTATGATCTGTCACCTTGCTCACTCCCAAATCTTTACCTCTTATCCTTCTCACATCGTCCCATTAACACATTATCCATCTTTGGGGGAAAAAAATAAAGACACCAAATTTTAGACAGAGTCACTTTCACTATGCCACAATGGGAGAAAAGACAGTCTACCTTCAAAGTCAACCAGAATGGCTGTAACCTCTCTTGTCTGGGTTGGGCATCCAGATAAGATTTTCTTCGTACAAAGAGTCTTGCTACTAGGAAAAAGAGTTTGAAAATCACTAGTCTGTCTAAATCTCTCACTTTAAAAAAAGTACAAACTAAGACTCAATAAGGCTTATCTTCCACAAGATCAGCCAGTTTTAGCAGAGCAGTTGCTAAAACCCAGGTCTCAAACTCCTTGTCTATGGCTAATCTAAGCAACAAAAAGCCCAATGAGCTCTGGAGAGAGGGAGCTAAAACAGGACTCAATCAAAACCCACTTGGGATTAGGGAGGCCCCCCTGTGTGAGTGAGCTAAACTGAGATTCCCTCCCCTTCACCCCGGCTTCCTTTGAAGAACAAGGGTCACCGCCAGAGGGAGAGCTGAGTTTGCGGAGGGGATCCTGGTTGGCATCAGAGTAGACCTTGGTTTTGTTTTATGGCGTTTTTTGAGACAGGGTCTCACTGTCACCCAGGCTGGAGCACAGTGGCAGTCATAGCTCACTATGGCCTCAAACTCCTGGCCTCAAGCAATCCTCCCACCTCAACCTCCAGAGTATCTGGGACTATAGGCACGCACCACCATACCCAGCTAATTTTTTTTTTTAATTTTATATTTTGTAGAGACAGGGTCTCACTCAGTTACCCAGGTCTCAAGCACTATGTTACTCCTTGCCTCAAGCAGTCCTCTCACCTTTGCCTCCCAAAGTGCTGAGCTTACCACTGTGGCCAGCCACAAGTTGGTTTTAAGGTCCAGAATTTTTTTTGTTTGGAGTCTTCACGCTTAGTTTTAGGTTGAGAGACTGTGAACCCACCAAGCAGCCCTTTAGCTCAGCATTTGGAAAAAGAACTCTGTTGCTTTAGGAGTTTCTCTGGGAAATCCTCTAGGACAGAGAAGGAAAATTTACCAAATGGGAGAGTGTATTAGTCTGTTCTTACATTGCTATAAGGAAATACCCCAGACTGGGTAATTTATAAAGGAAAGAGTTTTAATTGACTCACAGTTCCACATGGCTGGGAAAGCCTCAGGAAACTTACAATCATAGCAGGAGGCAAAGGGAAAGAAAGGCACCTTCTTCACAGGGCGGCAGGACGGAGAAGTGCAGAGCAAAGTGGGGGCAAAGTCCCTATAAAGCCACCAGATCTCGTGAGAACTCACTATCACGAGAACAGCATGGGGAACCACCCCCATGATCCAGTCACCTCCCACGAGGTCCCTCCCCCAACATGTGGAGATCACAATTTGGATTACAATTCAAGATGAGATTTGGGTGGGGACACAGAACCAGACCATATCAGAGAGAAAGCTATTACTGAAGACCTTTCTAACTCACTTCTGTAAAGATCAATTCAATAAAACCAGCAAACACGCATACTTTGCTCTCGTTGTGATTAACATCTTGACTTTTTGTGGAAAGTAACATCCCAAGAAAGCCAGCTACTCATGTTGGCAATAAAGGTAAAAATATCTATGGAATAAGGACCATTTTTAGAAAGACAATACTTTCCCTACTACTTAGGTCTAGTACCTTTTTTGTAGAATTCTTAGGACTTTCTATATACACGATCATGTCATCAGCAAATAAAGATTATTGTACTTGTTCTTTGCCAACCTAAATGTCTTGCCTTACTGCCCTGGTTAGGACCTTCAGAACAATATTGGATATAAGTGGTGAAAGCACACATCCTCCCCTTATTCCTAATTTTAGAGGGAAAGTACTCAGTCTTTCGCCATTAAGTACAATGTCAGCTCTAAGTTTTCCTAGAGACCCTTTCTCAGGTTGAAGATGTTCCCTGGTATTCATAGTTTGCTAAAAGGTTTTTGTCATTTTAAATCATAAATGGGTGTTGAATTTTGCCAAAGGCTTCTAATGCATCTATAGAGATGATCCAAGTTTTTTTTCCTCCTTATTTCTGCTAAGGTTGTATAATTATACTCATTGGTATTTTAAATGTTAAATTAACCTTGCATTCCTGGGATAAGACCCACTGATCATGATGGATTTTCCTCTTTGTAAATTGCTGTATTTGTTTTATGTTTAGTTTGTTCAGGATTTTGCCTATGTTTGAAGGATATTGGTTTGTAATTTTTCCTGTAATGTCTTTGTCTGGTTTTGAAATTAAAGTAATACTGGCCTAATAAAATGAGTTGGAAAGTGTACTGCCCAATTATATTTTCTGAAAATTCTGCATGGATGAAGGATTCTATTATTTCTTCCTTAGATGTTTGATACAATTCACCAATGACATCATCTTGGCCTGTGAATTCCCCTTTTGAGACAATTTGTAATTATGACTTTAAATACTTTCATTAAAATATGTATATTTAGGAATATTTTTTCTTGAATCATTGTTGAAAACATGTTTCTTCCAATGAATTCTTCCATTTCATCTATGTTTTCAAATGTATTTGCATAGTCATTCATAATATCCTCTTACTATCCCCTTAATTAATGTAGAATCTTAGTAGTGTTTTCTCTTTTTTTTTTTTTTTTTTTAAGAGACGGGGTCTCACTGTGTTGCCCAGGCTGGAGTGCAGTGACTATTCACAGGCACAATCCCACTGCTAACTAGCATAGGAGTTTTTACCTGCTTCATTTCCAGCCTGGGACAGTTCACCCCTCCTTAGGCAACCTGGTGGTCCCACGCTCCCAGGAGGTCACTATACTGATGCCAAACATAGTGCAGACACCTGACTGGCATGCATATTATAGCCAAGAACTCCTGGGCTAAGCAGTGCTCCCACCTCAGCCTCCTGGATAGCTGGGACTATAGGTGTGCACCACCGCATCTGGCAGTGTTATATCTTTTCCCAGATACTGGCAATTCGCGTCTTCTTTTCTCTTGATCAGTCTCAAAATAAAAGAGCCAGGTGTGATAGCTCATGACTGTAATCCTAGCACTTTGGGGGACCAAGATGGGTGGATCACTTGAGGTTGAGTTCAAGACCAGCCTGGCCAACATGGTGAGATCCCATCTCTACTAAAAATACAAAAATTAGCCAGGTATGGTGGTGGGTGCCTGTGATCTCAGCTACTCGGGAGGCTAAGGCAGGATAATTGCTTGAACCTGGGAGGCAGAGGTTGCAGTGAGCCAAGATCATGCCATTGCACTCCAGCCTGGGCAACAGATTCTGTCTAAAAAAAGAAAAAAGAAAAAAAAACTTTATTTCACCTTCATTTTTGAAGGATATTTTCACTTGTTTTCAAATTGTCCTTTAGTTTTTTTTGGTTTTTTTTTTTTATCCTTTTAGCACTTCAAAGATACCATTCCATTGTCTTCTGGCTTGCATAGCCTTAGACAATGAGTGTGCAGTAATTGTTATCTTGGTTTCTCTGTATATATTGTATCTTTTCTTCCTCTGGCTGCTTTTAAAATTTTTCTCTTTATCAGTTGTTTTTCAGCAAATTGATTATATGCTTTGGTGTGAATTTGTATGTGTGTAGGTTTATCCTGCGTAGGGTTCATTGAGTTTCTTGAATTTTTGCATTAGCATTCTCATCAAATTTAGAAAATTTTTCACCAGCATGTCTTAGTATTATTTCTTTTCTTTTTCTTTTTTTGAGACAGGGTTTTATTCTGTTGCCCAGGCTAGAGTGCAGTGGCATGATCTTGGCTTACTGCAACATCTGCCTCCTGGGTTCAGGTGATCCTCCCACTTCAGCCTCCCAAGTAGCTGGGACTACAGGTGTGTGCCACCATCTCTGAGTTATTTTTTGTAGTTTTTGGAGAGATGGGGTCTTGCTATGTTGCCCAGGCTGGTCTTGAACTCCTGGGATCCAGTGAGTCACCTACCTCAGCCTCCCAAAGTGCTGGGATTACAGGCATGAGCCACCGTGCCCAGCCAGTATTATTTCTTAACATTCAGAAAATGCTTAACGAGGTCGAGCATGGTGGCTCACAACTCTAATCCTAGCACTTTGCGGGGCTGAGGTGGGCAGATCACAAGGTCAGGAGTTCTAGACCAGCCTGGCCAGCATAGTGAAATGCCATCTCTGCTAAAAATACAAAAGTTGGCTAGACATGGTGGTGGACACCTGTAATCCCAGCTACTTGGGAGGCTGAGGCAGGAGAATTGCTTGAACCTGGGAGGCAGAGAGTGCAGTGAGCTGAGATCACACCACTGCACTCCAGTCTGGGTGACAGAGTGAGACTCCATCTCAAAAAAAAAAAAAAAAATTTTTTTTTTTAATGAGACCCCAGTGCAGATTTCTGGAGAACTTCTGCATAACACCGCCTTATCTGAATTTCTTCCCAACTTTCAGCTGCCTCACCCTCCCTGAACTATTCCAATATCTCTGTCTCTCTCTCTCTGCCTCTCTCTCTCTGTCTCTCTCTTCAACTCAGTGAGAGGATTGTACTCTGCTTAGGATCTCTCTCCTTGCTCCATGGTCTGAAATGTGCCTCCAGGTAAAAACCTAGGTGATAATAGAGCTCACTTCATTTGTTTCTCCTTTCTCAAGAATCACAATCCTGTGCTACCTCTAATTCAATATCAGAAAACAGCTGTTTCATACATCTTGCCCAGTTTCTTCTTGTTTACATTGACAGGATAAATATTGTCCCTAATACTTCATCATGGATTAAAGACAAAAGTCATTTATGCTTTTTAGAAAATTATTTACTTTGGCAGGCTGAGGTGGGTGGATCATTTGAGGTCAGGAATTTAAGACCAGCCTGGCCAACATGGCAAAACCTCAACTCTACTAAACATACAAAAATTAGCTGGGCCTGGTGGCATGTGTCTGTGGTCCCAGCTATTCAGGAGGCTGAGGCACAAGAATTGCTTGACCCAGGAGGTAGAGGTTATAATGAGTCAAAATCACCCCACTGAACTCCAGCCTGGGTGACAGAACGAGATTCCATCTCAAAAAAAAAAAATTACCAACAAATTTTGGGAGGTAGTATGGAGCAAACATATGTGTTAAATCTACCACATTTAAATGGAAATCTACTTTTTTTTTTTTTTTTGAGACAGGGTCTTACTCTGTCACCAAATTGGAGTGCAATGATGCAATCACAGCTCACTGCAGCCTCAACTTCCCAGGGCTCAAGCCATCCTCCCAGTTCAGCCTACTGAGTAGCTGGTACTACAGGTGTGCACCATCAGGCCTGGCTAATTTTTTGTATTTCTTGTAGAGATAGGGTCTCACTTTTTTGCCCAGGCTGGTCTTGAACTCCTGGGCTCAAGGGATCCCCCAACTTCAGCCTCCCAAAATGCTGAGATTACAGACATGAGCCACTGCACCCAGCCTACTTCGATTTTTAAAATTATAAACATAATAGTTTCAAATTAGTAATTATTCCAAAACAGAGGAACAAGATCATTTTCACCAGGCGCAGTGGCACACACCTGTAATCCCAGAACTTTGGGAGGCCGAGGCAGGTGGATCACCTTAGGTCAGAAGTTCACAACCAGCCTGACTTACATGTTGAAACCCCATCTCTACTAAATACCAAAAATTAGCCAGGCATGGTGGTGCATGCTTGTAATCCGAGCTACTTGGGAGGCTGAGACGAGAATCGCTTGTACCTGGGAGGCAGAGGTTGCAGTAAGCCGAGGTCACACCATTGTACTCCAGCCTGGGTAACAAGAGCAAAACTCCGTCTCATAAAAAAAAAATTGTTTTCAACTTTTTGCCAAGGTGTCTGTGGTCATCTTGATAAGGATTGGCTTGAGCCATAAGTCAGTTCCATATCTAGTTGTTTTCTTCACTTACTTTCAACAGGATCTTTTGATAAAAGAACTATGCCAGGTTTGTTCTGCCTTCTCTCCAAGCCCTATGCTTGTCATTAGTTTAACTTAAGCTGATATTCAAGCATCCTTACAGTAGTATGACTTGTCTATGTTTTTGCTCTAAATACAACTTTAAGTAATACCTCTGTAATTTTAGTCTCTGCTCTACCTTTATTAACAAAATTAATCCATATCCTCACATACTCTGGAAAATGTCCATTGATTTACCAAAGAAGTAACCATTTTTTTTTAAACTTTGATGACCTTTGCCACTATCGGACAAAGCGTCACAAGAAACAATATCCTTACAGACCATTCACAATCCAATAAAGTCCAATTTTCAGATATTCAGCACTGTATTTCCTATTTGAACTCCTCTTTTTAGCTACTGTGCCAAATCAACACTCCTGCTGATTATATTGTCCTAGCTCATAAAGATTCATGGTGTATATTCATAGTGTAACCCTATTAAGTATTTACATTACAACATTATTCTCTGTTGCACTATTGACAACATTATTCTTCATCATTAATTTCACTCTTTGATGAACTACTTTTGAATCATGAGAAATAATGCAACACAATAGTAATAACAAAAATGTAGACTTTGTCTGGGTGCAGTGGCTCACGCTTGTAATCCCAGCACTTTCGGAGGCTGAGGCAGGAGGATCACTTGAGTCCAGGAGTTTGAGACCAGCCTAGGCAACATAGCAAGAGCCCATCTCCACACACAAAAAAAAATTTTTTAATTAGCCAGCCAGCTGGGGGCAGTAGCTCATGCCTGTAATCCCAGCACTTAGGGAGGCCAAGGCGGGTGAATCACCTGCGGTCAGGAGTTTGAAACCAGTCTGACCAACATGGCAAAATCCTGTCTCTACTAAAAATACAAAAAATTAGCCAGGCGTAGTGGCAGGTGCCTGTAATCCCAGCTACTGGGGAGGCTGGGGCAGGAGAATTGCTTGAACCCAGGAGGCGGATGTTGCAGTGAGCTGAGATTGCGCCATTGCACTCCAGCCTGGGCCACAAGAGCAAGACTCTGTCTCAAAAAAAAAAATTAGCCAGGCATGGTGGCTCATGCCTATCGTCCCAGCTATTCAGGACACTGAGGTGGGAGGATTATTTGAGCCTGAGAGGTTGAGGCTACAGTGAGCCATGATCGTATCACTGCATACTCACCTGGGTGACAGATAAAGACCCTGTCTCAAAAAAATAGATTTTTATGACTAATATTTTAACACTCATAATGTGAAACATATTCAAAATAAACTATAATTGATAACTGAAATTAGCTATGATGAACTAGCCAATACCGTCCTTGCAGTAAATGTCATGAAACAATTATTAATAAAATAATAAAAGTTCTATGATAGTTGTAATCTTTGTCTCTTTATCTTCTTTTAATGAAACAGAATCTTGCTCTGTCACCCAGGCTGGAGTACAGTGGCATAATCTCAGCTCACTGTAACCTCCACCTCCTGGGTTCAAGCAATTCTCCTGCCTCAGCCTCCCGAGTACCTGGGACTACAGGCATGCACCACCATCCCTGGCTAATTTTTCTATTTTAGTAGAGACAAGGTTTTACCATGTTGGCCAGGCTGGTCTTGTACTCCTGATCTCAAGTGATCTGCCTGCCTAGGCCTCCTAAAGTGCTGGGATTACAGGCGTGAGCCACCGCGTCCAGCCAGAAAATCTTAATCTTATATTTTTATTTATTTAATTTATTTATTTATTTATTTATTGAGACAGAGTCTTGCTCTGTCGCCCAGGCTGGAGTGCAGTGGTATGATCTCAGCTCACTGCAACCTGTCCCTCCTGGATTCAAGCAATTCTCCTGCCTTAGCCTCCTGAGTAGCTGGGCTACAGGTGTGCACCAACACATTCGGCTAATTTTTGTATTTTTAGTAGAGACGGGGTTTCACCATGTTGGCCAGGCTGGTCTCATACTTCTGACCTCAGGTGATCCACTGCCTCAGCCTCCCAAAGTGCTGGGATTACAGGCGTGAGCCACTGCACCTAGTCCTTAATTTTATATTTTAAACAGTTAAGTGTATATGAACAAAACTGTTTCATTGGTCTTTACTCTGAAACTATCAAACCAGTTGCAAACTCCTTGACAGACCACCAGAGTTTTGTGGACAACCTTTGAGAAACCATGTTCCAGGATAGGCATTTGTATCTCTAATCAGTCGTAGTAATTACTGATTTTCAGGGCTCCACACATATAAGGCATTTAATAACCATTTAACAAATGATTAGTCAATATTTACTGGTTTTCTTCATATGTAAAGCACTATTCTAAACTCTGAGGATGTAGCAGTGAAAAGACATTGTTTCTATCTGGAGGTACTTCCTCTCTAGTGGTGAAAAGCACACAATACAAGGAACTACAAGTTCAAAAAATATTATTGATATAAAGTTCTATGGTTGAATGTCCCCTTGAAAACTCATGTTGAGGCCCAGTGCAGTGGCTTATACCTGTAATCCCAGCACTGTGAGAGGCCAAGGTGGGGGCATCACTTGAGCTCAGTCATTTGAGACCAGCCTGGCCACCATGGTGAAACCCCCGTCTCTACTAAAAATACAAAATTAGTTGGACATGATGGCACACACCTGTAATCCCAGCCACTCAGGAGGCTGAGGCAGGAGAATCACTTGAACCCAGGAGGTGGAGGTTGTAGTGAGCCAAGATTGAGCCACTGCACTCCAGTCTGAGTGACAGAGCAAGACTCTGTCAAAAAAAAAAAAAAAAAAAAAAAAACAAGCAAAACCAAAACTCATGTTGAAACTTAATTGCCATTATGACGGTATTAAGAGGTGAGACCTTTAAGAAATGATGGCATTATGAGGGCTCTGCCCTCATGAATGGATTAATGCCATTATCACAGAAGAGGTTATCATGGGAGCTTGGCCCCTTTTTTCTGTCTCAAACACTGGTTTGCCCTTCTCCCTTCCACCATGGAATAATATAGCATGAAGACTCTCATCAGATGCCAGCACCTTGATATTGGATTTCCCAGCCTCCAGAATGGTAAGAAATAAATTTTTTTTTAATAAATCATAGTCTGTCTTGTTCTGTTATAGCAACACAAAACAGAATAAGACATAAAAGGAAATAGTATAATGATATAAGATGTGACTTGAAGAGGGCAAGAGCTACTTTAGATGGATGCTCAAGGAAAACCTTCTGATGAGTTGACATTTGAGAGCAGAGAGCAGAGTGATGAGGAGAAGGCAAAAACTGAGGAGCTGAGACCATTCTAGGTAGAAGGTCCGTACGTGCAAAAGCCCTAAGGCAACAGTAATGGTTTGACCTTTTGGAAGAACTGAGAGAAAGCTGAGGTACCTGAAGCAGAATGAGCAAGAAGAATGATGGAACGAGAAGAGGCTGGGAATACAGCCAAGTGCTAGATTAGCAGAGACTTGTGGGCTGTGGTGAGGACTTTGGGAGGCTACTAGAAGACTGTAAGCAGGGGAGTGACAGGAGCTAATTTACCTTCGTAAAAGACCGCTGGATAGTGCATGGAGTATGCAGGGGTTGGAGACAGGCAAAGTGAGAGTAGAGAGACCAGCTACAAGGGTTTTAATAATCCAAGCAAGAGGTGTCTAGGGTGGAAGCAGTGAGGATGGAGAGAAGTGGATAGATTTTGGAAGCATTTTTTCATATAGAACAGGTAAGGCTTGCCATGCATTGACTGAATTAATCAAGGAGTCCATTAATGAATCATTACTAAAATGGGATGATCCAGAGAAGAAAGGTCAGTGTGTGCTGCGGAAGTTAAGGAATGCTTTCTGGGGGAGGCAGAATGAGAGCTGGGCTTGAGAGATGAGCTAACTATAGCTGAAGAAAAGTGAAATAGTAGGGATCTGATCTTAAACAACATCAGTGAGGTGGGAATAAGCTTCCATGTGTTTGAGGGATCTTGAGAACCTGCCTGCTAGCTTGGTGTGGGTATTGGTTGCTGAGCAAGATGATAAGATAGGGTGAGATGGGAAGAGCCTGGATGTAGTAGATCTGGAAAGCCTAGATGAGAGAACCTTGTACCTACCCTCTACTTAATCCCCAGAGAGGTGTACCACAGGCTTCCTATCAAGCTGACGGGCATTGAACCCTTTCTCCAAGTTTTATTCCTGGACCCAGACATTCACTTTATTGCCTCCCAGGAGAGGTTCAGTGTGATCACTGACCTGCTCAATGTCAAGGTGACTGGTGAGTCAGTGGGCTTGGAACTGGAACAGGTCCTTGTCACATTGACCATCCCTGGCAGATATGGCAACACCTAACAGTCTATAAATGCCTCAGTTAACAAGTAAAGTATCCCATAAACTCTGAGCTATGGAGGCATCAGTTTGTCTCTGCCAAAGGTGGTGAGTTTTTGCCAACACCAGATGGGAAGCACCTCCAGGGCTACCTGTCCAACCACCCACCCCCAAAGCAGCAGCAGCAGCTCCTCCTCCTCCTTCTCCTCTTCCTTGCCCCCACCCCACCCTTCGCCCAGCAGGCTGGCAGCCCAGCCTTTCCTGTCTCCACCAAGGAAGGTGTGTGTCCCACAATTCCATGAAAGGGCCCCTGTTACACCTGGAGAGGAGGCTTGGATTTTAAAATGCGAGACTCTCTAAGAGACCCTATTTAGGTGGTCAAGCTTACATTTCCAGGCCCTGTCACCTCTGTGACTATAACAGATACTTCCCTGCCATGTGATTCCAGCTCAACTGTGAGCTCTACAAAGGCAAGGATGATGCTATCTCATACCTGCTTGTCCCCAGCAGCTGACACAGTGAGTGTTTAGAATGCATTCACTGAACGAATGATTGCCCATGATGTGGACTTAGGGATGGGACACAAAAACTGCTCAATGCCTATGCAGCTCCTCTGGAGGTCTGCTTACCACCTCCATGGAATAACAACTGGCTTTTATTCAGTTGTACATTACGGTGGTAGGCACATTTCCCATATTAGTTCATTTAATATTCACAACATTCACCTTTTATGGGGAGCATTCTTATCTGCATTTTACTGATGAACAAACTGAAGGTAAGATGAGTTAAGGTCACACTGCTAGCAAGAAGCAGAGCCAGGACTCCCACCCAAGGTTGACTGACCCCAAAGCCCTCATCCTTTCAGACTGAAGGCCTAGAGTGCTTCTGTGAGCAAAGTCACTGGAGTCTTCCACCTGCCACTGGGATGGCAATACAGCAACCCTTTAGCTCCCCCTCCCACCTTAGCAGGAAGCGGTTTATCAGATTAACAACCTGCCTGCTCCCACAGTAGCGACCAGTGCTCTAAGGAAACAGAGTTGGGCTGGGCTCAGTCTTCTGTGGGGGTCAAGGACACAGGGATGCCCCCAGGCCTTGGAACTGGGGTGCTACCTTGTGATTTTCCCCTTCCCAGCGGGAGATCCTAATGTATCCTTTAACATCAATGTCAGTATGAAGTAATAGGAACTACACAGAATTTGGAGACAGACAGACATGGGTTTGAGTCCTGACAGGCTTTGTGCCCTTGGACAAGTAGCATAGCCTCTCAATTCTCAGTTCCTTCAGCCGAAGAATGGTTTCACGACATCATGGGAGTTATCTTCAGTATTAAATGAGATGGCATGTTTAAGGAGCTCACTCCACAACTGGCACCTAACAGTGCTTTTAAACAAGAGTTTTCCTTTCCTCTCAGCTGGATAGGGCAACCATTATTGGTCCCACTTGTCAGATGCGCAAACAGGTGCCAATAGGTTGAGTGGCCTACAGGTAGAAGAAGGGTGCCATCCCCTAACTCACAAGCCAAGGCTCTTTCTGCTGCTTTTTGTCTGGTTCCTCAAAGCCAAAACCGTTTGTTCTCCCCAAAACTGCTGATTTTGCCTTGAATACGTAGCGGTCTGGGTCCTCTTCCTTTTCTCCTTGCTCCCTTTTCCCATATTCTTATTTTACCAGTCTCTTTGCTCACAAATCAGACTTATCATCATAAAGCAATAGAAAGGGCCATGGGCAGAATGGGAGGTAAATACAGTCCTCTCCACAAGGAAGACAAGCCCTGTCTATTGGTGCACAGTCATGACTCACCCCAGGCCTTTTATGAGGGCCAGATGCTAAGCATGTCTGAATTGCTTCGAATTACTTCTTCAGTGTGTGCTGGTGGTGGGGAGGGGAACAACCAACATCTATATATATTTATACATTTACCAGGAAATGTGTTTATATTGTTTTCCAATCAGGTTTTACCACAAGCTGGGAGTTCCACACCTAATGAGTAGGCCAAACCCAGCCCATTGTCAACAGAGAAAAGTACATCTCAAACATGAAAGATTTCAAATCAAAATGGTATTAGAAGAGCATGATTCTTGGCATTGTTGAGCAGCCGGAGTTGTCTCCAGCAGCTGACAGAGTGAGTAGTAGTTGTTTCGAGGCTGACTTCATCCTGGATACCTTAGGAGCAAGGCAATGAAGGCTTCCAAGGAAGGAAAGTATCTCTTTATGGCCTGCAACTGCTATACATTCAGACCTTTGTAAATCCCTAGTGTGGCTACTTACCACTGAGAGCCCATCCCTGAGTTGGCCCACAAGGCAGCAGCGCTGCCTCAACCTGTCTGTTGCTCTAGGGCCATAGTTTGGATCTTCTCTAAGACAACTTGAACCTAGAGCTCTGTATAGACCCCTCACATCCAGATGTTACTTGTTACTTTCTGTTTTTCTTTCTTTTTTCTTTTACCTTTTTTTTTTTTTTTTGAGACAGTCTTTCTTTGTCACCCAGGCTGGGGTCTAGTAGCACAATCATAGCTCACTGCAACCTTGAACTTCTGGGCTCAAGCAATCCTCCTGCCCCAGCCTCCCAAGTAGCTGAGACTACAGGCGTGCACCACCATGACCAGCTGATTTTTAAATTTTCTGTAGACAGGGTTTCACCATGTTGCCCAGGCTGGTCTCGAACTCCTCGTCTCAAGAGATCCTCTCATCTTGGCCTCCCAAAGTTCTGGGATTACAGGCATGAGCCACTGTGCCCAGCCCAGACATTGCATTTTGTAGTCTTCAGTCAGTGTCCAAAATGTAAGCCTTCTCATTTGTTCTTTCTCACATTCTCATCACCACACTGTTCTGTGTCCTCTCCCAAACACCAGCTGCTCCCTTTCCCTTTCCCTGCAAGGCTTTCCTCTGTGCACACTGGATCCTCATTCTATGGCAAATCAATCCCCTTCGTCCTTCATCTTCTCACAGAATGTTATCTCCTCATCTTGGCCTCCCTAAGGCCAGGTCATCCCGAGTCACAGGTGTGACTATCAGCTGTTTTCAGTGATGGCTTTTTATTCTGCTACACCTGTGTATCTACCTGGGTCAGTAGATTGTGCCCACAGGTAGGGTCAGTGTTCTCACATTCCTGTGCTCCTCTAGACCATTACTCTCCTCCCCTAGGGAACTGCCTTGGGGATCACACCATCTGGCTACACCTACTTCCCTGTATTTTGTGTCTCCTGCGATATTCCTGCAGTCCAGTGTGCAGTGGGAGGACCCTCCCAGGCCATGCCTTACCCTTCTCATATTGAGTGACCCTCATCTCCCTTCCATATCCATCACCCACTGCCATACTCAACACTATCTGGTTTTTAATCCCTCTGAGATCACTAGTCCCTTTATCCCTCCTCCTTCTCCCAGCCTATCATCCCCTAAACAGCATTCTCTCCTTTCCAACATAGCTTAAACTATTCTCTCATCCACACCCTCCATGCCTGGTACTGATACTCTGCTGCCCCCCAACCTCCTGCACCATGTCCTGTTTGCCTTCTCCTTTCTGTACTGGTAGCTAAGAAGAGCTACAGAAGAAAATCACATGCCTCTACCACCCCACAAATGTGCCTGCACAGAGGCTGCTGACTACCAACCCTAATATGTCTATTACTACCACCTTAGGATCTTGATTTGGAATAAAAATATTTCCCAGCATCCCTTAGAGCAAAACATGGCCACATCACTCAGCTCTGGTCAGTAACATGTGAGTAAAATTACTATGTGGCAGCTTCTAGGACATTTCTTTAAAATACACCCGGAATGTACCCTTCATCTCATCTTCCTCTCTTCTATCCTTCTTGGAACACGGATAGGATGGCTGGAATTCATCCTGGACCATAAGGATAAGGGTCACACCTGACAGATGGCAGAATGGAAAGCTAGAAGCAGTCTGGGTCCCACAGAACTGTAGAACATGGATTGCCTACAATAGGCTTTCTTTTATATGAGAAAGAAAGAAATGTCATTCTGTTTAATCTACTGTTTTTAGGTCACTGTTACTCACAACTCCTCACAATGGAACTGACTTCTACTAACACAATGCCCTACACACACAGTTAATTCTTCTGCTTTTCCTTGGTCTGCTTCCTTTCCTGACCTACTCAGGCTCTAGGGCAAGACAGTGTCTCACAGTTTTCAACACACTCAACTGCCACCCCTTAAATAATCTCACCAAGTGACCTTCCAGTCTTTAGTTAGGTGGCTAGATACAAGATAAACATTTAAAAATTCATAACCTTTCTCTATTCTACCAGCAAGCACTAGCAAAGGAAATGGGGAAAGTATTATACTTAGGCAGCCACAATTATAACACATTTAGAGATCTGTTTCATACAAAGACACTGAAACCTAAATGAAGAAAATGTATTAGAAGATATAAAACAATATCTGGGTAATAGAAAGCTATGCCATTTTCTTGGAGAAAACCTACTAACTTAAAAAATGTCAGTTTTGGCCAGGCATGGTGCCTCATGCCTGTAATCCCAGCACCTTGGAAGGCTGAGGCAGGCAGATTGGTTGAGTCCAGGAGTTCAAGACTAGCCTGGGCAACATGGTGAAACTTCACCTCTACAAAAAGTACAAAAATTAGCTGGGTGTGGTGGCGTGCACCTGTAGTCCCAGCAACTCAAGAGCTGAGGTGAGAGGATCACTTCAGCCTGGGAGGTTGAGTTGTGATCATGCCACTGCACTCCAATCTAGGCACCAGAGTGAGACCCTGTCTCAAAAAAAAAGTCAGTTTCCTAAAAATGTGTGTATGTGTGTGTGTGTGTGTGTGTATGATTAGTTCCAATTAGAATCCCAACAATGTTTTTAATAGAATTTTATAAAGATCCCTGAAAAGAATAAATGACTGAAAATACTAAGAAAATTATTTAAAAGAACAGCAAAGGGGATTTGCCTTACCAGAACATATTATAAAGTCAAACGGATATAGAGAAATAGATCAGTAACAAAATAGAAAATCCACAATCAATAGATGTATTTATGAAAAGTTACCACGATGCATGTGAAAGTCTAATTTGGTAGGAAAGAAAGTTTACTTTTTTTATGGTGTACAATGTGATATTTTGATATTTGTATACATTGTGAGATGGCAAAATCAAGCTAATTAACATACCCATCACTTCACATACTTATCATTTGTTTTTGTAATAAGAACATTAAAATACACACTCTTAGTAATTTTCACGAATATAGGCCATGGCTGAGTGCAGTGGCTCACACCTGTAATCCCAGCACTTTGGGAGGCCAAGTCAGGAGGATTGCTTGAGTCAAGGTGTTAGAGACCAGCCTGGGCAACTCAGCAAGACCCTGTCTCTAGTTAAAATAAAATTTAAATTAAAAATAAAGACACTATGGCCAGGCGCAGTGGCTCACGCCTATAATCCCAGCACTTTGGGAGGCTGAGGCGGGTGGATCACCTGAGGTCAGGAGTTCAAGACCAGCCTGACCAATATGGTGAAACCCCGTCCCTACTAAAAATACAAAAATTAGCTGGGTGTGGTGGCAGGCACCTGTAGTCCCAGCTACTCTGGAGGCTGAGACAGGAGAATTACTTGAACCTGGGAGGCAGAGGTTACAGTGAGCTGAGATTGTACCATTGCACCCCAGCCTGGGTGACAGAGCGAGACTCCATTTCAAAAAAAAAAAAAGACTCTTATCATTCAGAAAATAAGAAAAAAAAAAAAAGAATACAGGCCAGGCTTAGTGGCTCATGCCTATAATCCCAACACTTTGAGAAGCCGAGGTGAGAGGGTTACTTGAGCCCAAGAGTTTGAGACCAGCCTAGGCAATATAGTGACACTGTCTTTACAAAATATGAAAAGAAATAGCCAGGTGTGGTGGCACATACCTGTGGTCCTAGCTACTTGGGAGGCTGAGGTGGGAAGATCATTTGAGCCCAGGAGGTCAAGGCTGCAATGAGCTGTGTTCATGTCACTGCACTTCAGCCTGGGTGCCAGAGCAAGACCCTGTCTTCAAAAAAAAATACAAAAAGAATACAATACATTCTTGGAAGGCTGAGTCAGGAAGATCACTTGAACCCAGGAGTTTTAAGACTGCAGTGAGCAACCATATCATGCCACTGCACTCTAGCCCAAGCAACTAAGGAAGACCCCATTTCAAAAAAAAAAAAAGTATAATCCAATGAGTATATTAGCATGACCCCAAAACTGTGTGTGTGTGTGTGTGTGTGTGTGTGTGTGTGTGTGTGTGTTAGGGCTTGAAGAAGTCTTCCATGAATAAGTAGCACCCTTCTTCTTTGCCCAAGGGTCTGAAAAAGTTGAGAGTAAACAATGAATAAACACAGGGCCAAAATATCCTTTTTTTCTTTTTCTTTTCTTTTTTTTTTTTTTCTTTTTTTTTGAGATGGGGGTCTCACTATGTTGCCCAGGCTGGTCTCAAACTTTTGAGCTCAAGTGACCCTTCTAGCTTGGTGCCCCAAAGTGCTAGGATTATAGGTGTGAGCCACCATGCCTGGCCTTTTAACATTTTATTTATTTATTTTTTTGAGACAGATTTTTGCTTTGCCACCCAGGTTACAGTGTTGTGATCATGGCTCACTGCATCCTCAAGCCCCCACAGGCTCAAGTGATCCTCAGCCTCAGCCTCCCAAGTAGCTGGGACTATGGGTACATGACACCATGCCCGGCTAATTTAATTTTTTTTTTTTTGTAGAGATGGGTGTCTCACTTTGTTGCCCAGGATGTTCTCAAACTGGTGGGCTCAGTGATCCTTCCATCTTGGCCTCCTAAAGTGCTGGGATTACAGGTGTAAGTCATTGCACCTGGCCCAAAATATCCATTTTAATGATGTGGCTCATTCTCCTACCAGCAGACTGTCACTCCTTAAGCCCCTCCTCTGTTAAATTCTGGATTGCCCATAGCCAGTCCAAATATCTACATCCCAAGAAGATGACTCTTTGGGTAACTCACTCTCAAAATCTGTAGTTTTTCCTCATTTCAGTAGTTGTGAGTATACCTCTGTCCCTGAACTGATCACTGTGACAGGCAGAATGGGATATGTTGATTGGCTTAAACAATCAGAGCCCTGCCTGGAGCTTGGGGAGGAAAATCAGTCGTATCAATGAGCGGGTGGAGTGAATTTCCCAAATGGGACTCCAAGAACTGCCCACAAGAGAAGAAGGGAAGTAAGTCCAGGCGAGGTGGCTCATGCCTGTAATCCCAGCACTTTGGGAGGCCGAGGTGGGCAGATCATCTGAGGTCAGGAGTTCGAGACCAGCCTGGCCAACATGGTGAAACCCTGTCTCTGCTAAAAATACACAAATTAGCTGGGCATAGTGGCAGTCGTCTTTAATCTCAGCTACTCCGGAGGCCGAGGCAGGATAATCACTTGAACCCGGGAGGCAGAGGTCACGGTGAGCTGACATCATGCCATTGCACTCCAGCCTGGGTGACAAGAGCGAAACTCCATCTCGAAAAAAGAAAAAAAAAGTGAGAGAGAGAAGAAGGGAAATAGAATTGGGGAGCTAACCAGCAAATGCCCCCTACACACGGGTGTGAAGTACCCAGAACTGGAGAGCCAGGTCACAGTCAAGCTGAGACCTGAAAGAGAGAAAGGACTTAACAGAAAAAGAGGGATAGAAGACATTCTGGGCAGAGGGAACAAAGGTACAATGCTTGGAGGTAAGAGATAATATAATGCATGCAAGAACTGCTAGTATTTCAGTATGCCTAGCGCACAGAGTGATAAAAGATGACAAGAGAACATGCTGAATGGGTGAGCAGAGAGCAGACAAGGATTGTGAGCTCTTTGGTGATGGGATGGAATTTATATCTCCTAGGCAGTTTAGCACAGGCTTCAGATAAACAGACCTGGGACTGAGTTCAAATCCCAACACTGTCCTTCAATGATTTTGGACAACCTCTCTGAGCTTCAGTTTTTTTTAATGTCTAATTTTATAATCTATAAAACACAGATATTAATAGCTCTTTTTCAGAGTTGTTGAAGGGTTATACAACAGGGTATATGTATGGCCTCTGACATATAGATAGTCTGGATAAAAAGTAACTGTTATTATTACTATCAGTGCTTCTCTCAGGCCTGGCATCTCTACCCTCAAAAACCAAACAACACCTAAGTAAACATTTGTAGACTGAAGGGCTGGCATCCCCTGTGAATCAGCCTTGCCCCTGTACCTAGCTCCACATTCTAGCAAACCTTTAGCCCCTGATCTCAGTTCTGCAGTGTCCTCCTCAATCTCACGGTGCTCACAACTGCCAAGCAAAACCCAAAGCACAGGTATCAAAAGACTGGGACCCTAAGCTGTTGGGGCTGCAGAGATGATGGACTGTGCCCCATATGTGTACTCTGACTGGCAGGTCCTGAAATGACACAGCAACCAGGGCTCAGGAGGGACCAAGAGACCAAGGAGGACACAGCTGCCTGAGGAAGATTAGAAAAAGCTTGTCTGAGTGAGACATCCCAAAGGTGGTTTTCATTGGCCTCCTCCAGAGCCTAGGAGACTAACTCTTACTGGTATATATTCTGGGACCTTAGCACCCCTCTCAGGGCATTTGGAAGTGAAAAGGATCACCATGTATGAAGATCTGGATGTCAAATCTGTCACTATCTATCTCCCCAGAGGCTGAAGGCCTTTAGGTGTCTCTATTCAGAAGCTGCTGGACACAGACCTTTTTCAGATGTCCCTAAAGGGTCTAGGGAATTGGTAGGTGTTGACCACATTATACCTGCCTGATCATCAGTGTGCACAGTGCATAAGAACTTGTACATGGAGGCCAGGTGCGGTGGCTCACACCTATAATCCCAGCACTTTGGGAGGCCAAGCAGGGCAGATCACTTGAGGTCAGGAGTTCGAGACCAGCCTGGCCAACATGGTGAAACCTCATCTCTACTAAAAATGCAAAACTTAGCTGGGTGTGGTGGTGCACACCTGTAATCTCAGCCACTCGGGAGGCTGAGGCAGGAGAATCACTTGAACCCAGGAGCTGGAGGTTGCAGTGAGCCGAGATCATACCACCAGTCCAGCCTGGGCAACAGAGACTGTGTCTCAAAACAAAACAAAACAGAACTTGTATGTGGAACTCTCACAGAAATAGGCCTGAACCTCAGCTCTGCTATTCCATATTTGACTTTGGGCAAGGTACTTTACATCCTCATCCTCAATTTTCTCATCTGTAAACTGGGGATGGCAATGCTGAGAATTAAATAAGAAAAAATATGCATAGTGCAGCCGAAAGTGGTGGCTCATGCCTATAATCCTAGCACTTTGGGAGGCCAAGGCAGGTGGATCACTTGAGGTCAGGAGTTCAAGCTAGCCTGGCCAACATGGTGAAACCCCATCTCTACTAAAAATACAAAAATTAGCCGGGCATAGTGGCATGTATCTGTAATCCCAACTACGCGGGAGGCTGAGGCAGAAGAATCACTTGAACCCAGGAAGTGGAGGTTTCAGTGAGCCGAGATCATGGGCCACTGCACTCTAGCCCGGGCAACAGAGTAAGATTCCATCTAAAATATATATATATATACACATATATGCAAAGTGCTAAATATGAACATCTTTCCTAAATATTGGTTCCTTTCCTTCCTTTGATGCTATCAGGCTTTTTTCCTTACTGTTGGGTTCTTTTCCCTATTCTTCAGCACCCATCCATCTTGTCTCCTATTCTAGCTGTGTACTGATTGTCAGGAAGCTTCATAGTGCTGTCCTCTTGGATTAACTTCCTCCCAACCCAAGGCACTTGCACTTCAGAAGACTTGGCAAGTAAAAAGAGCCATAATCATTCAGTCATGCAAACTGAGCACTCCATGCTAGGTCTTACGCTAAGTGAAGGAAATACCAAGGAGAATAAGGCAGTCTGTTCCTCATGAAGCTCCACCCCAGTGAGAGACACCAGCACAAAAGAGCTCATAATAATGCTGTGTAAGAATGCAGTGACTTTGGCAAAGAAGGACCTACCTATTGGGTGTGGGAGCCTCTAGGAGGAAGTAACACACCAGATGAATCTTAAAGGATGAGTAGATACTGGCTAGAGGCGGGAAGGTGAGGGGAAGCATGAGCAAAATCAAGGAGGAGACCCAGAGCGCGGCATGTGCAAAGAAACATGGGCAGTTCTGCATTGCTGGAAAATAAAGTGACACATAGCCTACAGTATATGGCCAATTAATATTTGTTTGGGTAAGCATAGAAAGAGACTGATGGACAATACATCAAACTGTTCAATACAATGAAGTTGAGAACAGGAGGCAAGGAAATCCTTCAGTTTTCACATTATACACTACCATGTTGTTTGAAATTGTTACAAGCATGTATCAATTTTATAATTTAAAAATACACTTTTGGCCTGGTGCGGTGGCTCATGCCTGTAATCCCAGCACTTTGGGAGGCCAAGGCAGGCGGATCACCTAAGGTCAGGAGTTCAAGACCAGCCTGGCCAACATGGTGAAACCCCGTCTCTACTAAAAATACAACAGATAGCCGGGTGTGGTGACAGGCACCTGTAATCCCAGCTACTCAGGAGGCTGAGGCAGGAGAATTGCTTGAACCCAGGAGGCAGAGGTTGCAGTGAGCCAAGATCGCACCATTGCACTCCAGCCTGGGTGACAGAGTGAGACTCCATCTCAAAAAAAAAAAAAAAAAATACACTTTTTTGAAAATAATAAAGTTAATTTTGGCTGCAATGTGTAGAACAAGTTGGAGTTTGGGTAAGTCTGAAGCAGGGCAGATGATGGGTTTTTTTTTGTTTTGTTTTTTTGGGTTTTTTTTTTTTTTGTATTTTTAGTAGAAATGGGGTTTCACCACATTGGCCAGGCTGGTCTCAAACTCCTGAACTCGTGATCCGCCCCCTCAGTCTCCCAAAGTGCTGGGATTACAGGCGTGAGCCACCACACCTGGTTGATGAAGGAGTCTTAAACCAGAGAAGTGGCTATAGGGGTCGGGAGAAGGAAAAGTCAAAAGCTTCAAGATTGTACAGCTGTGTGGGTGGTGGTACCTTTACTGAGACAGAGACCATGAGGGAAAAACAGGTCTGGGTTAGGAAGGCAGGAGAGGTAGAGACAATGAGAGCAGTTTTGTCCATGTGGGAGCTGAGGTGCTCATGGGTTACCCAGCTGGTAACTTGACTATATGAGTCTGATGTTTAAAAAGAGACAAGAAGGGCTGGGCACAGTGGCTCACTCCTGTAACCCCAGCACTTAGGGAGGCTGAGGCGGGCGGATCACGAGGTCAGGAAATGGAGACCATTCTGGCTAACATGGTAAAACCCCGTCTGTACTAAAAATACAAGATAAGCTGGGCATGGTGGCACATGCCTGTAATCCCAGCTACTCGGAAGGCTGAGACAGGAGGTCGCTTGAACCTGGAAGATGGAAGTTGCAGTGAGCCGAGATCGTGCCATTGTACTCCAGCCTGGCTGACAGAGCAAGACTCCGTCTCAAGCTGGGCATGGTGGTACACGCCTGTAGTCCCAGCTACTCGGGAGGCTGAGGCAGGAGAATCGCTTGAACCCGGGAAGCTGAAGTTGCAGTGAGCTGAGATGGTGCTACTACACTCCAGCCTGGGCGACAGAGCCAGACTCCATCTCAAAAAAAAAAAAAAGAGAGACAAGAAGAAAATGTAAATTTGAGACATACCAGCATGTAACTCATTAAAACCAAGAGGATAGATGATATCGCACAGGAAAAATATGGCAAAAAAGAAAAAGGGTGGGTCTGGGATGGACACCAGCCTTTAAAATCAGGCGGAAGAGGCCAGGCGCGGTGGTTCATGCCTGTAATCCCAGCACTTTGGGAGGTCGAGGCGAGTGGATCACCTGAAGTCAGGAGTTCTAGACCAGCCTGACCTCATGGTGAAACCCAGTCTCTACTAAAAATACAAAAATTAGCTGGGCGTGGTGGTGTGCACCTGCAGTCCCAGCTACTCGGGGGCTAAGGCAGGAGAATTGCTTGAACCCAGGAGGCGGAGGTTGCAGTAAGCCAAGATCGCACCACTGCACTCTAGCCTGCGCGACAGAGTGAGACTCTGTCTCAAAAAGAAAAAAAAAGAAAAAAGAAAAAAGAAAAATCAGGCGGAAGAAGAATCCATGGTGACAGAGGAAGAACAGCCAGAGGAGTAGGAAGAAAACCAAGAGGTTATGCCTCCTTGGAGGAAAAATGGTTTGGAAGAGGGAATAGATACCAGTGTCAAATACTTCTAAGAAGTCAAGGAAAATGAGGCCCCAAAGTGACCTTGACATGTCCATCAAGACCTCTGGGTTTCCTGGGAGTGTCACTCAGAATAATCCTAGGTAGGAAGGATAGATTCTGGAGCTTCCATCCTGCTAATGGCTGTATGTGTGAGCTGACTCTTGCCTTTTCCTTTCTTATCCCAATACTGCAGGACCCAAACCTTATCACTACACTTAGTCTGGCCTTGTACATTCTGAGTTCTAGAAAGTCTCAAATGGAAAAGGCTGAGAATCACACTTGGGCATCCTGAAAAAGGCGCCAATCCTGGAACATCCCTAACTTTCTTTTTGACCCTGAGTAAGCCATAGTTCCTCTGTTGGCCTCAGTTTTCCCATTAGTAATTAAGAGGGTCAGAGGGAATCATCTTTAAGGGCCCCCTCCCAATCCTCATATTCCCAATCCTCATATTCCATGATCCAAGAAACCCCATGAAGAGACAGCCTAGCTTTTTCTGAGCAGGGAGCATTTGGCTTTGGCCAGGTGTGGTGGCTCACTCCTGTAATCCCAGCACTTTGGGAGTCTGAGGCCGGCAGATCACGAGGTCACATGGACACCATCCTGGCCAACATGACGAAACCCCATCTCTACTAAAATACAAAAAGTTAGCTGGGCATGGTGGTGCATGTCTGTAGTCCCAGCTACTCAGGAGGCTGAGGCAGGGGAATCGTTTGAACCCGGGAGGTAGAGATTGCAGTGAGCTGAGATCATGCCACTGTACTCCAGCCTGTACTCCATCTCAAAAAAAGATCTGGCTTCCTGGCTGGATGACATGGCTGACGCCTATAATCCCAACACTTCGAGAAGCTGAGGCAGGAGAATTGCTTGAGCCCAAGGAGATTGAGGCTGGACAACATAGTGAGACCCTGTAAAAGATAGGGCTGGACAACATAGTGAGATCCTGTCTCTACAAAAATAAAATTTAAAAATTAGCTGTGCATGGTGGCACATGCTTGTAGTCCCAGCTACTCGGGAGGCTGAGGCAGAAGAATTGCTTGAACCCAGGAGACTGAGGCTGCAGTGAGACATGATGGCCCCACTGTACTCAAGCCTGGGCGACACAGTGAGAAGCTGTCTCAAAAAAATAAATTAAAATTAAAATTAAATTAAATAGTAAAAATCTGGCTTTCTGATGTAAAAGCTTACTCAGAGATCACAGGCTGTGGTTTCCTTTTTTTTTTTTTTTTTTTTTTTTGAGATGGAGTTTCTTTTTTGTTGCCCAGGCTGGAGTGCAATGATGCAATCTTGGCTCACTGCAACCTCTGCCTCCTGGGTTCAAGCAATTCTCCTGCCTCAGCCTCCTGAGTAGCTGGGATTACAGGCATGTGCCACCACACCCAGCTAATTTTGTATTTTTAGTAGAGACAGGGTTTCTCCATATTGGTCAGGCTGGGCTCGAACTCCTGACCTCAGGCAATCTGCCTGCCTCAAGCCTCCCAAACTGCTGGGATTATAGGCGTGAGCCACTGTGCCAGGTCACAGGCTGTGTGTTACTCAGCCATGGGCAACAAAGCACAAGGCTTTGAGTGGCTACCTAACTCTCCAGCCAGGTGCAGAGCAGTTACCTAGATCAAACACAATGATGAAGGGATATCACCTGAATAGGTATTTGACTTCAGAGAACGCCCTACCCTTTAAGTCTCTTTTTGGTGCCCCTGTACAATGAGAGATAGCATAGGATTGGTGGTTAAGTACAGCTTCAAATCCCCACTTATGAGCTGTGTGACTTCAGGCAAGTTACCTAGCCTTCCTGTGTTTTGCTTTTCTCCATCAAAAAATTTAAAAAATAATACCTACTTCATAAGATTATGACTAAATGAATTAATATTTATAAAGTACTTAGAACAGCACCTGGCACATAAGAAACATAACACACATGATTGTTAAATGAAATACTGTATACATACAAGCATGCACATGCTGTTTCACCTGTATTTCTGCCCTGTCTTCTGGGATATTAGCTTCATTTTCCATACACAGTTCTCAGGCAGCTCCATGCACCACCCTCATGCTAGCAAAATAGACAAACACTATCTTTATACTATATCACATAGGGAAAGAGAGACACATCTCTTCTTTTTTTTTTTTTTTTTTTTTTTTTTTTGGTGTTTTTCTCTGGCCCCCAGGCTAAAGTGCAGTGCAGTGGCGGGATCTTGGCTCACTGCAACCTCTGCCTCTTGGGTTCAAGTGATTCTCCTGCCTCAGCCTCCCAAGTAGCTAGGATTATAGGCGCAAACCACCACGCCTGACTAATTTTTGTGTTTTTAGTAGAGACAGGGTTTCACCATGTTGGCCAGGCTTTTCTTGGACTCCTGACTTCAAGTGATCCACCCACCTCAGCCTCCCAAAGTGCTGGGATTACAGGCATGAGCCACCGTGCCCAGCCAAAAGCACATCTGTTCTAATTGCTGCCACAGAACAGAAAGGAAGCTTTTCTTTCCAAAAAAATGTGTATTTTCCAGTTGCCTAAGGAGAAACAGAGCAGGTCAAAACGGAACAGGTCAAAATTCCCATGCTAATCAGTAGTAGGATTTTGCCTATGAATGGGCACTGCACTCCAGCCTGGGCAACACAGCAAGAACCTGTTTAGAAATGTGTTTTTTGTTTTTGTTTTTGTTTTCTTCATTAAAAAAAAGATTTAGTATGTTTTCTTCTCACTTGCTGTAATTGGAGGAACCTATTCCTGGAGGTAGGATGAGGTCAGTCCCATCCAAACCTATGGCTCAACAGAAGACAGTGGACAGGTCCCCAGAGGAAGATCCGGATATAATTTGACAGAAGGGTGGAAGATGTTTACTACAAGTCTCTGCTAGACACCAAGCACCATGCTACATTCTGGAGACATAATGTTCAAAGATACAATTCCTGCCTTCCAGGAGTTCACAGGAGAACAGTGATGAGGAAACAGTTATAACACAGCACAAGGAGAAAAGCATGAACCTGAGAACACACAGGAGCTCATCCTGCTCAGCCACTCCAAGGGGTGAAGGGTCATAAAAGAGTGAAAGTGGGGGGTTGTCATGGAACTTCCCAAAAGAGGTAAATCTTTTAAACATTTTTTTTTCTTTTTTTTTTTTTTGAGGCGGAGTCTCGCTCTGTCGCCAGGACTGGAGTGCAGTGGCCGGATCTCAGCTCACTGCAAGCTCTGCCTCCCGGGTTTATGCCATTCTCCTGCCTCAGCCTCCGGAGTAGCTGGGACTACAGGCGCCCGCCACCTCGCCCGGCTAGTTTTTGTATTTTTAGTAGAGACGGGGTTTCACCGTGTTAGCCAGGATGGTCTCGATCTCCTGACCTCGTGATCCGCCCGTCTCGGCCTCCCAAAGTGCTGGGATTACAGGCTTGAGCCACCGCGCCCGGCCTTCTTTTAAACATATTTTACGTTATTTTTTACACATAGCCTCCCATAGGAGAAATCTTGAAGGATAAGTAAAGCTTTATCAAGTGTAGATGGAAGAAGGGATTTCTAAGCACAGAGCACCACATCAACAAAAGCATAAAAATTTCAAGAAAATGGGGAGTAGCTGAGAATGACTGGACCATAAAGTACATGCAAGAGCCAAGGAGAAGAGGAAGCAGTCAGGAGAGAGTGGTGACACACGAGGCTGGAGAGGTGGGCAGACCCCAAAATCAGGCCGTGCTGACATTTATGCCAAGATTTAAGTGGCACTGACATAAACTCAACAGTTGAAGATCTGGGTAGGTGTAAAGCATGAGGAAAAGGTCAGGCAAAAAAAAAAAGGAACCAGAAAAAAAGCCTGAAAATGTGTTACCATAGAGGTGGAAGGACCAAGTAAAACAGAAGGAATAACATTTAAAAGGGAAAGATAGGAAGTGGCAGTTGCTGCAAAGAGATTAGGGAGGCTAATTCCTAAGAAGATTGTGATTAGTAATTAATATTGAGCTTGACCTCTGATAGAACAGTTTCAGTGATAGTGAAAGGGTCAGGAATTCCAAATTGCTTGGAATTTAGTGAATGGGATTTAAAGTTGAAGTGATGACGGTAGGCTACTCTTTCAAAATATTTATGTTTGCAAAAGCTATGTATCCAAATACTTAAAATATGCATTCAGTAATTCCTTCAGAAATTTATATTAAAGAAATAATCAGAAATATGTGCAAAGATGTATCACAAAGGCTGTACTTTATTAATTATAGCAAAGAATTGAGAATAACCTTGTGGTTATGGTTTAAAATGGCTAAATAAATTATAATGCATCCATATAAAGAAAAGTTTAATGCAATGATTAAAAAATGATGTTGTAGAATACTTACTGGTACAGTAAAAGTGTCAGTTTACAAAATACAATATCCAGAATGCTCTCAATATTGAAATAAATGAATATTATACATGCATAGAAATAAGATTTGAAGGATATAAACCAGAATGTGAACCTCAGTAGTTACCCCCAGAAGTGTGATTACAAGTGTTTGAAACATGTGTAGTTATTTGTACTTTCTATTTTCTACTATAAATACATATTACTTTTGTAATGAAAAATACTGAGAGCTTGACAATAGAGACAGGAGGAAGGGATTAGCTTTGAGGGAAACATGGTAGAGGCTTCTATAGTTCAAGGAAGATTTGAGCTTGTTTATGGGTCAAGAGAAAAGAGGGGAGAAATTGAAGCTATATGAGAGGAAATAATGGGAGAAGCTCTGCCCTGGGCAGAGAAGAGGGGACCTGGGGACGAGGGCCCTGGGGAGATGAGGTGAGGATGGCAAAGAACCCAAAGGCAGCAGGAAAGATAACTGTTCACGGATGCATGATCACCTGCCACTGTGTTGAGAGCAGGGAGGGGATTAAGGAGATGGAGAAGAGTGGAAAAGGTTTATAACAGCTGCTGTGAAGAATTAGGAAGTCAATTAGCAATAAAAAATAAAAGGCTCCAAGGGAGGGCCCAGCTGCCACTGAGGAGCAGGACTTGATTCCATTGCCAGTTAATTTACTAACTGCAGCTAAAGAGGAGATATGTGGCCTGGATCCATCCAATGAATGTCCAAAAAATATCCAGAAAATGTGACCCAGAATAACTACAATCACTAAGGACTATACTAACATATTAACTAATTTAAGTGCTGCTTCCTTCTTCTAGTTTGGTCCCAGGCAGTTAGTTGTACATCGTCACTATAATTATTATTTTTAAAAATAAGAGAGGTGAGCAAAGTTAGTAAAATGAAAAAGAATTTAAGAAAATGACATTTTATCAGCCAAAATGAAGAAGTATCAAAATACCACTAACACATTCAACCAAAAGACAAAGCTGTTTTCAGGGCTGCTGGTGCTTGTTCACATCTAGATGAATGTTTGTAGAAGCCTTCCTAGTGTCTGATGGTAAACATTTGCTTTGCTTTGGCCTTACAGGTAGGTGATTACAAGGGATTCTAGTCACATAAATAAATGATACCAGATTTTTCCAATCTGGCCAGTATAATCATTATAATTCACCTGGAAGGAAAAGTATGAAGAAATTCAGGATTGCTAGCAACCAAGCAGAATCCTCTTATAATGTAGTATGTGCTTAAGGAAATTATTTCCTGGACTGAAGGAAAAGAGCTACCATCTGTGAAGCACCTACTATGTGCCTGTTCTTTGTTAAGCCCTTTACGTTCGCTATTTGTATGTAATCCTCACAACAGTTCTGCAAGGTAGATATAATTTTCCTCATTTTACAGATGACAGAAGAAGCTCAGAGGTGGTAAATGGTAAAAATGATAGTACCTGCCTCATAAAACTGTGTATTAAATGAGGTAACATCTGTAAAGCATTTAACACATAGCACTTAGCATAAGCATTAGTTGCAATAATGATTTAGCCATAATAATATACCAGCATTTATGCTATTGTTTGACAAAATAAGATGGATCTTCTTATCATCATCTTTACTTCACAACAAATGAAACTGGTTTACCCAAGGTTCCAGTAAGCTCTCTATAGTCAATATTTCAGTAATCACTTTCACTAGGATCTACTGGGCCTTCATGCTTCCACACCGGATTTGAATTTATGTTTTCTCTGTGTTCCCAAATAACCTTGCAATCCCTTGAGCACACATCACTGGGAAGGAGGACAACCCGCAGAAGCAGCTTAGTTAGGCTCCAGTCAAAATAAATTTGGCATCAAAAAAGTGCTGCACATAAGGAAAGGAAAATCTTTTCAGCAAATGGTGTCAGGGAAACTAGATGTCCCCAACCACAAGAATGATGTTGGACTCTTACATTATATCATATACAAAAGTTAAACCAAAATGGATCAAATACCTAAATATGAGACTGAAAACTATAAAACTCTTAGAAGAAAGTGGAGGGAAAAAGTTTCATGACATTGGATTTGGCAGAGTATACTTAGATACCAAAAGCACAATGAAAGAAGAAATGGACTGCATCAAAATTAAACACTTTTCTGCATCAAAGGGCACTATCAACAGAGAAAAGACAACCCACAAAATGGGGAAAATATTTGCAAATCATTTATCTGATAAAGGATTAATACCTGGAATATATAAAGAACTCCTATAACTCAAGAACATAAAAACCAAATAGCCCAATTAAAAAGTGAGGCACAGCCTCGAATAGATATTTCTCCAAAGAAGATATACAAAGAGTTAATATGCACATGAAAAAGTGCTTAACATCACTAATCACTAGGGAAATGCAAATCAAAACCACAATGAGGTCCGGGCGCGGTGGCTCACACCTGTAATCCCAGCCCTTTGGGAGACCTAGGTGGGTGGATCACGAGGTCAGAAGTTCAAGACGAGCCTGGCCAACATAGTGAAACCCCATCTCTACTAAAAATACAAAAATTAGCCAGGTGTGGTGGCATGTACCTGTAGTCCCAGCTATTCAGGAGGCTGAGGTGTTTGAACCCAGGAGGCGGAGGTTGCAGTGAGCCAAGACTGTGCCATTGTACTCCAGCCTGGGTGACAGAGTGAGTCTCCATCTCAGAAAAAAACAAACAAAAACAAACAAACAAACAAAAAACTCACAATGAGATACCACTTCACCTCCATTAGGTTAGCAATTATCAAAAATTGAAAATAGGCAGGACACAGTGGCTCACGTCTATAATCACAGCACTTTGGGAGGCTGAGGTGGGAGGACTGCTTGAGTCCAGGAGTTTGAGACCAGCCAGGGCAACATAGCGAGACCCGTTTCAATTCTTTTTTTAAAAAAAAAAGGGAAATAACAAGTGGATGTGGAGAAATTGGAACCCTTGTGCACTGCTGACAAAAATGTAAAATGGTGCAGTTACTATGGAAAACAGTATGGTGGTTCTTCAAAATATTAGCCATTGAATTAGCACATGATTCAGCTATTCCACTCTGGGTATTTTCAAAACAGAATTGAAATTAGGGACACAAACAGATATTTGTACACCAGTGCTCATAGCAGTATTATTCACAACAGCTAAAAGGTAGAGATAACCCAAATGTCTACTGACAGATGAATGAATAAACAAAATGTAGTATATACATATAATGGAATATTATTCAACCCTAAAAAGGAAGGAGATTCTGGTACATGTTACAACATGGATGAACCTTAACAACATAATGCTAAGTAAAATAAGGAAGACACGGCCAGGCGCGGTGGCTGATAACCTGTAATCCCAGCACTTTGGGAGGCCAAGGCAAGCAGATCACTTGAGGTCAGGGGTTGAAGACCGGCCTGGCCAACATGGTGAAGCCCTGTGTCTACTGAAAAACACAAAAAATTAGCTGGGTGTGGTGGCGGGTGCCTGTAATCACAGCTACTCAGGAGGATGAGGCAGGAGAATCACTTGAACCCAGGAGGCAGAGGTTGCAGTGAGCTGAGTTTGCGCCATTGCACTCCAGCCTGGGCAACAAGAGCGAGACTCTGTCTCAAAAAAAAAAAAAAAAAAAACCATAAAATAGGCAAGACACAAAAGGACAAATACTGTATGATTTCACTTATATGAGGTACTTAGAGACATAAGGTCAAATTCAGAGAGACAGAAAGTAGAAGAGTGGTTGCCAGGGGCTGGGGGAGGGAATAATGGACAGTTATTGTTTATGGACATAGGGTTTCAGTTTGGGATGTTGAAAAGTTCTGGAGATGGATAGCCATGCCGGTTGCACCACAGTGTGAATGTAATTAATGCCACTGAATTGTACACTTAGAAATAATTAAAATGTCCAGGCGTGGTGGCTCACACCTGTAATCCCAGAACTTTGGGAGGCCGAGGCAGCAGATCACCTGATGTCGGGAGTTCGAGACAAGCCTGACCAATATGGAGAAAAAAACCTGTCTCTACTAAAAATACAAAATTACCTGGGCATGGTGGTGCATGCCTGTAATCCCAGCTACTTGGAAGGCTGAGGCAGGAGAACTGCTTGAACCCGGGAGGTGGAGGTTGTGGTGAGCTGAGATCACGCTATTGCACTCCAGCCTGGGCAACAAGAGTGAAACTCTGTCTCAAAAAATAATAATAATAATTAATTAAAACAGTAAATTTTACATTGTATGTGTGTTTGTGTATATATGTATATGCATATATACATATAATTTTTTGTGTGTGTGATTTTCCTGTCTCAGCCTCCAAAGTAGCTGGGACTACAGGCATGTGCCACCACACCCAGTTACTTTTGGTACTAATATTTTTAGTAGAGATGAGGTTTTGTCATGTTGGCCAGGCTGGTCTCGAACTCCTGGCCTCAAGTGATGCACCCACCTCAGCCTCCGAAGGTGTCGGGATTACAGGTATGAGCCACCACACCCAGCTGGTGCACTGTGTATATTTTATCACAATTTTAAAATGTAGTTAAAAACAGTGCTGCAGATTAAGAAAAAAAAAGACAAGAAAGGATTTCATTTAAAGCTTCACAGCGATTATCTTTGGAGTGTGGATTACAGGCAACTTTGTTTTCTTCTTTATATTTGTTCTTATTTTCTACATTTTCTTCGATGAGTTTTTAAAATGAGGGGAAAAAGTTTTGGGTTTTTTAAAATATCAGTTATATTTATTTGATTGCACAGCTCCCTCTTTCCTACTTCACCCCTCTTAAAAGTAGATTGTGTATAAGCTATTTTAAAAGTAGATATGTATAAGCCATTTTACACACACACACACAAACTTATTTTTAGAGCAGTTTTAGGATCACATCAAAATTGAGCAGAAAGTAGAGAGATTTCTCATATGTCCCCTGCCCCACATATGCACAGCCACTAAGTTTTGGGGTTTTTTAACTGCTGTCTCTCCACTGGGATGACAATGGAAATAATGTCATCAAGCACCAATTTTTAAAATGCCAATAATGATTTTCTCCAGAACAAATATGGAGTTTATCTTAATATTATGTGTTAAAACAGTTAAAAGTATTCTGAAGAGCAGACAAGCAATTTTGATACTTTGGGGAAGACTGATTGGGAATTTTTTTTAAGATGATCGTTCACTGTACCAGCAATAAACTTTAAATTACATAATACATACTGAAGACATGATCCAGTCTCTCTTAATCAATTTAACAGACATTAGTTGAGCACCCAGGATGTGTCAGATCTGAGCCTTAGTGCCCAGAAAACCCTTATCCTTTGTGCCTAAAATGTGAGGGGGTGGATCTTGACTGCTGAAAGTTCTCTCACTCTTCTATCACCACTTCCACCCCAGGGGTAACTATTATAAATAAACTGAAGTATACGCTTCCAAATCACTTTGCAATGCACACCACATAAAACTACTCTTTTTACAAATATAGTTACAAAAATTACTTTTTATGTTTTTAAATTTTTATTTATTTTTTATCAGTTATTTTTATTTTTATTATTTTTAATTTTTTTATTATACTTTAAGTTCTAGGGTACATGTGCACAACGTGGAGGTTTGTTACATATGTACACATGTGCATGTTGGTGTGCTGCACCCATTAACTCGTCATTTACATTAGGTGTATCTCCTAATGCTATCCCACCCCATGACAGGCCTCAGTGTGTGACGTTCCCCACGCTGTGTCCAAGTATCCTCATTGTTCAATTCCCACCTATGAGTGAGAAAATGTGGTGTTTGGTTTTCTGTCCTTGTGATTGTTTGCTCAGAATGATGGTTTTCAGCTTCATCCATGTCCCTACAAAGAACATGAACTCATCCTTTTTTATGGCTGCATAGTATTCCATGGTGTATATGTGCCACATTTTCTTAATCCAGTCTATCATTGATGGACATTTGGATTGGTTCCAAGTCTTTGCTATTGTGAATAGTGTCACAATAAACATATGTGTGCATGTGTCTTTATTGTAGCATGATTTATAATCCTTTGGGTATATACCCAGTAATGGGATTGCTGGGTCAAATGGTATTTCTAGTTCTTGATCCTTGAGGAATCGCCACACTGTCTTTCACAATGGTTGAACTAGTTTACAGTCCCACCAACAGTGTAAAAGCATTCCTATTTCTCCACATCCTCTCCAGCACCTGTTGTTTCCTGACTTTTTAATGATTGCCACTCTAACTGGTGTGAGATAGTATCTCATTGTGGTTTTGATCTGCATTTCTCTGATGGCCAGTGATGATAAGCATTTTTTCATGTGTCTGTTGGCTGCATAAATGTCTTCTTTTGAGAAGTGTCTGTTCATATCCTTTGCCCACTTTTTGATGAGGTTGTTTGTTTTTTCTCTTGTAAATTTGTTTAAGTTCTTTGTAGATATTAGCCCTTTGTCAGATGGGTAGATTGTAAAAATTTTCTCCCATTCTGTAGGTTGCCTGTTCACTCTAATGGTAGTTTCTTTTGTGCAAAAGCTCCTTAGTTTAATTAGATCCCATTTGTCAATTTTGGATTTTGTTGCCATTGCTTTTGGTGTTTTAGTCATGAAGTCCTTGCCCATGCCTATGTCCTGAATGGTATTGCCCAGGTTTTCTTCTACGGTTTTTATGGTTTTAGGTCTAACATTTAAGTCTTTAATCCATCTTGAATTAATTTTTTTATAAGGTGTAAGGAAGGGATCCAGTTTCAGCTTTCTACATATGGCTAGCCAGTTTTCCCAGCACCATTTATTAAATAGGGAATCCTTTCCCAGTTTCTTGTTTTTGTCAGGTTTGTCAAAGATCAGATGTTTGTAGATGTGTGGTATTATTTCTGAGGGTTCTGTTCTGTTCCATTGGTCTATATCTCTGTTTTGGTAACAGTACCATACTGTTCTGGTTACTGTAGACTTGTAGTATAGTTTGAAGTCAGGTAGCGTGATGCCTGCAGCTTTGTTCTTTTTGCTTAGGATTATCTTGGCAATGTGGGCTCTTTTTTGGTTCCATATGAACTTTAATTTTTTCCAATTCTGTGAAGAAAGTCAGTGGTATCTTGATGGGGATGGCATTGAATCCATAAATGACCTTGGGCAGTATGGCCATTTTCATGATACTGATTCTTCCTATCCATGAGCATGGAATGTCCTTCCATTTGTTTGTGTCTTCTTTTATTTTGTTGAGCAGTGGTTTGTAGTTCTCCTTGAAGAGGTCCTTCACATCCCTTCTAAGTTGGATTCCTAGGTATTTTATTCTCTTTAAAGCAATTGTGAATGGGAGTTCACTCATGATTTGGCTCTCTGTTTGTCTATTACTGGTGTATAGGAATGCTTGTGATTTTTCCACATTGATTTTTGTATTCTGAGACTTTGCTGAAGTTGATTATCAGCTTAAGGAGATTTTGGGCTGAGACGATGGGGTTTTCTAAATACACAATCATGTCATCTGCAAACAGGGACAATTTGACTTCCTCTTTTCCTAACTGAATACCCTTTATTTCTTTCTCCTGCCTGATTGCCCTGGCTGGAACTTCCAACACTATGTTGAATAGGAGTGGTGAGAGAGGGCATCCCTGTCTTGTGCCAGTTTTCAAAGGGAATGCTTCCAGTTTTTGCCCATTCAGTATATTGGCTATGGGTTTGTAATAGCTCTTATTTTTTGAGATACATCCCAGCAATACCTAGTTTATTGGGAGTTTTTAGCATGAAGGGCTGTTGAATTTTGTTGAAGGCCTATTCTGCATCTATTGAGATAATTATGTGGTTTTTGTCTTTGGTTCTGTTTATATGACAGATTACATTCATTGATTTGCATATATTGAATGAGCCTTGCATCCCAGGGATGAAGCCCACTTGATCGTGGTGGATAAGCTTTTTGATGTGCTGCTGGATTCGGTTTGCCAAGTATTTTATTGAGGATTTTTGCATCGATGTTCATCAGGGATATTGGCCTAAAATTCTCTTTTCTTGTTGTGTCTCTGCCAGGCTTTGGTATCAGGATGATGCTGGCCTCGTAAAATGAGTTAGGGAGGATTCCCTCTTTTTCTATTGATTGGAATAGTTTCAGAAGGAATGGTACCAGATTCTCTTTGCACCTCTGTAAATCTGTCTGGTCCTGGACTTTTTTTGGTTGGTAGGCTATTAATTATTGCCTCAATTTCAGAGCCTGTTATTGGTCTATTCAGGGATTCAACTTCTTCCTGGTTTAGTCTTGGGAGGGTGTATGTGTCCAGGAATTTATCCATTTCTTCTAGATTTTCTAGTTTATTTGGGTAGAGGTGTTTATAGTATTCTCTGATGGTAGTTTGTATTTCTGTGGGATCGGTGGTGATATCCCCTTTATCATTTTTTATTGCATCTATTTGATTCTTCTCTCTTTTCTTCGTTACTAGTCTTGCTTGAGTCTAATCTATTTTAATCTTGCTTGAGTCTATCAATTTTGTTGATCTTTTCAAAAAACCAGCTCCTGGATTCATTGATTTTTTGAAGCGTTTTTTGGGTCTCTATCTCCTTCAGTTCTGCTCTGATCTTAGTTATTTCTTGCCTTCTGCCAGCTTTTGATCGTGTTTGCTCTTGCTTCTCTAGTTCTTTTCATTGTGATGTTAGGGTGTCAGTTTTAAATCTTTCCTGCTTTCTCTTGTGGGCATTTAGTGCCATAAATTTCCCTCTACACACTGCCTAAATGTGTCCCAGAGATTCTGATATGTTGTGTCTTTGTTCTCATTGGTTTCAAAGAACATCGTTATTTCTGCCTTCATTTTGTTATGTACCCAGTAGTCATTCAGGAGTGGGTTGTTCAGTTTCCATGTAGTTGAGTGGTTTTGAGTGAGTTTCTTAATACTGAGTTCTAGTTTGATTGCACTGTGGTCTGAGAGACAGTTTGTTATAATTTCTGTTCTTTCACATTTGCTGAGGAGTGCTTTCCCTCCAACTCTGTGGTCAATTTTGGAATAAGTGCAATGTGGTGCTGAGAAGAATGTATATTCTGTTGATTTGGGGTGGAGAGCTCTGTAGATGTCTATGAGGTCTGCTTGGTGCAGAGCTGAGTTCAATTCCTGGATATCCTTGTTAACTTTCTGTCTCGTTGATCTGTCTACTGTTAACAGTGGGGTGTTAAAGTCTCCCATTATTATTGTGTGGGAGTCTAACTCTCTTTGTAAGTCTCTAAGGACTTGCTTTATGAATCTGGGTGCTCCTGTGTTGGGTGCATATATATTTAGGTTAGTTAGCTCTTCTTGTTGAATTGACTCCTTTACCATTATGTAATGGCCTTGTCTCTTTTGATCTTTGTTGGTTTAAAGTCTGTTTTTTCAGAGATGAGGATTGCAACCCCTACTTTTTGTTTTGTTTTGTTTTTCCATTTGCTTGGCAGATCTTCCTCCATCCCTTTATTTTGAGCCTATGTGTGTCTCTGCATGTGAGATGGCTCTCCTGAATACAGCACACTGATGGGTCTTGACTCTTTATCCAGTTTGCCAGTCTGTGTCTTTTAATTGGAGCATTTAGCTCATTTACATTTAAGGCGAATATTGTTATGTGTGAATTTGATCCTGTCATTATGATGTTAGTTGGTTATTTTGCTCATTAGTTGATGCAGTTTCTTCCTAGCATTGATGGTCTTTACAATTTGGTATGTTTTTGCAGTGGTTGGTACTGGTTGTTCCTTTCCATGTTTAGTGCTTCCTTCAGGGTCTCTTGTAAGGCAGGCCTGGTTGTGACAAAATCTCTCAGCATTTGCTTGTCTGTACAGGATTTTATTTCTCCTTCACTTACACAGCTTAGTTTGGCTGGATATGAAATTCTGGGTTGAAAATTCTTTTCTTTAAGAATGTTGAATACTGGTCCCCATTCTCTTCTTTCTGGCTTGTAGAATTTCTGCCAAGAGATCAGCTGTTAGTCTGATGGGCTTCCCTTTGTAGGTAACCCGACCTTTCTCTCTGGCTGCCCTTAACATTTTTTCCTTCATTTCGACTTTAATAAATCTGACAATTATGTGTCTTGGAGTTGCTCTTCTCGAGGAGTATTTTTGTGGCATTCTCTGTATTTCCTGAATTTGAATGTTGGCCTGCCTTCCTAGGTTGGGGAAGTTCTCCTGGATAATATCTTGAAGAGTGTTTTCCAACTTGGTTCCATTCTCCTCATCACTTTCAGGTACACCAATCAGATGTAGATTTGGTCTTTTCACACATTTCCATATTTCTTGGAGGCTTTGTTAATTTCTTCCTTCTCTTTTTTCTCTAAACTTCTCTTCTCACTTCATTTCATTCATCTGATCTTCATTTACTGATAACCCTTTCGTCCACTTGATCAAATCGGCTACTGAAGCTTGTGCATGTGTCATGTAGTTCTCATGCCATGGTTTTCAGTTCCATCAGGTCATGTAAGGTCTTCTCTACACTGTTTATTCTAGTTAGCCATTCATCTAATCTTTTTTCAAGGTTTTAGCTTCTTTGTGGTAGGATTGAACATCCCCCTTTAGCTCGGGGAAGTTTGTTATTACCAATCATCTGAAGCCTTCTTCTCTTCTCTCAACTCATCAAAGCCTATCCAGCTTTGTTCCATTGCTGGCGAGGAGCTGTGTTCCTTTGGAGGAAAAGAGGTGCTCTGATTTTCAGAATTTTCAGTTTTTCTTCTCTGGTTTCTCCCCATCTTTGTGGTTTTATCTACCTTTGGTCTTTGATGATGGTGATGTACAAATGGGGTTTTGGTGTGGATGTCTTTTCTGTTTGTTCGTTTTCCTTCTAAGAGTCAGGGCCCTCAGCTGCAGGTCTGCTGGACTTTGCTGGAGGTCCATGCTAGACCCTGTTTGCCTGGGTATCACCAGCGGAGGCTGCAGAACAGCAAATATTGTAGAACGGCAAATGTTGCTGCCTAATCCTTCCTCTGGAAGCTTTGTCTCAAAGGGGCACCCAGCAGTATGAGGTGTCGGTTGGCCCCTACTGGGAGGTGTCTCCCAGTTAGGCTACTCGGGGGTCAGAGACCCACTTGAGAAGGCAGTCTGTCCATTCCCAGATCTCAAACTTCATGCTGAGAGAACCACTACTCTCTTCAAAGCTGTCAAACAGCGATGTTTAAGTCTGCAGAAGTTTTTGCTGCCTTTTGTTCAGCTATGCCCTGCGCCCAGAGGTGGAGTCTACACAGGCAGGCAGGCCTCCTTGAGCTGTGGTGGGCTTGACCCAGTATGAGCTTCCTGGCTGCTTAGTTTACCTACTCAAGCCTCAGCAATGGCAGACACCCCTCCCCCAGCCTCACTGCCACCTTGCAGTTCGATCTCAGACTGCTGTGTAGCAGTGAGTGAGGCTCCGTGGGCATGGGACTCTTCAACCCAGGCGCGGGATGTAATCTCCCAGTATGCCATTTGCTAAGACCTTTGGAAAAGCACAGTATTAGGGTGGGAGTGTCCCGATTTTCCAGGTACTGTCACGGCTTTCCTTGGCTAGGAATTCCCCAACCCCTTGCACTTCGCGGGTGAGGTGATGCCCTGCCCTGCTTCGGTTCACACCCCATGGGTTGCACCCACTGTCCGACAAGCCCCAGTGAGATGAACCCATTACCTCAGTTGGAAATGCAGAAATCACCTGTCTTCTGGATTGCTCACACTGGGAACTGTAGACTGGAGCTGTTCCTATTCGGCCATCTTCAGTTTTTATTTATTTCTTAGAAACAGGATCTTGCTCTTTCATCCAGGCTGGAGTGCAGTAGTGTGATCATAGCTCACTGCAGCCTCAAACTCCTGGGTTCAAGGAATCCTCTTGACTCAACTTCCTGAGTGGCTAGGACTACAGGCAAGCACCACCAGGCCAGGCTATTTTTTTTTTTTTTTTTTAGAAACAAGATCTTGCTATGTTGCCCAGGGTGGCTTCAAACTCCTGGCCTCAATTGATACCCCCGCCTCAGTCACCCAAAGCTCTGGGATTACAGGCATGAACCACTGCACCTGGCTCAAAAAATACTTTCTAAATTCCACATTATGTTACTGACATCTTTCTATGTTACTACATAAAGACCTACCTTTTTGTTTTAACAGTTACAGAGCATTTCAAAGTGAAGGTATTCCATTATTATTTATTATTTAGTTAGGCATGTCCTTATTGATGGACATTTAAATTGCCTATAATGTACAATAAAAGCATTTGAATATTTATCCTTGTAAGCACCTATGACTTTTTTTTATTATTATTATTTTTTAAATTTTTATTTTAGAGACAGGGTCTTTCTCTGTCTCCCAGGCTAACATGCAGTGGTGTGATCATGGCTCCCTGTAGCCTCAATCTTCCACCTCAGCCTCTCAAGTAGCTGAGAATACAGCCATGCACCATCATACCTGGCTAATTTTTTGATTTTTATAGAGATGAGGTCTCACTGTGTTGCCCAGGTTGGCCTCTAGCACTTGGCCTCAAGTGACTCTCCTGCCTTGGCCTCTCAAAGTACTGCTACTGCAGACAGCCTTCTATGACTATTTCTGAAGGACAAATATCTAGATGTGAAGTTGCTGGATCATGTCATACACTTTTAATTTATACTATTTAATTGTTTTTATAATCTATGTAGGCCACCTTAATCCATCTTATAACATGGTGCAAATACACAGAGTGAGAACTTTACTTTCAAAAGACACAAGACAAAGAGGGAACTTTGTGTCTTTTCAGGAAGCCCACAGAAATAGCGGTGGGTCAGGAATGTTTAGTGAAGGCAGAGCAGATTAAGGGATTTTATTCTTTGTGGTCATCAATCTTGTTTGTACCCCTTTCTTGTTTAGATAACAGGAAACAGTTTTGGACAACTGTCTACGGCTTGAACCAACAAATAAAGGGAAGACATTCTAACTGATGAAGCTGCTCAACAACAGAACCAGGAATCTTCTGAGACAGTGAGCTTCCCATCACTGGAATGGTTCAAGCTGAAGCCAAATGGCTTACAAGAGAGGCCACACAGTGTGTTGATTAAAAGCACAGACCCTGGAGCCAGGATGCCTGGATTTGAATCCTGATTCTGATATATAGCTGGGAACCCTGGGCAAGTTTACTTGACATTTTTTGTGCCTCAGTTTATTTATTTTTTTCCAAGATGGAGTCTTGCTCTGTTGCCAAGAGCTGGAGTGTAGTGGTGCAATCTCAGCTCCCTGCAACGTCCACCTCTCAGGTTCAAGTGATTCTCCTGCCTCAACCTCCTGGGTAGCTGGGATTACAGGTACAAACTACCACGCCTGGCTAATTTTTGTATTTTTAGCAGAGACGGGGTTTCACCATGTTGGCCAAACTGGTCTCGAACCCCTGACCTCGTGATCCACCCACCGCGGCCTCTCAAAGTGTGGGATTACAGGCGTGAGTTACTGTGCCCAGCCGTGCCACAGTTTCTTCATCAGAAAATAGGAATTATATACCTTGTAACAGTTTTTTTGTTTGTTTTGTTTTGTTTTTTAATCCCCATAAAAGTTAAATCACCCAAAATGAAGTTGGGAGAGGAAAGACCCTGAGAATAAAAAACTGATCAGGAACTTTGGCTCTGAATCCCTCAGGCCTAGGTCCATTCCAGAGTTGTTAGGGGAGTAGCATCATCATAAGGAAACTAACAAAACAAAAATGTATTTACTTCTAGGAAAATCTCTGCAGGGAAGTTGGAGGTCAAGTATCGTATCTCATCATGGTAAAGTAAAAAGAACACTGGATGGGAGTCACAGACTAGGGTTTTAGTTCTAAATCTGTCACTGTGCCACCTTGGTCAAGTGACTTCACCTGACTCTCATTTTCCTTAAAATAAAATCATCTCCATGCACTTTACACCCACTAGCTCCCCAAATCTTTAACAATTAGTACTCAAGTTCAGAAGATAGCTGTTGGTCAAGCCCCTCACACTACGGAAAATTAAGGGCTGTCGTATGTATGTAAAACCCCTCCATCAAGGAAGCAAATCAAGGGAATCCCAGAGGGCTGAAATGTGGAATCGTGTGCTTATTAAGGATTCTGTTCTCTGGAGAACAGTTTGATGTAGATGTTTCTTTCTAACGATAGATTGTCAAAACTGGAAAGTACCCACTCTTACCCTCTCATTCTGCAGGTTCATAAAAGTTAACTAACCTGGCTGAGGTCATCCACCCAGGAAGTAGCAGAGATGGGACTAGACCTCATGTCTCCTGACAGATCAGAGTTTTGCCACTACCCTTGTTATTTGGAAGTGTGGGGCTCAGGGCCTAGCACACAGCAAGTGATCAGTTACATTTGGTTTTTAGTAAAATAGCATCCTGGACACAAGCTGGGCTGGGACTATAGTGAGGCACCTGGGTCAAGTACAACAAAATTTAAAAAGGACAGGCAGCAAAATGCTCAGTATTCAAAACAAATAATATTTTACAAGTTGAGTATCTCTGATCTGAAATGCTTGGTATTAGGAGTATTTTGGATTTCAGTACGGGTTTTGTATTTTTGTTTTTGTTTTTGTTTTGCATATACATAACGAGTTATCTAGGGGATGGGACCCAAGTTTAAACAAGAAATTCATTTATGTCTGTCTTTCTTTCTTTCCTTCCTTCCTTCCTTCTTTCTTTCTTTCTTTTTTTCTTTCTTTTTCTTTCTTTTCTTTCTTTCTTATTTTTTGAGACAGAGTCTCACTCTGTCGCCCAGGCTGGAGTGCAGTGGCCGGATCTCAGCTCACTGTAAGCTGCACCTCCTGGGTTCACGTCATTCTCCTGCCTCAGCCTCCCGAGTAGCTGGGACTACAGGCACCCGTCACCTCGCCCGGCTAGA